>NC_045426.1:97595812-97940812 GCF_902635505.1 Sarcophilus harrisii
TGTAAAAAGAAAAGAAAACTATATTTTAAATCCTATTTGCCATAATTACTAATTGCATGACTATAAACAAATCATTTTAAACATCTCTGAGTCCCATTTTCTCATCTGAACAACTAAGATGATAATAATTAAACCATCTCTCAGGGCTGTTTTGAGGCTCAAATGAAATCACATATCAAATGTACCTCTTAAAAGCTTTATTTTGTGAATGCCAAACAAAATAACCTTTAAGTGACCAGAATCAAAGAATTATTTAGCCTTAGTTAAGATAATAAAAATAATAATAACAACATTTACATAGCTCCTACTATGTGCCAGGTATTTTATTAGGCATTTTACAGATAATGATCTTGTTTGAGGTAGTAAAGCTCTGTAACTGTGGACCCACAGCTTAAATAAAATTAGAAAAGGGATTTATGAGGATCAGGTGGCCAGCACAAAGGAATTATTCAATTCAATAAATATTTATTAAGCACCTGTATATTTGATTATTCTGGGAAGTAAGGAAATGGGGATCAAGGGTAAAAGAAAAAAGCCAACGATTATGCATAATTGACTTAAATCTCCAAACTTATCACTTCAGAGTTAGGAGACTTTTTTTTTTTTTTATCACGGCATCCATCTCTCTTCTTTTATGTTGAAGATACAAACCTAAAATAGAATTATAATAAATCCAAGGCTGCAAAGTTCATCAGTAGAACAATTAAAATTAGAGCCCAAGTAAAATGACTGCCCCCTTATTTGTAAGAAGACTTAAACAAAAGGATGCAAGTTTTAGGGTGTTTTTTATGTTAGAAATTTATTCAATATTTTGTACCAGAAATTATTAATTGAAATTTTTCTATAATTTTTGATTGATAGATACAATCATATTTTCTAGACACCAGATTTAGGCAATTCATGTCCTACAGCATGAATGCATTGTCATGGATACTGATTTGTATGTCATCATATTATATTTTCATTTCATTTGTCATGATTAACTTGGCTTTTCCTCTCAGGTATATATAGTCCATTAGTCTGAAATGAAACTTGCAAGTTGCCTTATACCATACTGTAAATTTCATGAAAATCTGTCCATGTTACTCTAAATGGCATCTACTGGAATTGGGTGTTTCTTTATGGTGAATATTTGAATATCTGTTTAAATAATTCACCATTGTTCATTGCTGTGGATGTAAAATGCTTTGAAAGCTTCAAGTACTCCATAAATTTTAGCTATTATAATTTTTATCTTTATTAATTGTATGCTTTTTATTACTTTTACAGATTTCTCTCGTCATGAGATGTCTTTTGTAGTAGCACAAATAAGCAAAATTAATGAGTGACTTCCTCTGAAATTGTATGCCACATTTCTTATCTGTAGCACTGCCCCCATATATATCTCTATTTTTTAAATGAACAGAAATCTATTTACTCTCTTTCATTGCCACCCCTTGGTAAAAGAAAAAAACTTATTTTTTAAGAGTAAGTATATATAGGAAGGCAAAAATAAATTTCCTCACTGATTATAAACAAAAATATTGTCTTTTCATATACCCTAAATCTGTCACATATCTGTCTATAAATGGTAGTACATTTCATCATTAGTCCTTTAGAATCAGCTTTCAAAATTGCTTGGTTTCATACTGATGTTATTATAAAAATTGTTCTCTGTGTTCTGCTTTTTTTCATTCTTCATCAATTTATTAAAGTCCTCAAAAGTTCATTTTTATAACATTAACTTTATGGTATAAATTGTTCTAGTTTCCATCAATTTGCATCAGTTCATGTGGGTATTTCCATGTCTTTTTGAAATCACCTATTTCTTCATTTCTTGTAATACAATAGTATTATATCATACTCATATACCACAACTTATTTAGCTATTTTCCTATTTATGAACATCTCTAGGGTTTCCAGTATATTTTCCCCACAAAAAGAGCTATTGTAGATATTATTTGTACATGAATGACCTATCCATCTTACTTTAACCTTATTTGTATCATCATCATCATCATCATATTTTTCTCTTGGCTGATGTGAATCCATAAGATATTATTGAGACTTTTCTGATTTATGACAACAACAGCACTAATAACAACCATCTCATTCATTTAATAATGCATATTTTATACAGAAATAGCCCTTGGAAAAGATAAGACAGTAATAAATCATCCCTACCCTCAAAAAACTCACATAATAGTAAGGGGATAAGATAAATATAATGTGTGATATGATATATCAATCTATTTTTGGCCGTTTTTGTCATTTGAATTTCTTTTAATAGAATTAGAACAGGCAGCAATGCAAAGCAATTATTTTTTATCTGATATAAGAAATTTCAAATAAGGGATGCTTCTGTGGATTAATTTGAGAAATCTATGGAGAGGAAAGAATAGTATTGAGAAAAGAATATTAGGCAGCACTTGCCCCTAAATAAAGACATTCATGAATGCCCCTCCAAACTAGGACAACAGTTGGCTCCTCCAAATGTAAACATGAAAGGTAAGCAAAATGAGTTTCTATTGGAGTCTTAGATACGATGCGTTTCAGACCATGAAAGAAAGCTGCCATTGTCCTGACAAAGACTATCCCTTGGTGACCCCATGAATTAGACAAATTTCTCCTTCAATACTTCCCATTTCTTTTGAATTTCATGGGTGGGACATCTGTATCCATGAATCAGGACACCTCAGGGATAATTTGAAGAGGGATTAATTAAGAATTTAAAGAAGGATGGTATCTTCTCTGATCAAGCTAGAAATTGGCTTCTAGATAAAGATTCCAGAAAAAGGGGTGACTACAGAGCAGAGAAATCCTGTCACAAGGAGGAAATTAAAAATTCCAGAATACCATAAAGACTCTATCTAGACCACACAGGAAAAGTATAAAAGAGGTGGAAAGCAGGGTATACTCTGAGGTTTGGGGTCAGAACATTACAAACAGTAAATTAGAAGCAACTTTATAAAGGCATTTTACATGTAAAGCAATTTAGAAGCAACATGTAAAGACTTCTTAAACTGTGCTCAAAGAACTGAATGCAATACTTCAGCTGAAGTCTGAAGAGAGCAGAGTACAATCTAACTATTGTCTCCTTATTCTTAGAAGTTATTGACCTCAGTGCAGTCCAATATCATATTAACTGTAGAGTTATTTTTGTTTGTTGTTTGGTAGTCACATCACAGTGTTGACTCAGTTTTCGATATACTAAAATTCTCAAATGATTTTTGAAATATATTTTTTAAAAAACAATTCCTTTTCCCTTTGTACTTGACAAGTTGATTATTTTGTATCCAAATGTAAAACTTTACATTTATTCTAATGGAATTTGATCTTATTGTATTAAAGCTAGCACTTTAATACAAGTGTTACGTGCACTTGTATTAACACTTGAAACACTTGTAACACTTGAAAATTTTATGATCATGACATCTTTGTTTTTCCAAGCCACTGACAAAGCATGTTAAATAGCACAGGGTCAAACAAAAACACAGTTATAGCCCACTGGAAATCTCTTGGCATCTTGAAATTGAACCATTACCAAATTACTCTTTGACTCCAGATATCTAAACAATTTCAAATTCATCTAATTACATTATCATCTAGCTCATAACTCTCTCTGTTTTCTAATAGAATAATATAATATATCTTAGCTAAAGATTTACTAGGTAAATAAATAACCTAAGTACAATACCCATTGCACTGTCTCATTAGAACCAACAAATCCATTTTTTTCTTCCTTCCAGCGGATGGTACAATGGTTAAAATTCTGAGTCTAGATTCAGGAAGACCTGAGTTGAAATCTTTCCTCAAACATTTAGTAGCTATATAATTCTGGACAAATCATTTAAACTCTACCTGCCTCAATTTCCTTAAGTGTAAAATAAGGATAAAATAGCACCCACCTTCCAAAGTTGTATTGATCAATTTAAGTAATATTTTAAAGCATTTAATGCAGTCCTAGGCATATAGCAAGAGCTTCATAAATGTTTGTTCCTTTCTGTCTCCTCCCTTCCCGAATGTTATATAAAAACAATACTTCAAACATATGCAGTATTTCCCAATTATAGTCCTTTCCTTTATAACAACCCTGTGAAATACATGTATTGCTATGTGTCAAAAAAAAAAAATGAAGTTCAAAGCTTTTGAGTGAGTTTCTATAATCACTGAACTAAATATAATATCTCAAAGCTTCGGTGCATACTTAGGTCTTTTTTTTTTTTTTTCCATTTCCAGTTCTGTGCCAAGTTACTGTCTCATCGCCTCTTTATTGGTGAAGCTGCCTTTATAATCAATTTTCAAAGTAACTTATTATGCATTAAGCCTATCACCCCCCCACAACATACACACATTTATATATACCAGCAAATAGTTGTCAAAGTATTTGTCAGCATGACAAATTTCTGTGTGAAGTACTGGGCAAGATGGAAAGAAAAAATACAATATGATGTCTACCACCATGTAAATAACAATTTTTTTTTTCTTAAAGAAAAGGAATGCACAAATAAAACCATCATAGCCAAGATTAGAAGGAAAACACAAAGCTGGGGGGAATTTACAGGCAGTGTTTTTGATAAAGGCTTTATTTCTAAAATATAAAAATAACTGTGTCAAATTTACAAAAATACAAGCCATTCTCCAATCGATAAATAAATGGTCAAGAGATATTGAATAGAAAATTTTCTTAGGTGAAAAGTAAAGCTATTTATAATCATATAAAAATGTTCTAAATCAATATTGATTAGGGAAATGCAAATTAAAGGCATTCAGTTTTCTTTTAAAAACCAGGAGTTACTCACTTTTTGTTACTAGCAATTCCTTAGGTGGAGTGCATGAATTTGATCTAAAATAGCAAAATCCCAAAACACTTAATGCTTCTTGTTATGTTCTTCTTATATCAGACTTTTAAAATATTTGTGCATGCTTTACAGGAGGGTCAGGGGAATGGTACAAAAGGTTTATGACCCTGTGGAAATTTTCCTACTGTCTCTTAACCAGATGATGGTTTCTTTATGAAATTACAATGTAATAAAAGCTATTGTTTTGTCAATGGAACATAATTACAATTTTTATAGCTGCTTTTTAAGTCTTCCACTAATTCTGGCTGTAAGCTTGGCATTATTTATCCACAATAAAATATTCTCTAGTCTTTCAATTTGAATTTTCTGGACTAATGCCCACTTTGGTCCAAAGACAGAATATGTGATTATTGGTGAAGTTTCATTTTTACATGAAAACATTAAAAACAATTTAAATACAAAAAGTGATGGTAAGAAACAATGGGGCTAGGTGATACTAAAGAAATGCCATATTGATTTTAAATGAAATTTGTCCTTGAAAATTACATGATGGTCTCCTGGGAAGGACTTGGCTTCATAAGGAAATTTTTTTCTTGCCATTGGTTGCAACTAACTACTCCTTTGCTTTATTAAGCCTAGTTTAAAACTTTGTTTTAACCAATAATTTGTTTAACAAAAACTGTTATCCATTTAAACTAAATCGCGGAAGATTGGCTATCAAGTGCTAATTTTTCTGAGAATTATCAATGTAGTATCTGAGGTATGCTAGTAAAAATTTTACAACCAACCCTAGTGGGACATAAAGAAATGCACCTTTAACACATTTTTAGTTCAATCTGCTGTATTGTTACTCTCCCACAATTTCTTTAATCTGAAAAATCACAAGACAATAATCATGCTCTAATTTGTAGTTCTTGCTGATTTCCAAAGCATAAATGCTCCCAACTGAATATTTTGACAGTCGTCTTCCATATGCTGGCTCCAGTCTCCCCATTTGTGAGACACAGAAACTTAGAGAGTCTACTAAACTTGAACTGGGATAGAAATTACATTAGTGAAGCGAATCTTTGTACTCATAACATGCCAAACTTGGAGTTGAGGATCTGAATTCAAATATGACCTCAGACACTTATTAGCTTTGTGACTCTGGGCAAATCACTTAACCTCATTTTACCTCAGTTTCTTCATGTGTAAGATGGCAATAAAAATAATACCTACCTCTCATGGTTTTTATAAGAAGACTATGAAATATTAACTATAAAGACCCTATCATAATAACTGAAATGTGATAAAAGTTAGATGTGTTAGCTGTTGTTTGGGGAACAAAGTGAAATATTCATTTACTTTCCATTTCTTGGTAATAGCATGATCTTCCCAAAACAGTGTTCCTATAACATTTGTAAATTGTTTCTAGAAGGAACTATCAATCAACCAATCAATAATCAACGAAATAAATCAATTAAAATCCATATTGAATTATAAAAACGTTAGGATCATTTTGAGAAGTACAGCTATGCTATCTTTGGTGCTACTTTCATTGAAGGAATATTTGCCTAGATAGGTCATTGTACTGATCCAACCAGGCTACACATAAATGAATGAGGAACTTTCATCCTGTTGTAATAGGGGGATGGTGGGAAGATTTAAAGAAGCTAAAAGGATAGATATTTTAAATCCACATGTCTCTGAAAAGAAAAAAAGTGATAATAGTTTTGCTTAGGAAAGTTATTATATTAAGTCAAATTTCTACCAAGGTGTAAAATAAGTGAAAACATTTCTGGGAAGTGAGTTTAAAAAAAAAAGGATACAGGGTGGAAAAGAGAAGAAGAAAAATGGTATGTGTGTGTGTGTGTGTGTGTGTGTGTGTGTGTGTGAATGTCTAACCAGAAAAGAGTTATGGAATTTCTAAAGACTAACTTTATTTTTAACTTATTTGTTGGGTAAAGAGGAGGCTGCCCCAGAAATACAGTATGATGCTTATCTCATGATTGATTCTTTAATATAATGGGTTTTTTTTGTTTTTTTTGTTTGTTTGTTTGTTTTTTAGTATTGTCTTGGGAATTTTTCAACTATATATGAAGGTAAAACTTCAAGTCATATAGGGCTGCAGCCAAGAAGGATAAATGCATTTAGGACCCTGTAAGAATTTCCATACTACTATAACCTTATTGGTCTTTCTATTTAGGCTTTTTGAGGGAGTATAATGGACTCTTTCCAGTTTCTGAAGTACTAACTCCTAAATGATATGTCAAAAGAATATGACTACCCTAAAGAAAGGTTGAATCACTTTATTTTATTTAAATAAGTTTTTTGGCTTCTAAGGCAAATTTGCCACTAAACACTACCACCCCACCCCTATTGAAATACTTGGAACACTTTATTAAAAGTACAACTGACTATCCAGATTTCTTAATCACTGTTTTTATAGACAAATGTTCTGTAATTAAACATGATCCACCCCCTTTACCCTTAGAATGCCATATAGCCACAAAAAGGGCAGCTCTGGGGCTGAACTCCTCCTTAAAGAGCTATGCCTAATTAACTTGTAATTGAGGGTAAGAACCCAAGAGGAGTTTATCAACTAGCATTTACTCATTTGGAAACTGCAGCCTGATGTTTAATCCCGGCAGGGTGTACTGCTTATTTTTAGCATTCCCACTTGTAAGCACATCACAAATTCTCAGCAAATTGGGTTCCAAGTCTGGGGAACAGGAAACCTTTTGAATGATGCAGTTTGTCATTTTAATATGCTTTTTTTTCAACAGTTACTATACAAATAACGATGCACTACCTTGTCTTGGTTTCAACTTCCATGAACACTTTCATAACATAAAATGCATGAAGAAAGATCTTGGGTATATTGAGATTTTGTCCCATACTTTAAAAAAAATAAAATCACTGCAAGGCCTGGAAGATTCACTTTCTTATTTAATTTAATTTGCAACTTTTTTTTTTAATCTGGAAAGTACTTTCAGACAAAATGTCTCATTAACTGAGAAGCTCAATGGACCTGAGACATAAATATAGACTGATTAAAGTGACAGTTTGGAAATGCCTTTGGATTATTTTGCTACCATTGTTTATAACCATAAACATTTGTACACCAAAAACCAAATTGAATGCAAACAAAGCAAGTTATCCAAGGAGAAGGCAAAGGTGCATAATGAATTAAAAGTCACAATTGGCCTTTGTTCATGATTCCTGATGCATATTTAGAAAAATCAGATAGCTAAAATCTATTGTTCTTGGGACTTAGAAACCCACAAGATGACAGTGATTTCTGAACCATGATAGAACAGAAGAATCCTAAATGAATATATAAGAGTTCTGGCCTCTTGTAACTGTAAAATGAGAGAATCAGACTAGATGAAGTCGGAAATGTCTTCCAATTATCAATCTATTATCCTAGGGGTTTACTCCCTTGTTTTTAAGCTTCCTCCTAATACTGTTCTTTCCTTTTCCATGCCTTCACAGAGTTATTCTGCTTATGTCCAAGATCCACTGACACTAGGGTTCAACTCCCTGGGTGCTATGAAGGACAGATGCAAAACACATCTCCATTCAATCCTTGTTGTTGCCAATAAATGCCATACTAAGGCCATAGTATACAGAGATTATTCAAATTCATTCATGCTCAATGTCTCCCTAGTAGAGGGGGAAGGAGAGAACTGGTGTTTTACACTGATTGAACAGGCTATGGAGTTATTCTTCTGCCTTCTGTTTTCTGCTATTCTTTCCTAAAGAGGGAAGGACTCCATTTTTATAACTCTAGACAGTGAAATTAATATAAACTACTTATATTATTCTACAAGTACTGATCAAATAAAAATGCTGGCAAACAATATCTCCATAATGACATAATACCCTGATGATTAGCTAACACATGCTACTTAACAGCAGCTTCCTTATGGTCTTGAGACAGATCTCTCTGTCTCTAGATCCCCATTTCCCAGACCAGCAAGAACACAACTGTTAGAATGAGATTTTGTAGTTTACTTTCCCTCTTGTGCTTTAAATCTCATTACATATACAGGATTACACTAATTAGAAATAAAAGATACCTTAACTAGATTATTTTATCTAAATATCTCATTTTACAGATGAAGGAACTGAGGGAAATCTATCTAGAAGTGAAGTGACTTGGCAATGTCTCCCTTGTCCTCCAATAAGAATCAGGTTAGGCTTTACACTCCAAATCCAGTGATTTTTTTTTCTTCTTCTTTGTTTCATTTGTTTGTTTGTTTTCTGGTATGCTAATCATTCTTTGAAAGATTTACACTCCAGAAGTTCTCATTTTCAGAAAAGGACTTTCACTCTTTTTAGCACTAGATAAAGGGTAGCTCTTTTAAGATAGGTACATAGTGCCATAGATTTAGAACTAGAAAGAACTTCAGAAATGTCAACTAGACATTTTATATATGCATGTATGTATCGTTTATGTGTGCTTGTGTATATGTATTCCAATCTCTGTCTTTCTGTTTTTTTGTCTGTAATTTACAGGAAAGAAAACTGAAGCTCAGAGAAGTATAATGATTTGCCACAATTTACATAGATAAGAAGTTCCAGACATGAGATTTTAGCCCAGATCAGAATATTAAACAGTCATGTTTTAAACAGAGACTATTTCTAAGTAACAGGGACTTAATGTAGTTGTGAGTAGTTATACTATAAGTCACTTTGGGTACTTCTAACTTGCAGTTTTGAGAATGAATATAGAAAACCTAATTTAGTTTACTGAAAGTAATGACTCTGGGAAGATATGAGAAGATATGGTTATCTCCAATAGGTAAGAGAAGTTGGAGTTCTCCCACCCAGTCTCTTACTCAGAGCAGGACACTCATTTCTACCAAGAAGAAGATAGTCCCATATCAATGGGTTTTGGAATAGGAATTAAACATGTGTTTGAGATCGAGTGCCTGATTTTTGAAAAATTATTTACAAAGTGTTTTGAGATCTTGTTGTGTGCTAATCACTCATAATACCTGAACACACGTCTTCCTGGCTTCCTCTCTATCACTGATATTAGTACTACAAACTAAACTATTAATATTATTATTTTTTTCTGAGCCTGCTTCTATGACTTGTCATCCCAAATGAAGCAGCCTCTAGCCTATGGGTAGCCAGAGCCTAGCAAAGCAGGATAAAGACAGAAGCTTAAGTGATGAAAATGGCTTGCAAACAAGCCAAACACATGTGTCAGAGCCACACATCCAGTGGAGATCCCAAAGCAGTGTGGGAAGATCTCAATACTAATTCCTACAATTACACAGAGAGCTCTAGCCTTGGCAATGAGAGATAACACTTACAATGTGACAACAGCTTACATGGCAAGGCTTCATGACCAGAAGCAATTTGGGATTTTGCAGTAGCTGAGATCATGTAAATGGTGCATGCAAAGGATTGTTGCTATGCAGGCTCAGTGCACAGCCTGCTTCCTGCGTTTTAGCTCTAGAAAATAGCATCTCCTGCTACCTTGCCAGACTGCTGTGACGCTGCTGCTATTGCTATTTCTGTTCTTCCTCCTCCTCTTCCTCTTCTTCCTCCTCCAAGTACTTTTCTTCTTCTAACAACAATAATAAAATTTTACATATTAAGTGTATTATTGACTTTTTTATTATTAATTGAGTAGAGTAGTTTGGTATAATAGAGAGAGCTGGTTTCAGAATCAAGGAATAACTTTGGTCTAAGTCTTGCTTCTGGCATAAACTACCTGCAAAACCTTCGGCAAGTTATTTAAGGTCTTAGTGCTTAGCAACTCTAATACATGTACTGAACAGTTGCCAATCTGTACTTGTTGAGGGAATTCTTCAGTGGGAGGCCTCTCTTCACTGATGTAAACAACTTTTTTTTTTCAATGAGCTAAACCTACAGAGTATGTATTTCCTTCAGCAGCACAAAGTAGTGATGTGATTTAGAGAGCAATATAAAATGGGCATTTCTCATGTAGAAGACTAGTAGGAGAATGCAAGTTTCTGAAAAGTACAATAATATTCAAGTTAACAAACTCAAACATTTAACATTGGATTATTGGCTCTAAGAAGTAAATCTTTTTAATTCTTCTTTCAAACATAGCTTTTGAAAAAGTTGATGTATCTCAGCATTTTTGACAAACCTTCCTTTTTCTTACAATTTTCTGACAATTTTCTTATGGGTCCATTACATTTTTTTTAATCTTTCTTTCTTTTTTTGTCCTTGATTTCATTTTTGTAAAAGAACTCTGTAAGATTTTCTGGAACTTTTAGGGTGAAGCCAAGATGGTGGGATATAGCCAAGAAGCTGCTCAAGTCTTCCCACTTTTCCTGGAAAACCACTTGAAATCAAGCCTCTGAAGAGAATCTGATGGAATGAAACCACTTTCCAGTTCAAGAAAGAATAGAAAAACTTCAAGAAGGGTCAGTCTCACTGAGGCAAAAAGAGTGTTCAGCCCAGGTCATATAAACTCTAGGAAAGCTAGCCAAAGGATCTTAATCACAGCAGATCAGCAACTAAAATCCTCAGTCCTGGATCAGTAGAGGAACAGATAGATTAGGGGAGCAGCTTCCAGTCCCTGCTTAAAAGGCAAACTCTGGGAAACCAGGCTGTTTCCTGAACAGAGCAGGGAAAGCTCCCCCTGTAAACACAAGGACTTCCTGAGCTCAAAGCCAAGGAGCAGACATACCCAGGAAGCTTGGAACAACTCCACCTTTATCCCAAGAGCAGAGCTCCACCTTAAAAGTAAAAAATGAGGAAATTCCAAAAGAAAATGAGCAAAAAACAGAAAAGAACCTTGAGCATAGAAAGCTACTCTGGTGACAGGGCAGACTAAAACACAAACTCAGAGGAAGACAGAATGTCCACAGAAGAAATCTCAAAGAGAGATAAGAATTGCTCTCAAGCCCAAAGAGGCTTCTTGGAAGTGCTCATAAAAGATTTAAAAGACAAATAAAAGAGGTAGAAGGAAAAATAAGAAAAGAAATGGGAGGTATGCATAAGAATCAACAACCTTAAAAAATACAATTGGCCAAAAAAAAAAAAAAATACAATTGGCCAAACGTAAAAATAAATAAATAAAACCACTGAAGAAAACAATACCTTAAAAAGAATTAATCAAAAGGAAAAACTAACTAAAGAAAACCACACATTAAAAACTGGAACAAGGGCAAATGCAAGCTAATGACTCCATGATAAAGACATCAAGAATCAGTCAAACAAACTAAAAAGAATGAAAAAATGGAAGAAAATGTGAAACACCTCATTGAAAAAACAGCCAACTTGGAAAATAGATCTAGGAGAGAAAATGTAAAAAATCATTGGTCTACTTGAAAGCCACAACCAAAAAAAAAAAAAGTCTGGACATCATTCTTGAAGACATCATCAAGGAAAATTTTTCTAACATACTAGAAACAGAGGAGAAATAGTCATTGAAAAAAAATTCATCTAACACCTCTGGAAAGAGATCTCACAAGTAAAACCATAAAGAACATTGTTGCAAAACTCCAGAACTACAGTCTCAAGGAAAATACTACAAGCTGCCAAACAAAAGCAGTTCAAATATTGAGGAGCACCAGTTCAGATTACCTAGGATCTTGCAGTATTAACAAAAAAAGATCAGAGGGCCTGAAATACCCTATTCTATTAGGCAAACGAGCTGAGATTACAATCAAGAATTAATTACCCAAGGAGATTCAGCATCATCTTTTAGGATGGAGATGAATTTTCAATGAAGTAAGAGTCTTTCAACCATTTCTATTGGAAAAAGCAGAACTAAACAGAAAATTTCATCTTCAAACACAGTACTCAAGAAAAACATAAAAAGCTAAACAGAAAAAAATACATATATGTGTGTGTGTGTGTGTGTGTGTATAAATTTAAAGGTTATACTATTTACATTCCTAGATGGGAAAATGATATCTGTACCTCTTGAAAACTATATCTCAACTATTATTGAGGCAGATAAAGGGGGACATAATATGGATTGAGGGTGTGGATGTGAATGGATTTTGATGTGATAATATAAAGGAAAAGACATTAAGGTTGGAAAAAGAATTGGAGTGGGAGAAGCAGAAAGGAAAGATATAATGGAACAAATTGGATCACATGAAGAAGTACAAAAGACCTATTTCAATAGAGGAAAAGAAAGGAGGGGGATGAGAGTTGTCTGAAGTTGATCTCACCACTTTTGGATCAAAGAGGAAATAATTGAATTATTCCATTGGGTAGAGAAGTTTATCTTACCCTTAAATAAATAGGAAAAGAAAGAGGAAAGAAAATGAAGGGCTGCATAGAGGGGAAGAGAGAAATACTGGGAGAAAGGGTTATGAGAAGGGGGCAAGGGCGATAGAAGATAGGACAGTTAGTGGGTGGGGTGGGTTACAAAATACCACTAAAGGAGGACAGGATGGAAAGAGAACAAAAGCATATACAGGGGAGAAAATGGGTTGGAGGGAAATATACAGCTGGTAATCATAACTGTGAATGTGAATGGGATGATCTCTCCCCTAGAGTGGAAGCAAATAGTAGAGAGGATTATAAAATAGAATCCTACAATATGTTGTTTACATGAAACACATTTGAAACAGAAAGATGCATACAAAATAAAGATAAAAGGCTGGAGCAGAATTCATTATGAAAAAAAAAGCAGGGCTAGAAATTCTGATCTCAGATAAAGCAAAAGTAAAAATAGATCTAATTATAAGAGATATGGAAGGAAACTACATCTTATTATAGGGTACCATGAACAATGAAGTAGTAATGATACTAAATATATAGTCACCAACTGCTAGAGCATGAAAATTTTTAGAAAAGATATTAAACTAGTTACAGGAAGAAATGGACAACAAAACTATATTAGTGGGAGACCTCAAACTTCCTCTCTCAGAATCAGACAAATATAGTCACAAAATAAACAAAAAAGAAACTAGTGAGGTTAATAGAATCCTTAAATATTATATATCACTGGAGAAAATTTAACAGGGACAGAAAGAATACACATTTTTCTCAATAGTACATAGCACCTATACAAAAAATTGACCATGTATTAAGGCACACAAATCTCACAATCAAATGCAGAAATGCATTTTATAACTATAATCAATAGAGGGCCAGGGAAAGATATATTAAAAACCAATTGGAAATCAAATATAATTCTAAATAAGTGGGCCAAACAACAAACCACAGAAACAATACAGAATTTCATCCAAAAGAATGACAATAATCAGACAATATATCAAAACCTATGGGTTTATTTAGCACAATACCAACCAGATTCCCAAAAAAACTATTTTAATGACCTAGAAAAAATAACAGCAAAGTTCTTATGGAAAAACCAAAGGTCAAGAATTTCAAGGGAATTAATGAAAAAAAAAAATCAAATGAAGGTGGCCTAGCTGTACCAGACCTAAAATTATATTATAAAGCAGCAGTTACCAAAACCATTTGGTATTGGCTAAGAAATAGACTAGTTGATCAGTGGAATAGGTTAGGTTCAAAGGACAAAACAGTTAATAACTTTAATAATCTAGTGTTTGACAAATGCAAAGACCTCAGCTTTTGGGATAAGAACTTACTGTTTGACAAAAATTGCTGGGAAAATTGGAAACTAGTATGGCAGAAACTAGGTACTGACCTATACTTAATACCATACACCAAGATAAGGTCAAAATGGGCTCATGACCTAGGCATAAAGAATGAGATTATAAATAAATTATTGGAATATAAGATAGTTTACCTCTCAGACCTGTGGAAGAGGAAGGAATTTATGACCAAAGAAGAACTAGAAATCATTATTGATCACAAAATAGAAAATTTTGATTATATCACATTGAAAAGATTTTGTATAAACAAAACCAATGCAGACAAGATTAGAAGGGAAGCAATATACTGGGAAAACATTTTTTACAGTCAAAGGTTGTGATAAAGACCTCCTATCCAAAATATATAGAGAATTGACTCTAATTTATAAGAAATCAAGCCATTCTCCAATTGATGAATGGTCAAAGGATATGAGCAGACAGTTCTCAGACAAAGAAATTGAAACTATTTCTAGCCATATGAAAAGATGTTCCAAGTCATTATTAATCAGAGAAATGCAAATTAAGACAACTCTGAGATATCATTACATACCTGTCAGATTGGCTAGAATGACAGGGAGAGATAATGCGGAATGTTGGAGGGGATGTGGGAAAACAGGGACACTGATAAATTGTTGGTGAAATTGTGAATATATCCAGCTATTCTGGAAAGCAATTTGGAACTATGCTCAAAAAGTTATCTAACTGTGCATATCCTTTGATCCAGCAGTGTTACTACTGTACTTATATCCCAAAGAGATCTTAAAGAAGGGAAAAAGACCTGTATGTGCACGAATGTTTGTGGCAGCCCTCTTCATAGTGGCCAGAAACTGGAAACTGAGTGGATGCCCATCAATTGGAGAATGGCTGAATAAACTGTGGTATATGAATATTATGGGATATTATTGTTCTGTAAGAAATGACCAACAGGATGATTTCAGAAAGGCCTGGAGAGACTTACATGAACTGATGCTGAGTGAAATGAGCAGGACCAGGAGATCATGATATACTTCAACAACGATACTATATGATGATCAATTCTGATGGATGTGGCCATCTTCAGCAATGAGATGAACCAGATCAGTTCCAATAGAGCAGTAATGAATTGAACCAGCTACACCCAGGAAAAGAACTCTGGGAGATGACTATAAACCACTACATAGAATTCCCAGTCCCTCTATTTTTGTCCACCTGCATTTTTTATTTCCTTCACAGGCTAATAGTACACTATTTCAAACTCCAATTCTTTTTGTACAGCAAAATAACTGTTTGGACATGTATACTTATATTGTATTTAATTTATACTGTATTTAATGTATACTGTATACATATTTAACATGTATTGGTCAACCTGCCATCTGGGGGTGGGGGTAGGGGGAAGGAGGGAAAAAATTGGAACAAATGGTTTGGCAATTGTCAATTCTGTAAAATTACCTAGGCATATAACTTGTAAATAAAAAGCTATAATAAAATAAATAAAAGCAAAAAAAATAATAAAAAAAAAAAAAACTGTGGGTAGCAAAAGCAGTGGTTAGGGGAAATTTTCTATCTCTAAATAGTTACATGAATAAAATAAAGAGAAGTTAAATGAATTGGGCATGCAACTAAAACGAGCTAGAAAAAGAACATATTGAAAACCTCCAATTAAATACCAAATTAGAAATTCTAAACCTCAAAGGAGAGATTAATAAAATTGAATAATATTAAAATTAATATTGAATAAAATTAAATTTAATTAATAAAATTAAAATTAATATAAAAATTAAATTAAATTAAAATTGAATAGATAAGCCTTTGGTTAATTTGATTAGAAAAAGGAAAGAAAAAACCAAATTACCAGCATCAAAAATGAAAAGGGTGAACATATTACCAAAGAAAAAGAAGTTAAAGAAATAATTAGAAGCTATTTTACTTAACTATATGCTAGCTAGTCTGACAATCTAATCAAAATGGGTGAATATTTACAAAAATATAAATTGCCCAGAATAACAGAAGAGGTAACAAATTACTTAAATTTTAAATAAAATACTAGCAAAGAGATTACAGCAATTTATCAGCAGGATAATACACTAAGACCAAGTGGGATTTATATCAGAAATGCAGGGCTGGTTCACTATCAGGAAAACTATTACCATAATTGACCCTATCAATAACAAAACCAACAGAAATAATATGACAATCTCAATAGAGCAAAACAAACTTTTTCACATAATACAGCACTGATTCCTATTAAAAGCACTAAAGAGCATAGGAATAAAGGAAGTTTTTCTTAAAATAATAAGCAATATCTATCTAAAACCAACAGCAAGCATTATTTGTAATAGAAAGAAGCTGGACACATTCCCAGTTAGAGCAGTTAAAGTAAAACAAGGATGCTCATTATCACATCTATTGTTCAATATTATTCTAGCAATATTTGCTTTAGTAATCAGAAAAGAAAAAAAAAAGAAATTAAAGGAATTAGACTAGGCAATAAGAAGATAAAACTACCACTTTGTAGATTTTATGATGATATAATTAAAGAATCATAGAAAATCTTCCCCAAACCTACTGGAAACAATGAACAATATTAACAAAATTGCAAGATATAAAATAAACCCATACAAATCATCAGCATTTCTATATATTACTGGCAAAGCCCAGCAGCAAGAGATTGAAAGTGAACTATATGAACACAATTACAAAACAGTTCTCACATAAAATCAGATCTAAACAATTGGGAAAATATCCATTGTTCATGGCTAGCACAAGCTAATATAATAAAAAAATGACAATTTCATCTAAAGTGCTCTACTTATTCAATGCCATACCAATCAAACTGCCAAAAAATCATTTTATAGACCAAGAAAAAAATAACAATATTCAAGTGGAAGAGCAAAAGGTCAAGAATATCAAGGGAATTAATGAAAAGAATTATAAAGAACAGTGCTCAGTGCCAGACTTATAGCTATATTATAAAGAAGCAATCATCAAAACCATTTGGTACTGCTAAGAAATGGAATGGTGGATTAGTTAAGTAGATTACACACTCGTGACACAATAATCAAAGTCTATAGTAATCTTGTATTTGATAAACCTTCAAACTCTAGTTTCTAGGATAAGAACTCACTATTTGACAAAAATTGCTGGGAAAACTGGAAAAAAATATTACAGAAACTTGGTATAGAATTATATCTCACATACCAAACCAAAATAAAGTCAAAATGGGTATATGTTTTTGACATAAAGGGTAATATCATAAGCAAATTAGAAGAGTAAGGGATAATTTATCTACAAGATCTTTGGAGAAGGAAAGAAGTTATGACCATAGAAGAACAAGAGAACATTATGAAATGCAAAATGGACAACTTTGAATACATTAAGTTAAAAAGGTTATATACAAACAAAGTCAACACAAACAAGATTAAAAGAGAAGTATAAAGCTGAGAAAAAAATTATTTTTACAGCCAGTGTTTCTGATAAAGGTCTCATTTCTAATATGTAAAGAAATGTGTCAAATTTATAAGTATACATTCCTCAGTTGATAAACGGTCAAAGAATAATTTTCAGATATGAAATTAAAGACATCTGTAGTCATATAAAAATGCTCTAAATCATTATTGATTAGAAAAATATAAATTAAAGCATCTCACAACTCTCTCTGATTGGCTAATGTGACAGGAAAAGATAATGAGAAATGTTAGAGGGAATATGGGAATACTGGAACACTAATGCCTTGTTGTTGTAGAGTAGTTTGGAACTATACCTAAAGGGCTACCAAACTGTGAACATCCTTTGACAGAGCAATACATTACTGGGTCTGTATCCCAAGGAAATCACAAAGGAGGAAAAATGATCCACATATGCAAAAATGTTTGTAGCTGCTCTTTTGTGGTAGCAAAGATTTGGAAAATGAGTAGATGTCTATCAATAGGGGAATGGTTGAATAAGTTGTGGTATATGAAGGTAATGGAAATATTATTGTTCTATAAAAAATGATGAACAAGCTAATTTTAGAAAGGGCTGGAGAGCTTTACATGAAGTGATGCTGTGCAAAACAAGAAGAACCAAAAATACATTGTACACAGAAACAGCATTAGATATGCGATGATCAACTATAAAACACTTGGCTCTTCTCAGTGATTCAGTGATCCAAAACAATACCAATAAACTTTGGATAGAAAACTTCATTTGCATCCAGAAAGAAAGCTAGGAAGACTGAATATAAATCAGCATATGTTATATTCCCTTTTTCTGTTTTTTTGTCTCTTGTAGGTTTTCTCTTTTGTTTTGACTTTTTTCTCTCAATGTGATTCATGAAGAAATTTGTAATAAAATATTAATATACATATATAACCTGAAAATAAATAAGTAAATAACTTTTTAAATCTGTAAAACTTAGACTCACTTAAAGACTTTCTTGTATATCCATAGTGGCCTTTATACATCCCTCTCTCTCTTTTCTTTTTCAATATTATTTGGACTACTTTATTAGAATTTTGATTCCCTAATGAATATATCTTCCCCTTATGAGTTTCTTGCCACAAAAATCCCATCCACAAAATTTCTGAAGTTTGTTTTTAAACTACCTTTTTAAAGTTCAAGATGAAGCATTCTTTCTTATATACTATAAATTCTGTTGTATATTCATCTTAAAATTTTCACTGTTTTCATTATACCACATATATTTTTTCCTTGTTGGTCAGAATTTTTATATCATTAATTATTTGTTTTAAGATACCTCTCTATATTTTGAAATTTTGAAATAGGAGGAAATACAAAAACTAGAAATAACAAAGCTTCTGCTCTGATGAGAGGATATAAATAAACCTTCTTTTCACTAGCATAGGGATTCTGAGTTGTGTGAAGGGCTACTTTGGTAAAATCTAGGGAGACCTCTCTAAGAAAGTTTTCATATGCATAAAATATATATGATTATAACAGAAACCATTTTTTTGTTTTTGTTTTTGTTTTTTTTTTGAAACCAATTTTTAAAAAATATAAATAGATATGTGCCCACTTACATCTGTACATGCATACATATTTAAAGTGCATATTCATGGATCCCTGAATGAAGTGATTTTGTTTTGCAGAATGATACCTCCAACATATGTTTAAGTAAATCAAGTTCCACAGAATTATCTGAACCTAATTCTAGATCAGTTTTGTTAGATTCATCAGGAAAAGAAAAACCTATTAGATCCCCACATTTCTAGGAAATATGTAGCAAACTCTCCCAACTACATAATTTCTGTTTCTCCTCCCCCTTCCTGACACTCAAATGCTTTCTATCATGTTTCTGCATTTACGTTTATACATTTTCATGCAGGTATATATCTTCTGGACATACAGTGCTTCTCCTGTGATTTTATATCAGATTTGATTATAGTTGTTTTATTTTTCACCTCAAGGTATTGATCTTGGGATAAGATGATTAATGGGTATTCTGTCCCCTTTGGGCTAATGGTACAATTCTCTTTCTTTGTACCACTTGGTTGACTTTTTCTTTTAGTCTGAAATTTTACTGTAAGACATGGATATGTGTGACTAGTGCCTTCTAAAAACACTTTCTCAACTTTAGAGGCCTTAGTTCACTTTGTGACTGTGGGGTTTTGTGACAGTGAACTTAGAATAAAAAATTGAAGGTGAAAGCTTATTGCTGACATGAGCTATGGTCTGCATCCTTCAGTCTTAGCTGCCTCAAGTAGTTTATTGTAATGATGCTTGAACCTTCAAGTCCAATGGCAAATGAGTTCCATTGGGATGTCACACCCTTGAAATATGAGGGGAAGTGTGAGGTGAGATTCCAAGGCTCCAAATAAACATTGCCTTGGTATCACTACCCCTCATCAGTGGATTCCTACAGGGATAGAAGATTGCCTCTACAATGTGTCAAAACTTCTCTACTTTATGTATGTTAATTTAAATTCTACCAATGGATTCTTTCATTAAAAAGTTTCAGCAGCTACTTCCTCTTGTCATGTTTCTGCTCTGTAAAGAGATAAATAGCAATATAAGGGATTGCAATGAAATTTCAGACAGCCATGTACCCTCAAGGACTATGAATAAAATAATACTTCCACGTTTAAGAAAATATGTAATTGCTGCATGCACACATGTAGATATTTATATGTAAGTGGTGAATGGGTGATAAAGGATTAGAAAGCATAGTGGATATTGCACTGGTACTTTGATTTTTCAAAACTTTATTTTATTGATCAGTTATTTAGATGACTATTTCATTTTCTCCAAGTCATTGGAGAAATTGAAGGCCCTTTACAATTTGGAATCGCACTCACTGTCAAGCCTAATCTCCTCTTATTCTCACTTTGAATTCCAAAGTATTCATTGTATTACAAATATAAACAAATATACAAATAAACACACATAAATACACATATAAATATATACATATGTATATACACATTTGTGCATATGTTTATGTATAAACACACATATACTTTCACTCTATCATTTTTTTTCTTTCAATATCTACTTATTCTTTCACAGTCAACTCTCATAGCATATCCTCCAGGAAGCTTTCCCTGATCCCAACTACTTTATTATACATTAGCACACATTAAAAATGAATGATCTTAGGTGAAACACTCACTAAAGAAAAGGGACATGCATACAAGAAGAAGGCATTTTCAAAGATCTACAGGGATGGAGGTAACATCCATATTTATAAAAAATATATTTATCCAATAATGTTTTGGCAAAAAATATCCATTCCAATAGAAATCATGCAATGAACATCAAACATTTTGAAGTAAGATTTTATGTAATATTCTCATTAAGAACAAGCAAACTTCATTAAGAAAAATGTCATTAGCAAGAACAATGGAGCAATAATTTCCTGAATTAAGTGTTTTACATTTTTACTCAATGGAAAAGATTTACATGATGATAACTAGCAATAATGGGATTTGCTTAATGCTTTTCATTTTCAAAGCATTCTAGAGGCATTAACCAAAAGCCATCATTGTAATTGTGACTGAAATGAAAACATTACTTTTAGAGAATAATGACCTTCCCCCTAAAATTATTCTCATTAGTCCTGAAATTTAATCAATGGTTGTTTATTTTGTAATTATTATTTTTAGTCCTTTCCCTCTTTTACTGTAATTTAATAGTGCATGGCATTTACTACAACAAACTTAGTATTCTTGAAAAGTAATTGGAAAATAAACTTTTTAAGAGATAAAAATGTATTTTAAAGATTCTAAATTATCCTTGTGAAGATATTCTGTAATGAATCTTTTTGTAAAGCAAAGAACTCTATAATATGAATATCCCCCCCCAAAAAAATTTTTTTAAATCCCATTTCCATCTAATAAATTATTTTTGTTTGTTTGTTAGACTGGTACTTCTGAACTTTAATTTGTATTTTACTCCACTTTCAAAGCTGAAACCAAGACAGGAAAACAAATGAGGGAAGTTTCTTAAGTCAAGAAATCTTTTCACAGTTTGTTCTTATGGCAAATTATCTTTCAGATACTTTGGAAATGATAATAAAGAGATATTTCCTTGGCTAGTCTTTGGATTTTAATGTTTTTTTGATCTGTTCTGTTCATAAATCAAACATTGCTTATGAATCTTCCTATTTTACAATGCTCAATAAAATTCATGCATTACAAAGCATTATTAGTTCATGCATTCTTCTATAACTCAAAAAACTATTTAAATAAAATTCCAGTTAATGATGAATGATACAATCATATTAAATGAGTTACTATATGTCAAGTGTTATTAGAACTAAGAAATAGCGCTCTCTCTCTCTCTCTCTCTGTGTATATATATATATATATATATATATACACACACACAGACATATATGTAATACATATAAATGTATATATATATGCCATATTGTACAAATAGAAATGTACATGTACATACACATATATACATATATATATATATATACACATATATGATTCTATCCTCTAAGATCTTATAAGTCAGTCAGAAGAGATAAGACAAATTCATGAAAAGAAAACTCCATATTAAGCCTTCCCTATCTTTTCTCTTTGTTGTCTCTTCTATTACATATTCTCTCTCTTTCCACTCTATTCTTTTTTACTATAATACTCCCTTCTCTATCATCTACCTCTTTTCTTCTTCGAGCTTTCACTCTATTACACTTTCCTTTTCACAGTGACTTCCTCTCTAGCATGGTCTCTTTTTACATTTTCCAGGAAAACTCCATTCTGCCTCCCTCTCCTTCTCAAGACATTTTGCTGTCTGTAATGTCACCTTATCTAACATAAAGACATTGTATCTTTCTATCTCTTTCTTCCTTTCTATTATCCCCTCCTATTCACAATTTTCTGTTTCCATGTTTCTCTTTATCCTTCTCTTTCAACCTTCCCTAGGTAACTGAGATAAGTAAGGTAGCTAAAATCATTAAGCAAAAAAAATGGGTGTGCAGAGATTGCTATCTGAATCACTGACGGGATTATACTAAGTATGGAGAAGACTGTGGAATTCAAGATAATTTAGGGTAGATAGTGGCTTGAATCAGAAATAACCATTAATTAACCTACCAACAAATATTAAGCTCCACTTATATATGTGTCAGCCAGGGCAAAAAAAAAAAGATACACAAACAAATAATAAATAAATAAAGCAAGAGCTATTGAAGAGCTTACATCATAAAAGGGGAAAATAATAAATATGCATTAAAGCATATCCAAAATAAATTAAAAATGTCTTTTGGGGAGGAGATCACTGATAGCTTAGGGAATTAGGAAAGCTTCATGTAGGAGTTATTTAAACAGAATACTAAAAGAAATTAGGGAATTGCTGAGACAGAGATATATTTGGTAAACATCTATTTTTGCAGAAAGGCAGCTATAAAAACAGAAATAGGATATAGAATGTTATATGTGAAGAACAACAAGAAGACCAATTTGGCTGCACCACAATGTGAGGGAAACGAAATGTATGGTGATTCTAGAAAGATAGGTTGTAGTCAGGATGTGAAGGATTATAAAAGACAAGTAGAATTTATATTTTATCTTAGAGTACTGAGGAAACTCTAGAGTTAATTGAGTGGAGTATTTATATGGTTAGATTTGAAAATTACTTAACTTCTCTGTGGTGGAGTGGGCAGAGAAGTGAGACAGATAACAATTAGGGACTATTGCATTGGTATGAGTGAGTATCAGCATAGAGTGATAACTGTGTCATTAATGAGGAAGAACTAATATATGAAAGATACTTGAAGGTAGAAGTGGCAGGTTTTGGCAACTTATTAAATATGTTAACTGAAGGAGAGAGAAAAGTCATAGATAATTTCAAAGTTGTGAGCCTAGGGGATTGGAAGTATGGTGATGCTCTTCACTAATATATAAATGTTCAGAAGAGCACCAGTTTGAGGAGGGAAGATAATGACATATTTCAGACATGTTGATATTGGGATGTTTTTGAAGCATTCAATGTGAAGAGAATGATAGGTAATTTATAATGTAGGAGTGGATATAAAGTTCTGAGGGTCAATTGCATGAGAGATAATAATTAAATCTGAGATGATAATATCATCAAAAGACATAGTATTAAAGAAAAAAAGAGGTTCCAGTAGAGAATCTTAGGGAGGGATGAAACAAATAAATTCCCAAAAGAAAAACCCAAAGAAAATGGTATGAGAAGTGAGAGAATCTAGGATGTGAGATACTGAACAGTGTTCAATGATTCATATCTCTTTTGTGGGGCAAAGTTCACTCTATATAGTTTCACAATTTTCAACTTCACTTTTTTGTTGTTGTTTTTCATTCCATTTACATTGTTATAGTATTTGTGCTTATTGTTGTTATGTTGCATTTTGTGAGGGTTGCAGGGGGTTCTGCTTACTTTGTAACAGTTAATATAAGTGTTTCAATACTTCTCCATATCAATTCTATTTGTCATTTCTTATCACACAGTAATAACTTATTACTTTTATGTAAGTTGCTTAGCGATTCCCAAATCAATAGACATCTGCTTTATTTCCAGTTCATTCCTACTATCAAAAGTGCTACTATAAATATTTCAATGTATATGAATGCTTTCTTTTGTTGTCAAAGAATGCCTTGGGGTATATGCCAAACAGTGGAATTTCTAAATCAAAGAGTATGAACATTTTAATAATTTTCTTTGAATAATTTCAAATTGCTTCCCACAATAGTTGTACGAATTTATAGCTCCACCAACCACACATTATTATTGCTATAAAATTCTGGATCTTATTTCACCTAATAGAAAGAAACCAATTTTGGTTGGTATATCATACTGCTCATTCATACTGAGCTTGCAGTCTATTAGTACTCTCAAATTGTGTTCAGATACATTGTGATTTAATCTTCTCTTCCCTATCCTCTACTTGTAAGGCTGTTTTTTTGAGCCAAAATGTAATACTTTTCATTTGTTCCCATTCACTTTCATTTCATTAGATTTAGCCCATTCCTCTATCTGTCAAGACCTTTTGGGATCTTGATTCTGTTCACCCAGTCTGTTAAATATCTCTCTAATTTTTAACTAATCTATATATTTGATGAGCAAATGAGATGAAATTCAATTCCCTGACCTCAAGGAATTTACTAAAGGAGCATAGAATCCAGTCTGTCTTTAAATATCACACTTCAATAGTACTTTAAAGTTTTCAAAATGCTTTTCTCTCAAACACCCTTTCAATGGTCTGGCATTTCAAACACAGTGGTAGGAAAATACAGGATTTTTTAGTGAACAGTATCTAGTCCAGTTTGGCTGGAGAAGAAATGAAGATAATAAGTGAGATAAACTTATAGAAGACACAAAATCTCCAAGTACCATATTTCTCACTGTCCAACTGCATTTCTCCTGAATTATAAATGCCTTTCATCAGCTGTGTGACAACACTGATCATTTTTGAAAATAAAAGAAACTCTGCCTTACATATAAACAAAACTTTCTTGTTGATATTCTGTTCTCTTCACAATTCCTTTGGTCTATGCTGGCTTCTTTTTCCAATAACTATGCCTTTGGGCAGGTAATCTGATATACTATATAAAATCTTTTGGTTTATATGCTACTTAAGTAGTTTGGGGAACATTTAATTGAATGTGGAATAGATTGCATAATTTCTGCTAAATCACCTTGTTTATAAAATACCAGTTGCCCTTGGGCAACTAAGAATGAGAAATTCTGAACCAAATGTATTTTCATCCTATGGATCCTGCAAGTCAATGTAGTAGACCCCATAGGACATATGATAATTCTGTGGTTCTATCCATAAAACTGATTGCACATGAAATTATGACTATATGATGGCAAAATTTTGTTACGTTTCTTTGTACATACTTTCTTATTTTAAGGAAAAAAAGAAAGAGAATCAATAGCTGGTGTTAAAGTCAATTCATGTCCTTCTTCAGACATACACTAATCTGAGAGTTTGAAACTTCCCACTACTAATGGAAAACTTCCCAATACTAATGGAAAGCCCCAAACTCATTCCTACTTAACAAATATGAATTAATTATGTATTGAGGAAAATAATAGTAAAGACACATGCTTAAACTTTGTCATGAGTCACTATCAGGATCATAGTTAACTGTAGTTAAATAGGACCTCAGAGGTCATGAATTTTTATACTCCCATTTTGGAAGCTGGGAAACAGATCTAGGGGCATTAAGTACTGTGATCATGGTTGCACAGAGAGGTAGTACAAGAGGAATTATCTGAATGCAGATTATCTTATTTTTGAATAAACAGCCATAAATAATGTATCTGGAACTGGAAGTGAGATCATATGCTTCAATCTCAATATTAGAGCAGTCATTTTATTGGTGAGGGAAATTCGTTGTGAAGAAATACCAAAGCAGACTGGCCCCTGGAAACTCCTGAAGTTACATGACTTTCCTTGGTTCACATGGCCAGTATATTTGAAAGATAAGTATGGAATATGGATATGGAGGGTGGACTTGGAGAGCAAGAAAGTACCAGTTCTCAAATCAAAGTACTGGTTTGAGAAACCAGTGGAGTATTAATTAGAGCATCTGAGGGCACTGAGGTTGATGCACCAGTGGTCATGACTTGTGGAGCTAGTGAAGCTAGAGGGACTAGGATGGGCTTAACATGCTCCCCTGCTTCTAGGTCTTGAGCTCAGTGGGGATTTCATTTCCCCAGCTTATGACATTGAGGGTCTCCTAAGGCCACTTGCCCTGGCAACTTATCCCCAGAGCTCCAACACCACTGTCCCAAGGCCTTGTGACAAAGACACACTGCCCTTTCCCATCTGATATCCTATACCTGCTTCCATGGAACATACACACTGTGAACACCTGGGGACCATGCCCCCCAAAATAGATCCTGATTCCACTTCAAGAAAAAGACCAAAACTTCTTAACACACTCACAAATGCAAACACACACTGGCCATGCGATTGTTAGGGACTGAAGGAAATACCCCGTTTCCATTCTACCTTCATGCCAGACATCAGACGGTTGGCAGCAGACCCTAGGCTAGAAAAGAGGCTCAAAGGGGACTAAGCTTCAGGACCTGATTGGAGCTTGCCAATTAGCTAACACCAGAACATCTGTAACCAGCCTCACATCAGGCAGCAGAACTTCCAGATTCTCAGTCTCACATCTGGCCAACACTGATACCCTATTTAATCCTCCCCCTCACTCAAACTCATAGTCTAGTGCCAGCTGATATTATGTGCCCTCATTTCTGCCTTGGAAATGAAATTTGTAAAAAGTTATCAGTTGACAAATGAAGTTTATAAACAAACAAACAACATAAGCCCTAGTTTGTAATACAGTTACTACCATACAAAACTGGCAAGTTAATTCACCTGCTAGTATAATAAATATCCTTTTAAATTTCAGATTTTGCTGCTCTATATCAAAAGAGTTTCTTACATCAATAAAGCCACAGATCTGAATCAAAAATAATATATAAAACTTCTCCCCTATTCCTGCTCCAATCCCCTTGCTATCATTCATCCATGGTGAATAGACAATAAAGATATTATAGATTGTCAATATCAGGATTGAATCAAGGAAAATGAGCTGGAAAATAAAGTAATTATTCATGCTCACTTATTCAAGTAATTAATGAGCCATGGATTAAACTATTCCTGACTCTTACAATGTAGTGACCTCCCAAAAGAAGTAGAAATATGAAGGTGATAATATATGTGAAGATAGTGTCATTTCATACTACAGCAGAGTCAGGATAGGCCATTCAGTATTTGACAATTCTACAGGGTATGAAAAATTGTAGCCCCTTGCACCAGAATACGGCAATTTCTGATCCCCTGAGTTTCACAGTCCACTAGAGGATTTGAGCCTCTACTGTTACACATGTGATATAGCAAGATGCCTATTCTCTGAAAAAGTAGATTTTGTTTGGTTACATGTGTGCATGCAAACATATATATATATATATATATATGTGTGTGTGTGTGTGTGTGTGTGTATACACAAATTACAACCAATTATGGTATGTCTGTGTGACACGTACAAACATATTTATTAGTTTCCATCTATGTCCCAGGGAGTATGTAGGCAATGAGAAAACAGAAGCTGAAATGAAACAGACTCTGTCTTTAAGAAGCTCATTTTTTTATGAGGAGATAACTATGTCAAGCATGAAGTCAGCAAGATACATCTTAATGAGTTCAAATCCAGTACGAGAAGCTTAGTCGTTGGGTAACCCTGGCCAAGTCACTTAATTGTGTATATCTCAGTTTTCTCTTCTACAAAGTAACCAGGAGAAGAAAATGGCAAACCACTCCAGTATCTTTGCCAAGAAAAGCAGTTAAGAGTTTACAGTAAGGCTTCAAGTAAAAGATGTTGTTTCAGCTGAGTTTTGAAGGAAATTAATAAACATAATAATTCAATATAGTAAGCATTTATTAACTCTACTGAATGCAAAGCTCTATATAAGATTTTATATAGCTCATAACCTAATAGGGGAATAATAAGGAAACTATAATAGATATAATATACAATATTTCAGGATAGATACATGAGATAGTAAGAAAATTTGTTATATGACAAGTATCTTCTTGTGTTCCTCCCTGCAATATTTAATCCTAAATATCTCCCTATCTTGATAACTCCAATTGCTAATTTTGAACATTAATATACTGGTAGAAAGTCATTCTTTAAGACCTCTACAATCTATAGTTATAGTGAATATAGATCTTTACAGCTGGCAAAAGCACTTTTATTGACAATTTATTTTATTCTCACATTAAACCTGTGAGATGAGCATCCAGTTATTATTGTCCATATTTTTCAAATTAGAAAATTGAGTTTTGAAGTCTTGTCATAAGCCGCTGGTTAGAAAATAAAGGGGTTTGGATTTAAGTTCTCAAACATGCTGATAAAAAGAGCTTTGGCAAAATAATTCAGCATAATGTGGCCAATTTAGTGGGATTGAGTTTCTTCATACTTATCAAGGGTTTTCCTTAGCAAGGAGGCATGGTTTGTCTCTGAGACCATACCCACAACCTCTCCAGAATGATAGAACCTGACAGAGTTTATGTTTCATTGAAAGAGTTTATGTTTCATTTGTATTGTCCCAGGAACTTTTATGCAATACATATTAAAACAAAACAAAATAAGAAGCTGTATTATTAGGGAAGAGCACAGGTAATGCCCAAGTGAAAAAATTCCATCTACTGATGAAGATAGATTTAGAAAAATGCCTGAAGAGCCGAGGAGTTACATAATTAGACCAAAATAACGTAATCAGTATGCATCAATGGTGGGACTAGTGCTAAAACTTCCAGGTTATGTGTCCAGCTTTTATTTACTCAGCCATGTTTCCTCTTGGGTAGAGACTCATGAACCACTATGATGAACCTTCTCAGAGTCTGGAGGATAAGGAATATAACTAAAGTGGGGGACAAAGTCTGATTAAGGCTAAATATTTCCAGAAAACAGAATGTCAACAAGTACCAAAGACAAAGACTGAAAAACAAAACAAAACTATACTAAATGAAATTTGAGAGCTTACTTTGAGTTACTTTAAAGTAGGAGTATAGTATTTAATTTTGGAAGTATTCAAGAAGTCATGAGAGGGGGAAAAATGTTATCTGAATTCATTCAGTTAGAAAATTATAGAGTAAGATTCTTGCCATTCCTGTGACAGCAGGAATGGTAGTTTTCCTTAGTAATTGTGCTGAATTATTTGGTAAAGTAAACCAATAAAATAAATTAAAAAAACAGATTGCTTTTCAGTTTTATTTGACCAAGACCCTCCTTTTTTGTTTCTTCAGTGGTAATAGTAGAATGGTAGAAAAGGAAGCGGAGAGCTCCAAAAATTACAATTTTTAGACTTTGTGTAAAGATTAACAGCTGTTTGGGATTAAAATATAAATCCCTGCCCAGTGACCAATACATAGATCTACTACTAGTATATATACTTTGACATTCTTGATAGAAATGAAATCAGAAGACAAAAAAGGAATTATAGTTTACAGGTTCTCTTTGAAAACACTAATAAAATTGTTTATATGGTTGCCTTTATTCTAAAACCAAAAACAACAAAGAAAAATCATTTAATTTAAATTTCCGTGATCTTATATTGTAGTATTAATTAATAACACATATGGACCCAAAGACTATTATAAAAATAAATTATGCACCAATAGTTTTTTTTTTTTTTTTTAGCAAAGTATGAGGAGGTAAAAAAAAATCTATAAAAGAACAGATTTAAAAATAAATCATTCAGACAAATTAACACACACCAAAATACTTGATCACTTTAATGCAAAGTTGGGTATGAGGAAGAATAATGAAAAATGCTTTAGAAAAAAAATAGTTCAGGAATAAGAGGCAAGAAAGATTAAAGACTGCTTACAAATTTCACTTCTATTTATTTAAAATATTTAAATTAAGAACAGACTTGATAGGTCTTAGACATATGAGCACATTATACCCCCACCCCACTAGAAAAAAAAATAAAGGAAATTGATTTTTACTGAGAATCTCATGTTACTTATGTCTAATTCATTTCCAAATTAGCTGTCCATGGCAAATGACTTTTTAGAACAAAGATCAAAATCAATATCAAGCTAGGAAAAAGGTTATATATGAGAAGAAAATATGGCATGTAATTAAATGTATGTCAATCTGACCAGCCTATTTAAACAAGCTGTTGATGCTGAAAAATGAGAAATTGAAAAAAAAAAAAAAAAAAACAGATATTATCACATACTCTTCCTATTTCCTAACAGCATTTAACCAATTTAAGATAATTACCACAAAAGAAGACCAACAACATTTTTAAAAGACCTTAGCCAGCAAGCATTTAGTTTCTTTGTGAAAAGCAAATATATGATAATTAAAGGTAAAACTAATATAAGAGATAAACTTGTTTACAAAATTTTACCAAGGAGGAAAAGATTATGAACTGAATTACCATATAAAGTGGATAATTAAAGTAATAAAGGGAAAAACAAGTTTAAAAAACTTAGATAAGTAATAATCTCTATAGATCTCTGTTTATGATTTATAAGGTCAAGAGCTCGGACCTTATATTTTTAACATCCCATTCAACTTCAAAGTTCTATTATATTAAGGTAAAAACAAAAAATTCTACATAGTTAAAAAAAAAATGAAACATGTGCCAAAATTTGTTATATTTGCACATGCAAGAAGTACATATTTTAAAAATCAGGTTATGTCTTAATATTTTAATTATCAATTCCAACAAATTCAATAAAGTAAATATGAATTAATTGCCTACAATGTGTAAAACATCACAATATTCATTTAAAAACAAGTTCTCATATAACCTTTGATGTAGATATTGTTTTTTTCAATAACTGTTAACATTTGTTGAATGAAAAATATCAATTATTTTTGTCTAATTTATAATTGCTAATATGGCAAATAATTAATATTAATTTTCCTAACTGTGCCATGTTGTTTAGTCCTCAGTGTATTAGAAATATTTCATGGGTAACAAAAGAATAACTTAGGTTTGAATTTTGAGGTAATTTTAAAAGTTGTGACTATATTAGAAACATTATTTCTTCTTGATGTAGTCAATTGACCTTTAGGATATTTGCCAACCCTTCTCAATGAGGGAAATATTGACTTACTGCTTTTCTATCTGCCTTGCCTCGTCTACTGTCATTGACCTCGGTTACCTTAATATCTTAGGGATAATCAACATCACACTATATTTTCAAATGCACTTTTCCCTCCCATCACCAATGAAATTCATCTCTACTCCAATTCAGCCACTCATTGATTTGGTCACATCACAAAGATTATGCTATGAAAATGCTTCCTCTTTAAGATCTAAAAATTCCAGCTTCTATTTGTCTGATGATGCTGTCTCAATCACATCTCCATAGTTGATGAGTTTAACCTTCTAATTAATAATTTTTTAACCTGAATTATAGTTATTTATATACATTATTCACTCATCTACTAAAATGCAGGATCCTTTAGGTCAGGAACTCTGTGTGTGTGTGTATGTTTGTATCTGACTTATGTCTGTACTCTGTTAAACAGAATAAAACTAGGAAGAAGTAGCATCAATACTGATGATAAGATACAGAATGGATATTTTATTTTAATAATGCCAATAAAGAGTTTTCTAAAGCAAGGAACTGATGTTCTTATAAGCTGCAGTTTAGGAAATTTAACAGAAATAAAGATAGGTCAGTTGGTTTGCAAGTAACTAAGTGATAGAATCAATCAATCACCTACTCCCACTTACAGTAACCAATAAAATACTTCACACATTAATACATTTTTTCTAGGAAGAGCACATCTATTAAATCAATCAGTTAATCAAAGACATCATACTAGGTGTGAAAACAATGAAAAGATATTAATAAAAAATTAAAACTAAAATATAATGGATTCATTCTCATTTAAGCTCTTGGGTGTTTGGATAAAATAGAAATTCCATTCAGACTTAGAATTCCATTGGTAAGCCAGCCCAGTATTGGCAGCGGTCCCAGGCAAGCCCATAGAGGGAATCATTGGGTGGGAAAGAATTTCTGTTCCACTACACTCTCTGACTTGAATATTTTATTCAATATTTTAAAGGTATCTTTTCATGAATGTCTTCACAGGGTCTCTGGAATGGCTGCTGATGGCATCATATTTGGGAAATGTAGATATATTTTGGTTGTTGTCCTTTATTCTTAAAGAGCACCAAAATGACCTCATAATGTCAAAGACAAGCTGAATGAGAAGACTGAGTTATATTTTAGAAGAGAATTGTAGGAAAGAAGTGAATCCATTTTTAGGAGATTTTCTCAAGGATTTTAGTTGCAAAAGACTTAATAGACACAGTATAATAACTAATGAAAATACATAATTCAAAACAAAATTTTTGTAAAGGTAGGGGAGCTATGGATGTCTTTTCAAGGAACATGGAAGCAGCTAACATATAGGAAGAGCCTCAAGATGAGTGAGAAAATTAGGATGATAGCAGAAGAGACAGGATGGAATGAAGTCACTTGTATAAGCAGAAGGAGATGCCTGGGCAAGGTTCATGTAAATTCTTATTCTTGAGTTTTAAAAAATCAATTTTAAAAACAAATGGGAGAAGATATGATTGGAGAGCAGTTTGCAGAAAGATTCAACCTATAATTGGTGAATTATAAGTTCAATATGAATCAAATGTAAGAGGTCAACCAAAAACACTAATGTAATTTTTTTCTCAGAGGAACCTTAAGAGAAGCATGGTGTACAGAAAAAAAAAAATATGATAGTTTCTCAGTATTTCATCTTGGTCAGGCCACATATGGAATATTGGCTTTAGTTATGGGTATCACATTTTAAAAAGTACTTTCAAACTTATTTTAACGTAACATTATCCTCAGAAACTATATTAAATCTGATTGTTAAACAATATTTATTAGATGATCATCTCACATTCAGGCTTTTAACTTTTAGATGGCATAGAACGTCTTATACATAATGGCTTATTTGGGAGGCAGAACAAAGATGGCATAGAGGACACACATTTCTTACTGACTTTCACCTACAACCTTCAGACTAATTAACAAATCCAGCCTCTGAATTATTCTGGACCGGCAGAATCCACAAATATTGGGAATGCAGCAAATTACCAGCAGAAGATAATTTCGAAGAACACCAGAAAAGGTCTCTTTCAGTCAAGCACAGAGGGAGGTGGGCTGAGCACAGACAGTGCAGTCCAGGGCAGTGGGAACGGGAAAATAGATCCAGGAGAGACAATCTAAGGATTATTGGACTTCCTGAAAACCATGATGACAAAAGAGCCTAAACATTATTTTTTCAGGAAATCACCAAAGAGAGCTCCCCTGATGTCTTAGAATGAGAAGGTAAAATAGCCATTGAAAGAATTCACTGATAACCTCCTGAAAGAAACCCCACAATGAAAACTTCAAGAAATATCATGGCTAAATTTCAGCACTATTGGACCAAAGAAAAAACGTTACGTGTTATATTCACACTGGCAGCATGAATTCCCAGAAGTTTCTACTTAACTATTTAGAGTACTAGTATAATCCTGAAGTAATGGTGTGATTCTATAGTGGTATAACCCCCAATCCTCATTGGAGTGTTTCCTAATTGTTTAGCACTTGAGATCAATTAGCTAATTAAACTTATTTGACCTCTAAAAAGTGTATTTAGTAAGAGTATAATAAAAACAGTTGGTACAGAACATCTTTTCCCTTCTGGATATACACTCCTTTATAAGTTCACACAGTGCATAGGAAAAAGTAAATCCAAGGTCAAAGATCATATGTGGCAATGGGGTAACTCACAGAAGATATTTGCTGAGAAGTCATTTCTTTTATTTTGGTCTGCAAGGTTCCTGCTACACCTTCCACAGGGTTACTTGTAGTATATTATATGTGTTTTCAACTCCCAAGTAGGAAATAAGAAGCAATACCCAGAACTCTTCAGGATTTAATGGGTTTATTTCAATTTTAATTTGATTATGCTATAGTTAGATTGAACTAATTCATACAAACTGTTTTGATCAAGTTTTCCTGATACAATTCACAAAATTAATTAAAAATAGACTATAAGCTAGTATTGGAATATTTTAACTAATTATTATAATACAGTAATTATTAGTCAAAACAAGTACACTGGTGATATCAGCAGTCTTTCCCTTTAACTGAATATTTAAAAACTAAAAAGGAACTCCACTGTCAAAGAAAGAAAACTGAATTTATTTGTAGGTGATGAATCAAGTGCTTGACTCTATGTTGAAGTATAATTTCATCAGAACCAACTGGCCATTCACTGGCAGAGTGCTGGATAAAAACATCCAAATACCTTGCATGTAAGTTTCTGAGGAGTTCCACTTTATCAACCACCACACAATGAATAATGGAATAAGTCTCTTGCCTGCTAAATAACATATGTACTGTCTTATCTGTGCTGCAATGGGAATTGGAAGTTTCTCTGTGGAATAATCTAGTGTCAGCCTTCCTACTCTATTCAGGGAATGGCTCATCTGTAATTTTCTGTTCAAAACTATATTTAGTCTGTTGGAACAAACACTGAACAAAGAACTGACTACTGATCTGTGTGATACTTCATTTCAGCCGGCTGCCAAAACATTCTTGTATTGCATGAGATTGGCTTCTGGTACATTTTAAACAGCAAAGAAATGGTCACAATACTTAGCTGTCAGGCTTTATTTATGATAGTGAAACCTAATTCTAGCCTTTAATCAAGACTATATAGTTTGTTTTGTCTCTGCTTGAAACTATAGTTTCAAGGTTGGTTTCTGTTTTGTTTGTTTTGATTTTTAAGTAGTCCCTCCTCCTGGAAGGATGGGAGGAGAGGAAAATTGGTGTAGTGGATATAAAACTGTCCTTGGACAGTTTTAAGTCCTCTCTAGTTTTAAGTCCTCTCAAAACAGCAGCCTCTGTGACCCTGACTATGTGTATGTTTTTCAGGGCACTTGTAGATCTGCATGGGCAAATCTAAGGAATTTCCTATAACAATGAACTCAATGTTCTAAACACTTTCCCCTCCAAAAATAGATATAGAAAAGTGAATAAATGAATTAGTGAGTAAGAAAAATATATGAATAAAATGAATGAATGTGTCAATAGATATCTGGTTAAATCATATAAGTAAAAAATTGGCTAACTAAAGGTCATTCTTCATCTTAAATGTAATTGGTGTCAATTAGATTCAAAGACTTTGATGTCAATTAGGTTCAAAGATTTTTTTCAAAAGAAAATCTATTTTCATGCAAAAGTCAAGGGGACAACATGTTGTCTTAATTTTAAGGTCCAAAGAAAAATGTTGCAAAGTATTATTTTGCCTAGCTATGCTACCACTATCCAAAGTGCACTGTCCTTTTTAGTATTATGAGAGAGATTTGCAAGGGTAAGCAAAAGACTTGGGTCTTATTATCATCAATAAAAATAGATTCAATGAGCAATATGCATTTAGAGTGATATCAGAACTAAGTGTGCAAGAAGACATGGTACTCATATATGCACAGCCCTTACCCTTTAAGGAACTGAAATCTAAGTTGGAAAAAAGAAGATGGTGACATGCTAAGTATGTATAGATATATCAATATAAGTGTGTGTGTATGTGTGTGTATGTATGTATATATGTATTTTAATAAAGACTCTGTCTTCAAAGACCTGACTGCAATCTAATAGTAGAAGACAACCCAGAAAAGGAAGCTGAAAATTGAGAGAGGCAGAGAAAAAAGTAATTATTATAGTAGAAAAGTCCAAGAAGTCCTAAAGTTAGCAGCCAAGTGAGAAATGAGAACATATTCGAACTAGATCTTCTCAAAATAGAAATTTTTGAAGGTTACAGCTACACTCTTCAATCAGAGGGAGAGAGGGTAGTGGTAAAGTAGAGTCAGAAACTTATAAGATTTTGTAGGATAATGAGGTTCACAAAATAATTAGCTTCCTAATTATAATTATATAAATATATACAATTATTTCAAAATAATTAGGTTCCTAGGGTTTAGTAGAAAAGTCAGAGACGCCCCAAAGTACTGCAACAGGTGAGAAATGAGGAGAGGTGCCTAATTTTTCCATATTTTGTATCTTATCATTATTACATAATTGATATTCTCATATTGTTTACTTTTATACATATATAGTTTCCCCAAACTTTCTGTAACCAATTTTGGATGCATAAAGCATCACATAACAGTATCAAGATGTGGCTTCCCTTAGATCAATACCAGATCAAGCTTCTGAACTGGTTCTGGAGTGACAGAAGCAACAAATATTTGGAATGTAATAAATTTCCAACAGAGGATACTTTGGAAGAACTTCAGTAAAATTCTGCCTCAATTGGTCTGGGGGGACATAGCCCAGCACAGGTGCAGTGCAGGGACCCAGAGTGGAAAGGGGACTGGAAGGCTCTTAGCCAAAATACAAAAGTGTTGGCTATTCCATCCTGGTTCAGAAGTCAGTAGGTCATGGCTGTTAAGACTTCCAACACAACTACAGAATGGAAGTGAGCCCTGGAACCCCAGCATAATGCAGAAACTTGGCCAGTCCCACCCAGCACAGGTAGGAAGCCAGTAGCACTGGTCCTAGGGTAGTGTGGAACACTGTAGGCTGTGATGGAAGCTTGGGACACCTTCCCTTTGCCCTAAGAGCAGAATTCAACCTTTAAAAATGAGAAAAAAGGCAAAAAGAGCTCTGACCATAGATAGCTTTCTTGGAGACAGGAAACAGCAGACCTAAAACCCTGAGGACACTAAAGGTAAAATATCTCCAGATGAAGCCTTAAAGAGTGAAATAAGTTCCAAGGCTCTCTTGGAAGAATTAAAAATGATCTTAAAAGAGTTAGAAGAAAAATGGAGAAAGGAATTGAGAACTCTAGAAAAGGAAACAGAAATTATCTGCAGAAAATCACTCCTTAAAGAATAGCTTTGGAGAAATGGGTAAAAAACAACTCCTTGAAAAACAGAACTAATAAGATGGAAAAAAAAAACATCCAATGAATAAAACAACTCATTTAAAAGTTCAATTGGCCAAATTCAAAAAGATATAAAAAAACTAACTGAAGAAAATAAATCACTAATAATTAGTATTAAACAAATTGAAGCAAATGACTCAATGAAACATCAAGAATCCATAATACAAAACTAAATACAAATCAAAAAGTAGAAAAAATGTAAAATACCTCATCAAACAAAACAACTGACTTGGATAATAGATCTAGGAGATAATATCTAAGAATTATTGGGCTACCTGAAAACCATAATGAAAAAATAAGTCTATATAAGTGCCCTGATGTCCTAGAACCAGAGGGTAAAATAGCTATTAAAAGAATCCACTGATCACTTCCTGAGACAACAAAATGAAAACTCCTAGGAATATTGGTAGCTAAATTCCAGAATTAACAGAAGAAGGAGAAAATACTGCAAGCAGCCAAAAAGAAACAATTCAAATATCAAGTATCTACAATCAGGATTATCTAGGAGCTAGCAGCTTCCACTTTAAAGAATCTAAGGACTTGGAATATGATACTCTGCATGGCAAATGGTCTTGGACTGCAGGCAAGAGTCAACTATCCAGTAAAATTAAGCATTATCATTCAGGGGGAAAAATGGAAATTCAGTGAAATAGGGGAATTGATGAAAAGAATAGAGAACTTAAGAGAAGCATAAAAAGGAAAAAAAGGGAAGAAAAAAGCTATGTTTTTTTAAAGGTTAAAATGTTTACATCCCTATATAGGAAGATGACATGTTTAACTCTTGAAAACTATATCTTTGTCAGGAGTATAATTTGACTTTGCTGTGATGATATAATAAAGAAGGTTTAGATGGAAAAGGGATTATACTGGAAGAAGAGGAAAGGGGAGGTAAAATGGTATAAATTTCATCTCATGATGAGGCAAAAAAGACTTATTACAATTGAGGGAAAGAAGGGAGAGGGATGAATATCATGTGACTCTTACTCAAATTGGCTCAAAGAAATTTAGATATATTTAGTTTCACAGAAAAACTTGTCTCATCCTATAGGGAAGTAGGAGGGGAAAGGGGAAAGGGGAAAGGAAAAGTAGAGAGGTTGTAAAAGAGGAGAGCTGTTTGAGGGAGGTGGTGGTCAGAAACAAAACATTGGTGAAGAGGGAAAAGGAGAAAGGAAAGAGAAAAATATAGTTTGGTGAAAATAATATGGCAGGAATACAGAGTTAATCATCTTAACTATGAATGGGAAGGGGATGAACTCTCCCATAAAAAAGAAGTGGATAGAAGACTGGATTAAAAAAAATCTCATAATATGTTGTTTACAAGAAACATATTTAAAGCAGAGTTATATGTACTGAATAAAGGTAAAAGACTGGAGCAGAATCTATTATGCTTTAGTGGAAGTAGAACAATCAGGGGGTGGTGATCCTGATCTCAAATCCAGCAAAAGCAAAAATAGATCTAATTAAAAGAGTCAATGAAGAAAACTACATCTTGGTAAAGGGTACCATAGTGAAGTAATATCATGCTAAATATATATGTACCAAATGCTCTAGCATCCAAGTTCCCAGAGGAAAAGTTAAGAAAGCAGGAAGAAGAATTAGATAGCAAAAGTATACTCAATCTTGCTCTATTAGAATGAGATAAATCAAACCACAGAATAAATTAGAAAGAGATTAAGGAGTTAAATAGAATTTTAGAAAAGTTAGGTATGCTAGCTCTTTGGAGAAAATTAAATGGAGACAGAAAGGAATATACTTTTTTCACAGTGGTACATAGAACCTACATAAAAACTGACCATTAATGTATTAGGGCATAAAAACCTCAAAATGAAATGCAGACAGGCAGAAATATTAAGTGCATATTTTTGAGATCATGATGCAATAAAAATTACATGTAATTAAGGGCCAGGGAAAAATAGATCAAAACTTAATTGGAAACTAAACAATCTAATCCTAGGAATGAGTGGGTGAAATAACAAATCACAGACACAATTGATAATTTCATCCAAGAGAATGACAATAATGAGACAACACACCAAAATTTATGAGAAGCAGCCAAAGCAATTCTTAGGTGAAGTTTTATATCTCTAGATGCTTACTTTCATAAAATGGAAAAAGGGAAGATCAATGAATTGGGCATGCAACTAAAAAAGCTATTTAAAAAAAAACAAATTAACCCCCTCCCAATTAAATACCAAATTTGAAATCCTGAAAATAAGAGAAAGCATCACATATTTCTCTGAATATCCAATAGATTATAGCAGAATGTTCTATACAAAGTAGGCTCCATAAACATTTGTTAAATGAATTAGTAAATATTGCAAATTAAATACAATGCATTGTTTTGTTAGACATATTTGCCTTAAGTTCATCAAGTGAAATCATAGGAATGCTGAAATAATTTAGTAGCAGAAGTTTAGAATTAGGAGATATGTTTGAAATAAACATATCGAGCCTTTATTTTATAGAGCAAAACTGAAGCCCAGAGTGGTTAAATTAGTTACCAAGTTCCTTTACAGTTCTGGGTCTATGATCCTTGTACTCTATAGAAGCCAGCTTCTTAAACTGTGAGTTGCAACCCCATATGGCATCTTGCAACTAAATGTTGTGAAATGATTATTTATTATAAGTGACTATTTTAGTTGTATGTCTATTTTATGTATTTATTTTCCAGGGCAGAAAGAGATAGTGAATGGAAAAAGTTAAGGGAGGCCTGCTTTAGACAACAGTATTCTTCTGAACCTTCCATTTAACTGCAAATACTATAGAATTTCTGCTATGCTGTCAGTGATTTTGAGGGAAAGCAAAAATATGGACTCACTCTATAAATTCTGAGGGGCAATGAGGGGGTAAACTGCTGCTTCTCATAACATTCTACTATAGACTTCTTGTCCAGCAAATGTTCTACTAAAATATGGTGTTATCGAAGGACATTTGAAATTTCTTTGGTTTAAACACATCAAAATAAAGGACAGAAAATGCCTAATGTTATGTCATTTTGGAGTATATGAGCCTGGACTTTAAGTAGTCAATGGTGTCACGTAAGATTTATTTTTAAGTAAAATATTCTGACACAACTTTAAAAAACTATTAAAAAGAGCTGTTAGTGATAGGAAAGAAAATAAAATGTATTTTGCACAGTGTCATATTTGAACAAATATTTTATCTTCATTAAAAAACTAATTTCAATAGTAAAGATTAAGAATTGATTCTTTTCTATGCCAGAATCTTTTCTATTGTGAAAATCTATGACAATTTTAATAATTATGATACATTTTAAATGTCAAATTGTATTGAAAATTCCACAGCTCCACAACAACTGTGCTATTCAACAAGCTTATTAAACTCTTACTTATAGTAATCTATAGCTTAAGTCCTAAAATATATTTCTGATTAATGTGTATGCTTTTCTAGGGTAGTTAGTTTGGTATCACATATATGTACATATATATATGATGTCTGTATGTAATACCCAAGTAAATGCCTTAGACCTCACAAAGTACTTTGTTTTATCAATCTCTAATTTATTTATAATTGAGAATGATTATTGAGAATAATTATTTTTGTTTATGTCTTCATTGTTCTATCAATCATATAACTGAAAATCAATACTTCACCCCATAGATATTTCCATTATCCTTGAGTTCAATTTTCATAAAATTACTGGCATTCTTCTATCCCATCATAATCTTCTATTATTAGGTTTCTGTTTATAACTTACTTCTCTTAAACTGATTCTTTGCATTATGACCCTCTGTTAATTCCTAAATTTCTATATATTCTCAAACTAATAGCCCTACTCTGATTTCTTTTCCTCTCTTTTTAATATCAATTCTATAACTTAGCAATCAAATATATTACCTTTTGATTTAAAATCTTTTGCTCTCTTGTCTTATCTCAAACTTCAACCATAGATTATTTCTATCATCTACCTCCTCTGCTCTTACTTAAGTACTTGAAGGAAGGAAAATTGAAGGAAGTAACATTGAAGGAAGTAACATAACTGAGATGTTTGAGAAAACTACAAATTTGTGTTATTTACCTTCAAATTGGCAGCTAGGTAGCACAGTGGATGGAGTGCTGGACCTGGAGTCAGGAACTCTCATCTTCTAGAGTTCAAATCTGGCCTCAGATGATTATTAGCTGTGTGACCTTGGGAAGTTATTTAGTGCTGTTTACTTAAGTTCCTCATCTATAAAATGAACTGGAGAAGGAATGACAAACGATTCCAGAATCTTCACCAAGAAAACCCTATATAGAGTCTTGAAGAGTGGGACAAAATTAAAATGACTGAAGAACAACCTTCAGTGAGGCTCTGGATGCAATAAGCCAATCCTCTTATTTCTCAGCAATTGATTTCCTATCCATTCTTTCTTCTAAAATTCCTTCTAGCAATTCCTGCTGCTATTATCTCTTTAATTGTCCTGATATTTATATAAGGTAATAGAAGCTATTAGCTGTGAATTTCCTATTTTTCCAAACTTCACCTCAAGACTTCTTGATTTTACCACCTGAATAAAGTGGTCCTACTCACCAAGTTCAAAGCTCTTTATGCCTTTCTTTAGCAAATTGCCCTCTAAATTATACCCAGTGTACCTCACGAATCTCTCCTTACTTACTGGTATTCTGCAATATAAACTATTTCTCACATAGAGAACTTCATATAGTTGGCTGATTTTCTGATTGGCTTTTAAAGTCTCTCACAAACTAACCTCAACCTCCTTTTCCATCTGTATTGTACATTTTTCTTCTTCCCACACACCACATAATTTAGTCATAATGGCCTTTTTACATTTCTTCATGAATGGTATTCCATCACCTATCTCTATGCCTTTGTTTATATGACTGGAATATTTTCCCTTTTCATCTTCACTTAACAGAATTCATTACTACTTTCAAGACTCTACCTTCTACTTGAAGTCTTTTCTGATTCTTCCTCCCTAAATACCTTTTATTATTTTGATTTTATTTTTGTTTGCTTATGTATTATATAATCTTATATACATCTTGCCTTTGCTTATAGAATGTAAGATCCTGGAGAACAGAAAATATCATATTTTTATCTTCATATCTCAATAAGCTTTCACAAAGTAGGAATGTAATAAAAGCTTGCTCCATGGAAATTAATTGTCTTAGTTTTAATTTAACTTTACTAGTTTGAATAGACATATCAAGTTTAAGGAATAAATTTCAGAGAGACTTTTAGTAATTCTAATCTAAGGGTTTCTATTGAAGTCCTTTGTAATGAAGTATGTACCAAATACAACATGACTACCAAGAATAATTTATGTTCCCTTTGGTTTTACTAGACAAGGGTACTCAAATGGGACAAGGGAGTTAGTTTTCAGGGATGAATAGCTTTTGAATGACAACCTAGTCAAACCTATCAAATACTTTGTGTGGGAGGAAAGAAAATAATATTCCAAAATCATAGATTTAGAGCTAGAAAGGACTTAATTTTATCTAGTCCAATCATGTTATTTATAGATTAGGATACTGATGCCCCAGAATTTGTCATTTGCCCAATGTAGCAAAGTTAGCAATTATTTTTAATATAAATTTATATTGATACCATTTGTTTTTATACCACTTACATTTCTAAAAGGTCCTCCTTACTCCTACAAGCATAATTATCGTGTCTATCAATAAAAAATAAAATACACATACACACCTACACACATACACTCATATTCTCTCTCTCTCTCTCTCACTCTCTCGCTCTCTTGCTCTTGCTCTCTCTCGCTCTCGCTTTCACTCATTCTCTCCCAATTAAGCAAGTGATAGAGTTGGCATTTGAACCTAGGTCCCCTGATTCCAAATTCAGCATTGTTCTAGTGCAAAATGATGCTTCTTTTTTTCAACTAACATTTATTTTCTGTCTCTATAGTCTCCCCATTGAGGAATGAAAAGAAATCATTAAAGGTTAAAATAAATATGAATGACTAAGCAAAGAAAATTCCTAGATGTATATATAACAATTTTAGTTAATAATAATAAATGTTAATAAAATTTAATAGTTAGCTAAGACATAATAAGTTCTTAATACGTGCTTATTGATTAACATATCATTGGACCATTTATTAATTGGGAATTGTTTCTTTTTTTTACATTTGAAACAGTTCCTTTTGTGATTTAGAAATGAGACATTTATCAGAGAAACTTGTTGCAGAGATTTTGTTCCATTGTTTCAGTAATATCTGCTCTTTGTGACACCATATGAAGTTTTCTTGGTAAAGTTTTTGAAGTGCTTTGCTATTCTTTTCCAGCTCATTTTTCTAGAAGAAAAAACTAGCAAATAGAGTTAAGTGACTTGTCTAAGATCACACAACCAATAAGTGTCTGAGGTTGGATTTAAACTCAGGTTTTTCTGCCTCTAGGTCCAGCACTCTATCTACTCTATCTATACTATATAGCTATTGTAGTTGAAGAGATTTCTTTCCACTTATGAATTCTCTTTTAAACTTGACTTTATTGGATGTGTTTATGCAAAAACTTTTTTCAATGTATCTAATCAAAACTATTTATTTTTATTTTCTGTGAGCATTTTCATTCCTTATTTGGCCATGAACTTTTCTTCTACCCATAGAAGTTGATAGATAATTTTCCATGTTTCTCTTTTTTGTTTATTGAATGCTTATATCTAAGTCACATATTCATTTGGAATCTATCTTGTGAGGTATTGGTCAAAATCTAATTTATTATCTAGGGCTGGCCAATTTTTTTTGGTTATAGAAAAGAACTTCAAATCAAGGGAGTATCAATCAATCGTGAAAAGAATAAATAAATGTTGATATGTGAATATAATGAAATACTATTGTGTTGTAAGAAATAACAAAAAAAGATCATTTCAGAGACAACTGGAGAGACTTTTATGAGGTGATGCAGAATGAAGTTAGCATAAGCAGAAAACTTTATAAAATAAAACAATATTACAATGAAAAATAACTTTGAAATTCAAATTTCCAAAATTCTGACAAAAGCCATAACTACCCATAACTCCAGAGGACCCACAATTAAGTATACTACTCACCTCCTGACAGAAAGGTGACAGACTCAATATTCTGAATGAGAAATAAATTTTTGAAGCTTAGAAAAATAAGATTAATAGCTAGCATTTATTTAGTACTCACACAAAGTCATACACTGCTAAGTTCTTTACAAATATTAATCACATTTTGATCCTCACAACAACTCTTTGAGGTAGGTGCTATTGTTATCGCCACTTTGTATTTGAGGAGACTGAGACTGACAGGTTAAGTAAATATCCTGTAGTCAAAAGAGCTAGTAAATTTATGGGGTCAGTTTTGTAATCAGTTCTTCCTGATGTTAGGGCTAATGTTTTAGCCCCCACATCAGCTAACTCTCATTTAATAGTCACAGCATCCCTGTGAGAGAATATTATGGTTTCTGTTTGTTCCTTTGCTTAAATAGGTGAGGATTCTTAGGCTTAAAGTTCTAAGAATTCTCTGAACTACCTTGTTCAAATTCTTAGCTAATTAAGTGGAATCCAAACCTTCTGACTTCAGGTTCAATACTATTGCTGTTAAATATTAAGGAAAACTGTTAACTAACTCACTACATGAAGGGAAAAAATATCAAGTGTTCAAAGAAGTTATAGGAAAAGAATTGTGTTGATGGAATTGTCTGCATACTATGATTTGATCTGTTATGCTTTGAATCTAAGAAGAATGAAGAGTTGTATTGTCTTCAGAAACTACCAACAGAAAATGACAATATTACACATATATTTAACTAGTGTTCCTATTTTAAGGTAGCCCTGCTAATAAAGGGAGCTATCTAGTTTAATGGCAGTAGTCCTGGGCTTGTATATTTGGTTTGAACCTCATCCTGATACTTGCTAATTATGTGACCATGAATAAGCCTATAAGTCTCAGTTTTCTGACTTATAAAAAGGGAATAATATTTTTTGAAATTCTCATCCTGCCAAGGTACTTTGAGGAAAGTAGCTCAAACATTTAAAATTATTATCATCATCTTCTTTGGATGTCCAAAAGTGAAACTAAATGTTCCACAGAGTGATCAGTCACCTTCACCATACTGTATACACCTATTAGAGTGATTATCCTGCAGCTTCTAGATGCTGTCACCGATGAGAGTGTCTATTATTATTTGGTAACATTTCATGAGCATCATGAGCCTTAGCAGAATCAAGACTTATGATGCAAAAAAATGGGTGAGTGGAAACTTCCATTATTCCTTCATGCCTTTTATTCACATATATGCATAACCTTTAACAAAGTTATTGTTTGTTACCAAAAAAATTCCTCATTTAGGCATAAATAAAAAACCTAAAGATAAAGGTCATATTTTGCTCTTGTCATTATATTCCTGGGGTTCAAAGAAGGGGACTGAAAAGTGTTTAAAGCCATTCTGTGCAGAAAAATTATCATCATTGCTATTTTTCAGATCAAGCAGAAGATATCAGGTTTTTTTCAGTGTATTCAGTCAGTGTTATGCGACCCAGCTTGTCTGGAAGCAAGCAAAATAATATCAGTAAAAGGACTAGTATGATAAAGGATTAGGTGATGAAAAAAGGAAGGGGAAAGGAAGAGAATAAGCTTAATGTAATCAACTCCTGCCCTCACCTAAGAGACCTTCAACATTCATAGTGATTTTCTCTCCAATATCCTAACCATTCAGTTCTTCAACCTATTGCTCCCCATGATTTTCTTCTCTATCCAACCTCAGACACACATCAAGAGGGTGATAATTTTGACTTTGTCATTATTCACAAATGTACCACTCCTATATTAAAGAATTTTGAATCCCCTTATATGACCATAATCTATTGGCTTTCCATGTATCCCCCTGCCATCTTTTACATAACTCTACTCCATTCATACTGTGATATCTACTTTCTTGATCCCTCAATTCTCATCCAGACCTTCTCCCCTACATGCTCTATATTTTTCTCTTTTCCCCATCTTGACTCATTAGTAAACTAATTCAACTCTGTACTGTCATCCTATCTTTAATTCTTAGTCTTCTTATCACATTGTCAATTATATTCAGCCAAACTTAAGCCTTGGATCACTCCCACCTTATGTCACCTCCACTCCCACCTCCTTATAGCACCTCCAGTGCTACTGAAAGAATATGGAGAAATGCATCCAACCATTCTGTTTCTGCTACAAGTATATGTTACACAACCTGATCTAACTTCATGGCAATTCTACTATATCTCTTTTGCCAGTTCACTATCCTCCTCCCCACAGTAGGTCCTCCAAACATTTTCAAACTCCATAAAACTCCCATCCCACTCTCTCAGGTGAGAACCTTGACTCATATTTTTACAGAACAAAAATTATGTCATTAATCATAGATTCCCTATTCTTTTTCTTCTTCCTTTCCTATCAGATATTATCTGCCACCTTCTCCTTATTTATCTCAGTCTTAAGTGATGATGTGACCTTACTCCTAACTTCTCTACTTGGCTAAGTGATTCTACTCCATTCCATAACCTCCAAGAGAGTCCATTCTGTCATCTCAACTTTTTTATTTATTTTCAGTCTCTCCCTATTTTACAAGCTCATTTCCTATTACCGACAAAAATGCATATGTCTCTCCTACCCTGAAAAAAACTTTCATTTGACCTTTCCATCCCAACAACTTATTATCTTCCATATTTTCTGTTCTTTGTAGCTAAACTCCTCAAAAAAGACTATCTCCAATAGGTGCCTTCACTCTCACTCATCTCTCTTTTTATCCCCTTACAATCCAGTTTCTGACTTTGTCATTATACTCAAACTGTCAAAGTTACAGATTATCTTAGTTGCCAGATCCAATGTCTTTTCTCAGTCTGCATTTTCCTTGACCTCTATGCATCCTTTGGCACCATTGATCATTCTTTCCTCCTTGATGCTGCTCTCTTCTCTCTAAGTTTTCAGACACTACTCATTCTTGATTTACCTCATACCTATCTGACTGATTCTTTTCTGTCTCCTTTGCTGGATCCTGCTCCAAGTCATACCCTAGGGGTCCCTTAGGGATCTATCCTGGACCATATTCTCTTCTCTCTCTCTCTCTCTAGTACTTCATTTGGAGATATCAGCAGTCTCCATGGATTTAATTAACATAACTATGCTGACGATTCTCAAATCTACCTTTTCTACTTAATCTCTCTGCTGACCTCCAATATCACATCTCCAAATGCCTTTCAAATATCTCGAACTGGATGTGCAGTATACATCTTAAAGTTAATACATACAAATACAACTCATTATCTTTCCCCTTAAATCCTCCTCACTACTACCTTCCTTATTACTATAGCAGGTTATAGCATTTTCTCAGTCCATCAGGCTCACAATCCAGTAGTCATCCTGAATTTCTCTTTGTCTTTTACCCCAATATCTAAGCTGGTGCCAAGGACTGAACATTTCATCTTTGCACCATCTCTAGAATGTACTTCCTTTTCTTCTCTGATACTTCTATCAGTCTGGTGCAGGCCCTCATAATCTCATGCCTTGATTTTTTTCCCCTGAGGTAATTGGGGTTAATGACTTGCCATTACAAGAGCCACACAGCTAGAAAGTATTAATAATCTGAGGCCAGATTTGAACTCAGGTCTTCCTGACTTCAGGGCTAGTGTTCTACCCACTGCTCCTCATGCCTTGATTTTTGAAACAATGTGCTGGTAAGTCTACCTGCTTCAAAACTCTCTTTATTCCAGCCCATCCTCCATTTAGCCACTAAAGAAAATTTTCTAAAGCACAGATTCAATCATATCTCCATCCTAGTCAATAAAGTCCAGTGACTTACTGTTACTTCTATTCTTCTCTGTCTACTGACCTTCCTGGCTTCCTTTAAGTCTCAACTAAAATCCATTTTTTTGGAGGAAGTTTTTTCCAATCTTTTTTTAAATTTTTTTTTATTATTATAGTAACTTTTTATTGACAGAACCCATGCCAGGGTAATTTTTTTTTTACAACATTATCCCTTGAACTCACTTTTGTTCCAATTTTTCCTCACTCTTCCTCCTCCCTCTCCCCACGATGGCAAGCAGTCCTATGTATGTTGAATATGTCGTAGTATATCCTAGATACAATATATGTGTGCAGAACCAGTTTTCTTGTCCCACAGGGAGAATTGGATTCAGAAGGTAAAAATAATCTGGGAAGAAAAACAAAAATGCAAACAGTTTACATTCATTTCCCAGTGTTTTTTTTTTCCTTTGGATGTAGCTGCTTCTGTCCATCATTGATCAATTGAAACTAAATTAGGTCTCTTTGTCAAAGAAATCCACTTCCATCAGAATACATCTTCATACAGTATCGTTGTTGATGTATATAATGATCTCTTGGTTCTGCTCATTTCACTTAGCATCAGTTCATGTAAGTCTCTCCAAGCTTCTCTGTATTCCTCCTGCTGGTCATTTCATACAGAACAATAATATTCCATAACATTCATATACCACAATTTACCCAACCATTCTCCAATTGATGGGCATCCATTCATTTTCCAGCTTCTAGCCACTACAAACAGGGCTGCCACAAACATTTTGGCACATACAGGTCCCTTTCCCTTCTTTAATATCTCCTTGGGGTATAATCCCAGTAGTATCACTGCTGAGTCAAAGGATATGCACAGTTGATAACTTTTTGGGCATAATTCCAGATTGCTCTCCAGAATGGTTGGATTCGTTCACAACTCCACCAACAATGCATCAGTGTCCCAGTTTTCCCACATTCCCTCCAACAATCATCATTATTTTTTCCTGTCATCTTAGCCAATCTGACAGGTGTGTAGTGGTATCTCAGAGTTGTCTTAATTTGCATTTCTCTGATTAATAATGATTTGGAACACTCTTTCATATGAGTCTCCAATCTTTTTTAATTCATACAATTCAACATATCATCCCATGATGTCATTGATTCTCTTTGAAAATGAAGAACAAACAATAGCAATAATTCAGTATTTTCCTCTGATAATCATTTTCTACTTACTCTAAATATAACTTGTTTACATATATTAGTTTGCATATTGTTTCCCCATTACATTGTAAGCTCCTTTTGTGCAACAACTGAATTTCGCCTCCTCTTGTATTTTTAGCACTTAAAAGAATGATTGGCCCATAATTGTGTGTGTGTGTGTGTGTGTATATATATATGTATATATATATATGTGTGTGTGTGTGTGTGTGTGTACACTACATATAGATTTTATATATATATATATATATATATATATATATATATATAAAATCTACAAAATATGGGTACATTTGGATTCAGTATTATCATAATCTGATATATATATATATATATAAACTCTTAATAATAATGCATATTCCTTTTAAGAACAAAGTCTTCTAAACCAATGTTGTCAAATTTAAATAAAAGAAGGATATACTAAAAATATAAGAATGCCACAGGCATATCCATTGATTAGAAAATCATCTAATAACATTAACTTGTTCTACTGTATTTTTTTTAATTTTGTAATTTATTTTTCAGTTATATATTAATTCAGTTTGGTTGAACTTGGGAATATGGTAACCCCAACTGAGTATCTGACACTTCTATTTCAAATTGTTCATATCTCTCTCCCTCTCTCCCTTCTTTCTCTTTTTTATTTCCTTCCTACCCTTCCTCCTTTCTTCCTCTAGTTTTCCTTTATTCTTTCCTTCTTTCTTCCTCCTCCCTTCCACACATAATAGTAAATGTACCAGACACCAAGGTCCTTTAGAAAACTAAACTGCTAAGCCTTGAAGGTATAATGTAGAGAGTGCAATTCAAATGGACTGACCACTTTGCTCAATCACATGCATGTTTACCTAGAAGACTAGTTAATGGAGAACTCATGCAAGGCAAGCGCTTATGGATGAGTTAGAAGAAGCAATGCAGGGACATTCTCAAGCTCTCTCTGAAGAATTCTGGACTTGATTATGCGAGAAGGGAAACACTGACAAGATCACCCAGCACAATGTACCTGCATCAAAGAAGGTGCTGTAGTCTGTGAGTGCAGCAGAATTGTAGTAGCTAAAAAGAAACATGAGATATGAAAATTTAGAACTATTTCCATTCCACATTTTCATGTGGACTATTTGTGCCCAACCACTGACAGAGTCTACTGATATAATCAATCATAGTTAGACACAGTATATACCGTGCACCTTGATTCTAATTTAGTGATGTCATTTTGATCCTCTGAAAATGAAGGATAATAATCAATCTTCCGCATTTAATGAATTATTAATCCCTGGGGCTTTATAGTGAAACATGACACCAACACAGACAAAAACACTATGTAATATTATATTCTTGACATATGAGAACCAAGAAGGGACAGCTGGGTGTTTTAGCAGATAGTGTTGGACCTGGAGTCAGTCTTCCTGGAGTCACCTTTCTAAATTCAGATCTGGCTTCAGTTAATTATTAATTTTGTGAACATGAGCAAGTCACTTACCCAGTTTTCCTAAGTTTCCCTATCTATAAACAAAATTAAAGAAGGAAATGACAAACTACTCTAGCATTTTTGCCAAGAAAATTCCAAATGGGGCCATAAAGACTTGGACAGAACTGAAAAATAACTGACCAACAACAACAACAAAAATGAACCAGAAAGAAAGGTTGTTTACTGCCCGAGTAGAATGTCATCCATCAGGTAAGATTTCATGGAGAGATCTTTCAATACTGGGACAATTAGCATGATCTAAGTTTGTGTAAAACTTTAAAAACTGGTCCTTTGTAATTTACCTAGGAAAGAATATTCTCTGAAGTTATTTAACAGAAGACTGACATGATCAGCACCATATGTAGAAAGATTATTCCAGTAATGCTAGGAAAGATGGATTAAATATATAGAAACAAAGAAAAAATAGAAAAGTATATAGCTCTGAGGTATGATGAAAATAGATTAGAGACAATTAGTAGTAGTGAAAAAATATAGTATCTAGGTATATGTCATACTGTCTAGCTGGAAGACTTCTCAAAGGGCATGTATACTAAACTCCTCATTCTATTTATGAGCAAACTAAAGTCATTCTCACAAATTCCAAGCATCATAAGTGGCATTTGAATTCTGGTCCTCTGGTTCTAGATCTAGTTTATTTTCTTGCATACCACATAGAGGAGAGATAACAGAAGACAAATATATTGTAGAAGTGAAATCAATGGGATTATTCAAAGGAAATAACTGATTGGCTATAAGGCATGAAAAAAAAGGAAAAAATAAAATTTGAAATCATCTTCTACATTGACTGTCTTGGTCAGAAGACCTGTATTACTTTACACCAAATGATCTTATTTCTCATAGGTTTCAAGCATTTTTGTCATACCTTTTTTTCAGATACTGAGCTTCTTTTTCTATACGGTAAAATAAAACAAGTAAAACAACAACAACAAAAATAAAACAATACACTTTCCCTCTGAGTTCATCATCCACTTTCAAAAATGGGTCTATCCTTTCTTTGTTCTTCTTGAAACAAACATAGCCAAAAGATCTCTTTTTTTCAGCCCTAATCATTTTTCCAAGCCTAAATTATACCAGGTATTACTTTTACTAACACTGTTTTTATACACCCATACTATTCTTTTATGTGCTTTTTAAAAAATCTATACACTCCTTCCATCTTTTCTCAGTTTCTTTTTGAAAAAAAAAAAAAAGATTCCCATGTAACCATATTGATTGCTTTAGAAGTTCCACTTTTCTTATTCATAAAGATGATTTGTAATCATATTATCTGAACTTAATAGAATTAAAGAATCTATAATTAGATCTTATAGTTCTCTCAGCTCATTATTTTACTGATGTGGAAATTCAAGGCTAAAGAAGTGAAGTGTTCGGTTCAAGGTCAGACAAAAATACTAAGTGAGACATGTGAGTCTTGAACCCATATTTTTGAAGTGTAAATTTAGTGCTTAATCTTCTAAGATATACTATATCTATTTCAAGTTGCAAAGAAGAGGTGGAGATACCTAGAAAGAATATACAGTTAGAGTATTGGTTCTGACAACTCATATTAAACAGGCTTCTTTAATAAAATGGATATTAAAAAGCAGGCAACGGAAATAGCTAGAACAAAGCTCAGTCATCTCAAATCTGAAGATTTCTTTGGCAATAGGAAAATTTAATTGTTCATTCTCTGTCACTCTTCCTGCTGATAGATAGGAAAGGGCATTAATACCTCCTGGTGAAATGGGCAAGGTATTATTCTGCATAATAGAATTGCAAATCTCTCCAAGAATAGTAATCAGAATGACCTTAAAAATCAGAATTTTTAACTGCCCTGAAGGTTAAAATACAGTCTTCCCAATGGGACATCTTTTAATCATCTTAAACATATTTATAAGTCTGGAACAGCAAGAAACCACTGTGTTTTTATTTATGAAAGTGTTTTTTTCTCCAGGACACTGTGTTATTAAACATTTCAGATCAAGAACTACCTTGTATAACTTTATGTGAGTTGTGTATAAATTCCAAAAGATATAGCTTGGGGGTTAAAAAATGCTATCCTGGTTATGTTCTATTAGGAGGGGAAGAGTCAATACTCAAAAGATTCCCAGGTTTGCTGTGATACAAGTTCCCAGGAGTTGCAGCTTCCCTGAGAAATTCTGAAAAATACTCTCAATTTGGCAAAAACTGTGTCTCAGTTAGGACCAGCAAAAACCCAAGAAGGCATCAAGAGAACAATAAAGTGAGACTTGAGGAAACAACTTCTCCAGCCCTTTAAGAGCAACAACAACTAAACAATATAAGAATCACTGGTGTCATCAAATGCCTTAATGTTCCCTTTTGTACCATCAATGAGCCCTCCATCAGTGGTAGCATGGTACAGCATAGTTCTAGCTTTGCCACATGAAAATTGTGTTTGTATAGATGAGTTATTTCCTTTCTCAATCTCAGTTTACTCAACTATAAGAGAAATGAAGGTATGTGATCTCGTTCTCTCCTAATATACTTCCCTTACCTATAATGGATTCTAAAAGCTTCTCCTTTATATGAACAATTTCCCTTCTTCTATGAATATATTGCATTTAGTCTTTCCTCCTCCCTCCTCCCATGCCTCTATTTTGGTTGGTCCCAACTTGAAGTGATGCTGACAAGTAATACAGCCTTCCTTTGTTATCCGGAAGAGCAATAAAAGAGTTCACTTTATACTTGACTGACCTTTGAATATTATTAGTCTGTAATTAATGCATGCAAAAATTTATCTTAGGCTCTGAGTGCCAAAGTTTAAAGATAAATAAGCTCACTCACAATCATGTAAAAGAAAACTTGATTTTCTGTTATATATCTCTGCACTCCTGACTATAAGATGTCAATTCAAAATATTAGAAACTGATCAGAATATTTACAAAAGTGGCCTTCTCCATATAACTTCACTTAGAATATCCAACTCACAGGAATTGGACAGACAAGCTTGAAATTGGGAAAGGATTCATTTTCTTAAACACTTAAGGGGAGTTCCAAATTAGAGAAGAATGTCCTCATAGAAATGAGGGATAAAAATGATACTAGAAAAACACATGTTCTTAGATCTAGATACTTGAAGGCAATTTCAAATCCTTAATCAAAAGCTATTTTGTTAAGTTTGGCACAGTTCATATGCCAGCTTTATATTTCTGCTGGAAAAAAAAACCCATCAGTCAGAACTAGTCTCACTGTTTGCACAAGATTTCTTACAATGGCTTTGAAAAGTTCTGTTTGGGGAAAAAATAAAATACTCTTAAGTGGTGGTGGGGGAACAACAATAACAAAAGTTCTGTTCATTCATTCTTGCAAATGCAGTAAACTTAATTATATTGTATCTACTCTTGATTGCAAACTGCATTCATTCCATTAATGTTCTGCTGACTTAAATAGGATAAAAGGCAGAAAATAAATAATTGATTCTATATAGACAATATCAAAGAAAGTAATTAAGGAACACAGCATCTGAGTAGCAAGGAAGAGAATGAATTTAAGTATATTTAAGAAAAGAATAGTAATTATTATATTAGGGAAAAATTAATATGAGAAACATACAGCCTATCAGAATACACCATTCTCTTTCTGTTTCCGTGGTATATAGTTTAATGGATAAGTTCTAGGGAATTTCTTGAAGATCATAGAGCTTAAATGATATGGTTAATCACATCTTAGGTGTTTATTAGATGTGGGACTTGAGCCTTGAATTTCCAATTGCTAAGTACTATTTTATTCTTTATTCAACATTGCCTACAAAAATAGTAAGCTCCACTAAACCTGCCATTTCCTTACTGTACAAAATTCCCTGGGTTTTTTTTAAAGCTATTGCTAATCCTTATGAATAGTTGTTCTGCAACTTAATGTGTTAGACAGTTGAATGAAAGCACTGAGAAGTATAGAGAATTTCCCAGAGTCTTATGATCATGAACAATAGCTTTCTTGACTTCTAGGCCACTTTTTATCAACTAAGGCATGTAGCTTCTCCAAAAACCAGCCTAGGAGGAAGAAAATTGGGAGGAAAAGTGAGAAACACAGGGTGACAGGTATTTGGTTTTTTTTTTTTTTTTAATTAAAGCTTTTAATTTTTCAAAACATGCAAGGACAATTCTTCAACATTAGCCCTTGTAAAACCTTGTTCCAATTTTCCATCCCTTCCCCCATGTCCTCCCTAGATGACAAGTAGTCCAATATATGTTAAACATGGTAGAAATATATGTTAAATCTAATGTATGCATACATATTTATACAATTATTGTACTGCACAAGAAAAATCAAATCAAACCAGTAAAAAATAAGTAGCAAAATAAAATGCAAGCAAGCAACAACAGAAAGAGTGAAAATGCTATGTTGTGAACTACATTCAGTTCCCACAGTCCTCTCTCTGGGTTTGTTGGGTATTTGTAACCCTACATGAATATAAGGGCTGCATTTAGATTTGTGATGATTTCTTTCTTTTATAACTTATATTTGCACATAGACTGAATGAGGAATCCTTCTCTTGCTGATACTGCTCTATATTACCTTACTGAGAATCTACTCAGCTATTTATTTATTTGTTTGTTTGTTTGATTTAATATTTAATTTTTTATTTATTCATTTGCTCTTTCTATGCTGATAATTCTTAAATTTACCCTCCCTGTTCCAGTGACTTCCAGTCTGATATCTCTACCTGCCTTTCAGAGAGCTGAAACTGAATGTCCAGTAGAAATCTTAAACTCATGATTTCCAAAAGAAAACTCACTGCCTTCCCCCTAAACCCATCATCGTCTCAGCCCCTTACAGTTATAATCTGGGAGTTACCTTGCATTTCTAATTTTCTTTCTTTCTCTCTCTTTCTTTCCTTCCTTCCTATTTGCTTTCTTTCTTTCTTTCCTTCCTTCCTCCCTTTTTGCTTCCTTCCTTTCCTTCCTTCTTTCTTTTCTTTTTTCCTTCTTTCTTTTATTCCTTTCTTTCTTTCTTTCTATCAGCTTTCACCTCACCCTTCCAACCACCAATATCCAAACTGCTACAAAGACCAGTCCATTTTACTTTTGCAACATCCCTGGAATTTCTTCCCTTCTCTCTGATACTGCCACCACTCTAATACAAGCTCTCATCACCTCATGCCTAGATCATTGCAATATCTGTCAGTGGGTTTGCCTGAATCTAGTTTCTCTCCATTCTAATCCATCTTCCATTTTCCACTAATGTGATTTCCCTAAAATGCAGGTCTGATCATGTTACCTTCCACTCAATAAAATTCAGCAGTTTCCTCTTGCCTCCAAGATGAAGTATAATTTTTTTTAACCTTCAAAACCTTCAAAAAAACTTCAAAAATAACCTAGCTCCCTTATAGTTTTCTATTTTTCTTCTTATTCCCTAAATTGAGTGGAAGCCTATTAGTTGGGAAATGACTGAATAAATTATGGTATATGAATATAATGGAATATTATTATTTTATAAGAAATGACAAGCAGGATGATTTCAGAAAAGCCTGGAAAAAACTTACATGAAATGATGCTGGGTGGAGTGAATAGAACCAAGAGAACCTTGTACACAGCAACAACAAGATTATGTGATGATCAACTGTGATGAACTTGCCTCTTTTCAACAATGAGGTGATTCAGGGAAATTTCAGGAGACTTGCAATGGAGAAAGTCACGCATATCGAAAAAGTGAATTATGAAAACTGAATGTGGATCCAAGTATAGTATTTTCACCTTTTTTGGTTATTGTTGATTTTTTGTATGTTTATTTTTTTCTTTCTTATGCTTTTCTCCCCTTTTGACCTGATTTTTCCTGCATAGCATGAAGAATATGGAAAAACGTGTGGAAGAATTGCATGTTTAATCTCTGTTGGGTTACTTGCTATCCATGGGAGGGAGTAAGGGAGCAGGGAAGGAGAAAAATTTGGAAACAAGATTTTGCAAGGCTGAATGTTGAAATTATCTTTGCATGTATTCAGAAAAAACAAACAAATAAACAAACATACAAAAAAAAAAAAAAAAAAAAACACCTTACTCCTTGACATATATTCTTTGATCCAGTAACACTGACTTTCTGACTATTCCATAAACAGCACATTATTTCTCCACTCCAGGCATTGTCTCTAACTATGCATTATGTGTGAAATATGCTTTCCCTTCTGTTCTGATCATTGAACTCCTTGATTTTTTTAAAATTCCAACTAAAATCTTATCATCTACAGGAAGCCTTCTCTAATCTCTCAATTCCAGTGTTTTGCTTCTTTTAATTATTTCTTGGTGATCTTGCATATAGCTTCTTTTGTGTACATTTGTTTGCATATTGTCTGCTCCATTGGATTGTGAACTCCTTGAGGGCAGGAACTATCCTTTTTAGTTCTTTTTGTCTTCCCAGTGCTTAACACAGTGCCTGGTGCATAGGTGACAATACTTAACACCTAGCAAAAAAAAACAAAAAACAAACAAACAAAAAAAAACCTTAAGAAATTATGCACAACATAACACAGGTGGGTAAATATTTTTGCAATGTAACTTATTTTACTTCACTTTAATTTGATTCATTATTTCCCAATCACATGTAAAGAAACTAACCAATCATTTTTTTTTTCAAATTTTGACTTCTGAATGATCTCCCTCTTTACTTAAGAAGGCAAGCAATTTTACATGGATTATAAACACAGAATTATGAAAAGCAAATTTTCCAGTTAGCCATGCTACAGAAGAAAAATGTAGATTCCCCCAAATCCCAAGAAAAACAGAGTTAAAAATTCTGAGTTTAATGAAAAGATCAATAAGCTTAATAATGGTAGTGGTTTCTACACTAATTGATTAATATCAGACCTTGAATCCTAACATGTATGAATGCTGAGAGATGGATGGGCCTTCAGACTCTCCATAATTCAATTTTCTTAATTTAAATTTGAGGGAATGGACCACCAGAGAGTCAAAGCAAAAAGGGAAAGTGACTTTTATGTCACCCAGTCAAAAGTAACAGTTAGGGGACTGATATTTAGATTTCCTTTTTCCTAATCCATTTTTCTTTCCCAACATTAAACTGATTTGGTGATTTGGCTTTTCCAATTACCAAGTAGAAATATTAATTTCTGTAACCAGAGGGAAGTTAGGAGAATAAATGAGATAAAGATCCAGATTCTCCTGGTTTGTGAGACACTGCCTGGTATTATTTGACACTGGGGATGCACTGAAGCACCATTTGGCATACTAAGATAGCAGTTTTTGCCTAATGACCTGTGTGAATCACAAATATTACACTGTTCCTGTGTCTTCCTCAGTCAGCCCTCAGCTTTTCTAGGTACTAAGAGGACAATTTATCCTAAGGTAGTATTTGTAAAGTATATTGGTAGCTTTGGTAGAAAAAAAAAATCACTGATTTATTAAATGAAATCCTTTTGTATTATTCTTTAGGCAAGATTCTTAGCCTGAGGTGATCTGTATGTCTGTCTCTCTTCCCACCATTTCCCCCAAATATCTACAAGTATTTTTGTTTTGCTCTTCTCTCTTTCTCTGTCTCTGTCTCTCTGTCTCTCTATCTCTCTGTCTCTCTCTCTTTCTTCTCTCTCTTTTTTGTCTCTTTCTCTGTCTTTCTGTCTCTGTCCCTGTCTCTCTGTGTCTCTTTATTTCTCTGTCTTTTTGTCTCTCTCTGTCTGTCTGTCTCTCTCTCCTCTGTCTGTATGTATCTCTGGCTCTGTCTTTCTCTTTTCATCTCTGTCTCTCTGTGTCTCTCTTCTCTCTCTTTCTTTATCTGTATGTCTCTCTCTCTGTCTCTCTTCATTTCTCTGTCTCTTTGTCTCTGTCTGTCTGTCTGTCTCTCTCCTCTGTCTGTATGTATCTCTGGCTCTGTCTTTCTGTCTTTCTCTTTTCATCTCTGTCTCTCTGTGTCTCTCTTCTCTCTTTCTTTATCTGTATGTCTCTCTCTCTCTGTCTCTGTCTCTCTTCTCTCTGTGTGTGTATGTCTTTCTGTCTCTCTGTCCCTGCCTTTCTCTTTCTGTCTCTGTCTCTCTCTCTTGGTGTCTCTCTCTCTGTCTGTCTCTCTGTCTCTCTCTATCTCTTCTCTGTGTGTTTGTCTGTATCTCTCTCTCTCTCTCTCTCTCTCTCTCTCTCTCTCTCTCTCTCCTCTGTTTGTATGTCTCTCTGTCTCTATCTCTTACACACACTTTCTAAAAATCCTTTTGAAATCACTTAGCTGTGCTATGGGGTGCATGATCTGTTGGAAAGACATGGAAGAAGAGTGACCAGGATCTAGGATACCAATGCTTACTAGCAATGAGACTTTTTAAAAAATTTAGCAGAATCTTAGTTTCTTCATCTGTAAAGTAGAAATAATAATACTTGCACTATCTACTTCACCAATCATTTTGCCATTTAGAAAGCATTATAAAAATGTAGATTATGACTACAGGCAGTATTTTAATTAGGAAGCCTTGTAAATCTCATATGAACATCTTCAGCTTCATTTTTTTCAGGAAAGATATTAGAATAGCAAGAAAAATGGAATTAGAAAGGAAATGTGCATTCATATAAGTGAAAATGTGACATAGTTGGATAGAACCTTGGTCTTAAAACCAAGAAGGCCTGGGTTCAAATCCTACTTCTAACATATCCTGGCTATGTGATCCTAGTCAAGTCACTTAGGCTTGGAGAGGGAGGGGAAAAAAAGAAAGAAGGAGGAAAAGAAGCAAGCAAAGAAGGAAAAACTAATAAAAGAAAAAGTACCTGTCATTATGGAGCATACACTTTTCAGGGGAGGAAAAACATATGTAGATAAGTAAATACAAAAATTATTTTCAAAACTGAGAGATAAAAAGTAGCTTTAATAATTTGGGGAGTGGGTTACTAAGAAAAAAAATCATGTTGGGAGAGACTTAAGTCCTGAAGGAAGAAAAGGATTTCAAAGGGGAGAAATGAGATTTTAGAGCATTTCTCTGTTGGTAGGCAACTTATGTAAAGGCATAAGGCAAGAAACTGAATGTCATTCACCAGGAATTCCCACAAACAATCCACTTTGACTAGAATATAGCATGTATTACCAGGGCTGAATGTGAAATTAGGTTGGAAAGATATCTTTGCTTATTTAAATGAATTTGAAAAAAAATTAAATGAATTTGAGTTACAATGTTTAATATTTTCCTATGATATATATTTTAGTCTAGAACAAGTTTATACTAGTCTTTCTTTCTTGATAAATTTTTAGCTGAAGTGATAAATCAAATTTGACTGATAAAATAATCACTGAATTGACCATCTATTTGGAGAATATGTAGTCAGCTAATGATTTGCTGATATTTAAGAGACCCTTTTGTAACACTAATTCCATATATTTTGTAATGAATTAATTAAAAGTCACACCAATCTACAGCTACAGTTATATTATTGAAATTGAAATGAGAGTTGGAGTAATGGAGGAAAACATCTTCCTATTAAATTGTTACATTATATGCCAGACACTGGCTTTTATATTTTAGAATTTAAGCTTTAACTTTAAGCTGAAGCATTTTTTAAAAATTTTAATGTTTAAAACATTTTTAAAAATTTGTTCTCATATACCCAGGAGTTTTTCCATGAGTTCTAAAATAATGATTCCAATATTACTCAAAATTTCTTCCCCAAATTTTTAGTGTCAAAATTTTCAAGGAAGAAACAAATTTGTATCAGATATCCCTTGTGTTTGCATAATTAAACCAGTAAACTCAGTGACCTCTGACTTTCTGAATGGATAAGGAAGCAACACTGAGACTTACCTCTGCTCCCCTCTCATTCTCTCTGTCTCTCTCTCTTTTTTTGCCAGTATGTGTGTTTGTCACTAGTTTGTTTAGTGCCTTTTAGTTAAAATACTCTCCTTTTCCCATCCATGCATTCCCTTAGCTTTTATCTATATTCCTCAGGGTTTGATTTTGATGATTTAGTCCTCTAACCTGATTCAGTTTATTTCTATTAGGTAACAGAACAAGTAATGTGGCCCTTTTTATAGTACACAATCTTTGTGAAGACTAATTTGGAACATTTATAGTCCATATTTTAGCTCTCTGGGGATTTACATTCTTTTAAGAATACTATAGAACTAACAGTTTCAGTAATACTATTTCATCTAATCCTTATATTTTATAGGAGGAATTGATGACATTAAATAGCATTTGTCTTTGTTTTCATGGATTTAAAATGGTCTCAGACTGTAATCTAGCCTTTTTGAGAGTCATGCACACTTTTAGCAGTCTGGTAATGCCTAAAGACTCCTTTTAATAATAATGTTTATAGATAAATAAATATAGAGATAAATAAAATAATATATGATATTACAAAAAAAACCAACTATATTAATATAATTAATACAATTAATATATATATAATCTACCAGTATAAACATGTATTTTGATGATATACTGATCTTTGAAAAACCTGTTGAAAAGCTAATACTCTCTATTTTCATAACAAAATGAATAAAAGTCAGAAAAATCTTTAACAGCTCTTACATTGCTGAAATTCAATACAATATAATAAAATAAATAAATGAAAGAGACAGAGAGACAGGGAGAGAAAACCAAAACAAAAATCCTTGTAAATATTTGGGGGAAATGGGGGCAGAAGGAGAAGGGAGAGAGATAGACAGATAACCTCAGGCTAAGAAACCTTGTCTAAAGAGTAATACAAAAACATCTCATTTAATAAACCAGTGATTTTCTACCAAAACTACCAATATACTTTACAAATACAACCTTAGAATAAATTGTCTTCTTCTTAGTGCCTAGAAAAGCTGAGGGCTGAAGAAGATACACGAACAGTGTAACATTTGTGATTCACACAGGTCATTAGGCAAAAAATTACAATCTCAGTACTCTAAATGGTGCCTCAGTGCATCCCCAATGTCAAATAATACCAGGCAGTGTCTCACGAACCAGAAGAATCTGGATCTTTATCTCATTTATTCTCCTAACTTCCCTCTGGTTACAGAAATTAGTATTTCTACTTTGTAACTTGAAAAGCCAAATCACCAAGTCATTTTAGTGTTGGGAAAGGAAAAATGAATCAGGAAAAAGGAAATCTAAATATCAGTCCCCTAACTGTTACTTTTGACTGGGTGACATTATAAAAGTCACTATTCCTTTTTTGCTTTGCCTCTCTGGTCATCCATTCCCTCAATTTTAAATTAAGAAAATTGAATTATGGAGTTTCTGAAGCCCCTTCCACCTCTCAACATTTATACATGTTAGGATTCAAGGTCTGACACTGATTGATTGAGTAGAAACCACAATCATTATCAAACTTATGCTTATTGATCTGTTCATTAGACTCATAATTTTTAACTCTATTTTTCTTGGAATTTGGGGGATCTATATTTTCTTCTGCAGCATGGCTAACAGGAAAATGTGTTTTTCAAAATTCTGTGTTTATAATATACTGTGTTTCAGTAGAGAGGGACATAATTTAGAAATCAAAATTTGAAAATTGTGAAACATGTGACTGGGAAATGATGAATCAAATTAAAGTGTAGTAAAATAAATTACATTGCAAAAATATTTATTCATCTGTGTTATATTGGACATAATTTCTTAAGGTTTCTTTGCTAGGTATTAAGGATTAGCCAACCAATCAATAAACAGTTATTATTGTCACCTATGTGCCAGGCACTGTGTTAAGCACTGTGAAGACAAAAAGAACTAAAAAGGACAGTTTCTGCCCTCAAGGACTTCACAATCCAATGGAGCAGACAATATGTAAACAAATGTACACAAAAGAAGCTATATGCAAAATCATCAAGAAATAATTAAAAGAAAGGAAACACTGCAGTTGAGAGATTAGAGAAAACTTCCTGTAGATGATAAGATTTGCTGGAATTTTTTAAAAAATCCTGGACTTCAATGATCAGAACAGAGGGGAAAGAATATTTTCCACATAATTCATAGTTAGAGACAATGCCTGGAATGGAGAGAGAATGTCTGGTTTATGGAATAGTAAGAAAGTCAATGTTACTGGATCAAAGAATATAATCAAGGAGTAAGGGGTTTTTTTGTGTATGTTTGTTTGTTTGTTAGTTTTTTTCTAAATACATGCAAAGATAATTTCAACATTCAGCCTTGCAAAATCTTGTTTCCAAATTTTTCTCCTTCCCTGCTCCCTTACTCCCTCCCATGGATAGCAAGTAACCCCACAGAGATTAAACATGTGCAATTGTTCCACACATATTTCCATATTCTTCATGCTGTGCAGGAAAAATCGGGTCAAAGGGGGAGAAAAGAATAAGAAAGAAAAAATAAGCAAGCAAAAAACCAACAATAACCAAAAAAGGTGAAAATACTATACTTTGATGCACATTCAGTTTTCATAATTCACTTTTTTGATGTGCGTGACTTTCTCCATTACAAGTCTCCTGAAATTTCCCTGAATCACCTCATTGTTGAAAAGAGGCAAGTTCATTACAGTTGATCATCACCTAATCTTGTTGCTGTGTACAAGGTTCTCTTGGTTCTACTCACTCCACCCAGCATCATTTCATGTAAGTTTTTTCCAGGTTTTTCTGAAATCAGCCTCCTTGTCATTTCTTATAAAACAATAATATTCCATTATCTTCATATACCATAATTTATTCAGTCATTTCCCAACTGATAGGCTTCCACTCAATTTAGGGAGTAAGTTGTAAGAAAAATAGAAAACTATAAGGGAGCTAGGTTATTTTTGAAGGTTTTTTGAAGGTTTTGAAGGTTAAAAAAAAATTGTACTTGATCTTGGAGGCAAGAGGAAGCTGCTGAATTTTATTGAGTGGAAGGTAACATAATCAGACCTGCATTCTAGGAAAATCACATTAGTGGAAAATGGAAGATGGATTAGAATGAAGAGAAACTAAATGCAGGCAAACCCACTGACATATATTGCAATGATCTAGGCATGAGGTGAGGAGAGCTTGTATTAGAGTGGTGGCAGTATCAGAGAGAAGGGAAGAAATTCCAGGGATGTTGCCAAGGTAAAATAGACTGGTCTTGGTAGCAGTTTGGATATTGGTGGTTGGAAGGATAAGGTGAAAGCTGATAGAAAGAAAGAAAGAAAGAAACAAAGAAAAAACAAAGTAAGAAAGTAAAGAAACAAAGAAAGAAAGAAAGAAAGGAAGGAAGGAAGAAAAGAAACAAACAAACAAAGGAGAAAGAAAGAAGGAGAAAGAAAGAAAGAAAAAAGAGAAAGAAAAAAGTAAGAAAAGAAAGAAACAAAGGAAGGAAGGAAGGAAAGAAAGGAAGCAAAAAGGAAGGAAGGAAGGAAAGAAAGAAAATATGAAGGAAGAAAGAAAAAAGAAAGAGAGAAAGAGAGAAGGAAGCAAGGATGAGTGGAAGGAAGGAAGGAAGGAAGGAAGAAAGAAAGAAAGAAAGAAAGAAAGAAAGAAAGAAGGAAGGAAGGAAGGAAGGAGGGAGGGAGGGAGAGAAGGAAGGAAAGAAAGAAAGACAGGAAGGAAGGAAGGAAGGAAGGAAGGAAGGAAGGAAGGAAGGGAGGAAGGAAGAGAGGAAGGAAGGAAGGAAAAAGGTTAGAAATGCAAGATAACTCCTAAATTATGAAACTGAAGAACTGAGGTGATGGTGTTTCCTTCTATTGTAATAGGAAGAAAGTAGGGTGGGAAGGGTTTAGGGAGGAAAATAATGAGTTCTTTTTTGGAAATGATGAGTTTAAGATTTCTAGTCTAAAATGGAGTTGGAAATGTGAGGTTGAAAGGCACTGGAAGAGGGAGAGTAAATTTAAGAATTGTCATCATAGAGAGAGTAATTAAATTCATGGGAGCTGAGTAGATCCTCAATGAGATATTTTTGATAAGGATAAGGAAAAAGGGTTCAGGACAAAACTCTGATGGATGTCTATGGTTAGAGGAGTAACATGGAGGAGAATCCAGCAAAGGAGACAGATAAAGAGTACTCAAATAAAAAGAAAAAAAAAAAAAAAAAACAAGATAGAAAGGCCTTTTTGGAAACCTAGAGAAAAGAATATCAAGGAGGAAAAAGAATCAGCAGTATTAAAGGCTACAGAGAGGTTAAGGAGAATGAGGGTTGAGAAAAGGCCATTGAACTGGCAACCAAGACATTATTAGTAATCAGAATAAACAAGTAACTCACCCCTTGGGAGGGACTGTGTCAAACTTTGGGGACTTAAACACAAGCAAATGCCAATTCCTAACATCAAAGAATTCACATTTCAAAGAGGTAAGGCAATTCTGGAAATACCTAGGTATGTACAATATCAACAGAGTGCATTAATTAATCTGAGACAGAAAATACTAACAGCTACAGGATTTTGGGTTAACTTCTGTATCAGAGGAGGATTGAGCTGAATCTTGAAGGAAACTAGGGAATCAAAGGGTGATTAAAAAGGAAGTGTTGAAAAATAATAGCCTTGAAATTCCACAAGGTTTCCTCCTCTTCATTTTAGGGAATTTATTTTACATAAAATTCTGAGTTCAGTCATTCAGTGAGGAAAATCTTTACCATTAAGGCAGATGTTGGACTCTAATTAAATATGTATTTGTATATCAGACTATATTTTAGCGTCTCCGAATGGACAACAACCTAAAAGTGAAATTGGGGAAATACCAAATATTTTCTTGGGACTCCTCAACCTGAGCCTTCTACCCCAAGATACTTATAGAAACAGTGACTCTCATTTACATCTTTGTCTTCCACAAATCATTCCAACCTTAATTCCTCAGATTAGAATCCTAGTTTAGTCATGAATAAGTGGGCCATTGTACTGGTGATAGACAAACGTTGAGATGTGGTTAAGTTTCCTAAACCCAATCAAAAAAGATTTTCATCTTGGAAGAGAACCATAATTCAACTGTTTTTCTGCCCAATAGAGATGAGAGATAGAATACTTCAAGACAAGGAAAAAGACACTAAATCATTGTGATTGGATCAGAGAGGGCATATAAAATATTATTTTAAAAAAACAGAAAAAAGAGTACAAAAGACTAGCAAGGTAAGAAAAAGGTCAGATTATGAAGATTTATGTTTTAACTTTACCAAGATAGAAAGCACAAGTCACAGTAATGACATTAGGAATAGAGCTCACTCTTCCAATGGCATAATGTCAATAACTTGAGACCTAATTTTTTTTTCATCACTGTCTTCCTTGAATTAAATCTCTTTTGAAATGACTTTTCATAAAGTACTTAATGCAGAACTACAGCACATATTTGCTAATTGAAATATTCATGATATGAGTTTTGATCTTAATGTCTTTTATAGAATTAAAGCATGTTTAAAGCTAGAAATTATTTGATAGACCACTAAATTGCAAAGGGAATGAATTGGCTCTAAGTGCTTCAGAAAGGAAACACAAATTTACTGTTAAAAAGGATAGCTCACAGTAAAATGGTGTGGAAAGGACCTTTGATATTCTACAAAATAATGTTTTTTTCTGACATTGTATGGTTCTAAATTGTAAAAGGGAAGAAAACTTCAACGAAAAACTGGCTCAGAGATAGACACAAGTAAGCAGTGAATATACCCTTGATAAATTGTTTAAAGGCTTTAAAGATGAGAGAAGACTGTACTGCTCATGCTCTTGTAGTTTAAGATATTTTGTAGATGCATATATTATAAATAGAGGGAACTCAAAGACCCCAGATCTGCTATTGTACCAATATCTTTCCCTGCAATGAGCAAAGTTTATTCATTTGCAACTCTCAAATTTCTAAGTCTCAGATATTTACTTGTGAAGAACAAGAGACTAAATCACTGCTCCTTAAATAATACACCGTCTAGGGCTAGAACCTCTGTTAAATTATTCCAAGTTACTCATGAAGCAAGCTTTTATCTCTTTAGATTAAATGTGGGTTAAAGCATTATAAACTAAGGTTTTATTGAATGGTGCAATTATTGAATTAGACATTCTGTAGTTGAACTATTTTGTTTTTCCTTTACTTTTAATTTAGCAATTCAATTTGATAAATGTCTCCATACAAAGGCAAAGGAGAAATAATTTTATGGAGTTTTTTATATATAAATACATAGGGAAAAATAAGATAGATATACATATACACAAACCCACATATATATGTATATGTATATATATATATATATATATATATAAATATGTACATAAACACACATATATTTTGGGGGAAAATAACAAGCCATTTTATATTATCCAATGATTGCTTTTACAAAATAGTCCCAAGGGCATAATTCAGATTAAATGATATACATTCTGTATACCAGGGTACTTTTTGAGTACAAGAAATATGATATATGATTTTTTTTCCTTCCTTCACTTTAATACCAGTGCCTAACACAGATCTAAGCACTATAAAAGTGTTTCATAAATATTTCACAGATCCACATGGACACAGCATGGATATTTCATCTCACTGTCCCAGTTTCTTACCAACAAGCATAAACACTTTTCGGCATTGAACCAATGACCTAGAAAAGAAGGGGAAAAAATTTGCCCTATGAGGAATCACTGTAACCAATTAATCTTCCCTTGTCATCCTACATCACTAATGTACTTCTTTGAAGATAATTTATAATGGGCATTATGATATCCTATTTTTCCATTGGGAAGAACTGAATAGAAGATGAGTTTTTGAAATGAACCAGAGTGAGGTTTAGTGTTTTAATTGTAAATTAAAGGAACTGTGCAGACACCCTATATATGAATGATTGCCTTATATCACACTCAGGTCACTTATCAGTTATTACTTGGACACTGCAATTTCCCTTCTTTTTTTTTTTTATTTTTAAGTATTTGGTTGAGGCTGAAAGAGAAACTTATTTGCAGTGGGGGAAGAAAAAGATAGGTTTTTTGAGGGAATACTGTATACTCTAATTTCAAATATTTTAAGACTTTACTCAGCTGATGGGAAATTGTTAATTCCTTTTAGGTACCAAGCATTCAATATATGTGTGTATGTGTATTTCATCCTTTCCAAAAGGTAGAAAAGGAATGAGTTAAGTAGAAAAAAGAGAAATTGGGATAGAAACTGAATATGTGATTCTATTGCTATAGGGAATTACCATGTGAGGAAACTTCCTCTACCAATACAGATCATTATCTTCCCCATAACTTATACAGTACCTAGATGATTGAAAGTTTAAATGAATGATCCAGAGTCAGAAAATTAGTAGTGTCAGACCCTGAACTTGAACCTAGATCTTATTTCAAGAACGATTTTCTATCCAATATATGAAACTTTCTAACTACAGAGAAATAAATAAGGAATATGAGCAGAACAACAAAAACAACCAAAATACAAACCCACCTATTATGATTTCCTGATTGATTGATGATGAGATTAATATTATATATAATATAGAGCAATGAGACTATATTTGGAAAACCCAAATGAGACGTGGGTGCTTTGGGATAGGAGTTATCAAATCTTTCTGAATTCATAAGAAAAGCGAATATTCATAATTAAGAAAAATCTATGAAAGCCAAATTAAGATCAGTTCACTGAGAATAAAATTAATTGATGTGAAATATTTTTAAGTTATTGTTTTTTCTGGATTTCATTTTTGCTCTCTCTCTCCATTCTATTTTATAAGCTTTTTAAAATCTTTGATACTGATCATATTTTATATGATTAATCTTAATATTATTATTATATGCTTTAGCATTTTGTATTTAGAAGGCATACTAATATTTTAATTATCATTATCAGCAACAAAAACATGTGAAATGAACATATCCATGAAGAGGAAATAGTTCATAAGTCAAGTACTATAGAAAAGTAAAGAGGGATAAGAAAAAGCCATTGGATTCAAACAAATAATGGAATCAGAAGATATAGATTGGAAAAATTTGAAAAAAATGAATGGGTTGTAAGGAAGTAAAAGCAGAAAGTATGGGTAGTATTTTTAAGAAATCTGCCCATGAAAGGAACAGAGGAATCAAAAGAAGGTTAAAGAATAGGGGAGATTTAGTCATGTTTGTTAGTCAGAGGGAAGTATCTAGTTCACAAAAATAAATTGAAGATTAGAGATAGAGACTTGGTAGATGATTGAAAGGATTAGTTCCTGGGGATGGGATAAAGGGTAAAAATAGAGAGGTTGATAGAGGTACATATCTGAGGTCCAGAGAACCTCAGAGAAGGAAAGTTATTGAATAATGTATGGCAGTAAGGACAGACTCAGTAGGAAACAATGAAGAGCATCTTTGTAGGTGTAAACATGAATAAGAGAAGTTAAGTACTGGAAAAAGAAGTCATGGATGCAATGTTTTTTGAGGAGAGACAAGTTTCTGAAAGGAGATATAAAGAGATTGACAAGAATTTTAAAGAAGAGAATTGTTTACAAGAGAGTGCCATAATGTTTGATGCACTAAGAGGAGAAGATAGAAAGGGACCTTAAGAGGGGAAGGACTGACATGAATTGGAATGACAAGGAATGGTAGCAGGAGAAGGCAATTTTCCCACATGCTATCTACCTTTAACTCTGTATTACAGAAATTCAGTGAAGAGAAGGCAAGAAGTTGATATTCAGAAGACAACAGACATTCATATATTCCCATAAGCAATGGTAGCCAATCCATAAGAACAAGCTAAAATATACATTATATATTGTCTCCTTAAAAGGGAAAGGACTTCTATTTCTAGGAGTGAAAAAAATGTCTAAATGATCCTTGCTGATTATGGAAATGTAATGTGTGGATGCAAGTTTCCTTTTCAGAAAGTTAGTCTGGGTACTTCGATAGTAATAATAATAATAATTGCAATGGAGTTTTTGTTATTCAGTTGCATCTGGCTTTTTGTGACTTCATCTTTTAAAGATATGCTTACAGCTGCATTCAGACACAATCAGTTCTTTTTCTGGATGTGGATAGTATTTTTCATCATGAATCCTTCAGAGTTGTCTTGGATCACTGTATTACTGAGAATAGCAAAGTCATTCAGAGCTAATCATCATATATTATTACTGTTACTTTACACACAACACTTTTCACTTTACATGAGCTCATGGAAGTCTTTTCATGTTTTTCTGGGAACATCCTGCTCCTCATTTCTTATAGTACAATAATATTCCATCATAATCAATTACCAAAATTTATTTAGCCACTCCCCAGTTGATGGGAATCCCCACAATTCCCCCTTTTTTTGCCCTGAGAGAAGAATTGTTATAGTTTTATAGATAAATGTCTTTTGTCAAAAAAAAATTTATGATACATGATTAATAATGATTTTGTTAAGTCAAAGGTTATGCATGATTTTATAGCCTTTTGGGCATAGTTCTAAATTGTTCTACAGAATGGTTAAATCAGTTCACAATTCCACCAACTATTGAATAATGTCTCATTTTCCTCACATCCAAAATTTGTCATTCTCATTTTCTAGCTTGTTAGTCAATTTAATAGGTATGAGATAGTAACTCAGAATTGCTTTAAATTGCATTTCTTGAATCATTAGTGAGTTAGGACATTTTTAATATGGCTGTAAATAACTTGATACTCTCATCTGAAAATATATCATTTGATCATTTATCAGTTGGGGAATGACTCATTTTTTTTTTAATTTAGCTCAATTCCCTATATGTTTGAGAAATGAAGCCTTTATGAGAAAAATTTGTGCCAAAATTCTTTTCATAATTATAATTGCTAATTATATTGCCCTCCATTTCTTTTATTCTCTCTCTCCTTTTACTCTGTCCCTCATCAAAAGAGGTTTTTTTTTTGTTTTTATTTTTCCCAACTACCTCCTTTCACAATATGCCTTTCCCCTCTTTGTGTTTCACAGGGTAAGATAGATTTCTATATCCATAATTGTGTGTACATGTTATTTCCTCTTTAAGCCATTTCTAATGAGAAAAGGGTCACTCACTCTCCTTCTCCCCTTTTCCTCCATTGGAAAGATTTTCTTGCCTATTTTATGGTAGATAATGTATACCACTCCACCTCTTCCTTTCCTTTTCTCCCAGTGCATTCCTCTCTCATCCCTTAACTTTTTTTATATTATTCTGTTATATTCAACTCATAACTGTACCTTCTTTATATACTCCTAATTGTCCTAGTTGCTGTAATAATGAGAAAATTCCTAAAAGTTATAAGTATCACCCTCCCATGTAGGAATGTAAACACCCCTAAAGTCCCTTATTATTTCCCTTTCCTGATTACTCCCTTGTGCTCTCCTTGAGTTTTGCATTTAAAAGTCAAATTTTCTATCCTGCTCTGGTCTTTTCATATTAAATTCTTGAAAATTCTCTATTTGATTGAATATCCACATTTTCCCCTGACAGATTACACTTAGTTTTGCTGGTTTGGTGATTCTTGGTTATAATCCCAGCTTCTTTGCTCTCCAGAATATCATATTCTAAATCCTCTGATTCTTTAATCTAGATGCCACCAAATCTTGTTTTATCCTGACTGTGGCTTTACCACATTTGAATTATTTTTTTTTTCTGGATGCTTGCAGTATTTTTTTCTTGACCTGGAAGTGCCAGAATTTGGCTATAATATTCCTGGGAGTTTTCAGTTTGGGATCTTTTAGGAGATAATTGGTGGATTTTCTTTCAATTTCTATTTTACTGATTCTAGACTATCAGGATAATTTCCCTTTGTAATTTATTGAAAGGTAATATCTAGGCTCCTTTTTTGATCATGGCTTTCAGGTAGACAAATAATTTTAAAATTATCTCTCTTGCATCTATTTTCCAGGTCAGTTGTTTTTCCAATAAGATATTTCACATTGTCTTCTATCTCTTTTTTTTTTTCTTTTGGTTTTGTTTTATACTTCCTGATACCTAATAAAGTCATTATCTTCCATTTTCTCAATTCTTATTTTTAAGGAATTATTTTCCTCAGAGAGATTATGTAATCCCTTTCCCATTTGGTCAATTTTGCTTTTTAAGGCATTCTTCTTCTCATTCACTTTTTTGTACTTCCTTTTGCATCACTCTCATTTCTCTTTCCAGTTTTTCTTCTCCCACTCTTATTTGATTTTCCAAAATCCTTGTTGAGCTCTATCAAAACCTGAGACCAATTTTTATTGTTCTTGAAGGCTTTGGATGTTGGAATATTGACTTTGTTATCTTTTTCTGAGTATGATCAGAATTGATCATCCTTGTCACCATAGGTAAGAAACATTTTCTGTCATTTGCTCATATCTCCAGCCTATTATATATGATTTAATTCTTTGTTAAAAAAAAAATAGAGTTCTGTTTCCAAGATAGAGGGGTGGAATGTCCAAGCTTCTGGAGTTTTGTGTAGCTGTTTTTAAAAATCCTTCTAGAGACCTGAAAGTTTTCAGTTTTTCTAAGGTAGTATGATCAAAGGAAAAGTATGTTGGCTGCTCTCCTAGCCTATTCTCTGGTCTGTGAGTGACCACAAGGGCTCTTTTCTTCCCTAAACCTGTGAGGATGGTCCCTACTCCACTGTGGCTATAAGTTCTAGCTTTGTGCATTTCTTTTCCCTGGAACTATGAGAAAAGGCTGGGTCCTAGATATGAATATGAGCAAAGCAGCAGAATCCTGTTTCATCCTGTCCAGCCAGTCCCTCTTTCTGTCTATATCTGAGACCTCTGGAGGCCACTTGTCTACTGATGCTGCTTCTGCTACTATCACTGTTGTTGATTCAGTGTCTCCCAATGTTGCTCCTGCTTTGCTGATGTCCCTCTCTCATCCTAATGAGACAAACCCTTTCTGCCTATTTTCTGTCATCTTTGGTGGCTCAGGGCTGAGAAATTAGGAAACTGCCCCTGCTGCCTTTAATTTAGAGGCTCCCAGGGACTTTCTCCTGGTTTGGAGAGACTTGGAATCTAATGCACTATTAGTAGAGATTAGTAATTCTGAGAGAAAAAAAAAAGACAACACAAACATGGATATTATTACTATTATTTCTGTACTACTCCAGTGCCTTATTATGGTTTTCAGTTGACCCTGGGATCTATTATTTCTTCTGCAAATTACTGGAAAATCATTTGTACCATCAGTCATATATACCAACAGCTCTAACAGAAATCCGGAGAAGTCACTTATTGATACTTTACTTGATTCACTTTCTGCCCTTGATTTTCATGGATGAGGAGCTTAAGCTATTTAGATTCTTGTTACAGATTCCTTTTGTGTAAAGTGCTCAATTTGTCTGGGGGCTTTGCTCCATTGCTTTGGTTCAATATCCTAGTACATAAGAAAGCAGTGCTTCAGGCTTTTTTTATTATAAAGTAACTTTATCTTTAGCATAAACTCAGTGTTTTAGTCAACTGTGGGGGAAGAAAAAACTCCAAACAGATGTTTTCTTTTTGATGGAAGAAAATATATCAATGGTAATCACAGTCTTCCAGTTGCTCCCTTACTATGCTTTCTGTATCACAGATAAAGGCTTGGGAGAAAAAAATATATGAAATGGTAAAAAATTTCTATGGACTGACAGGTATACCATGAATATATGAAGCCAGATCTGACCTTCTTTTGCTGTCACTGCCATTTACTGCTCCATTATATATTTACATCATATTCTCTTAGTCTTCTTATTACTAGTAGTTTGTTTTATTATATGCAATTCAATATTTTCTAAAATACCATCACCATAATTTAGAACCTGTATAGTAATGCTATTCATTGATTTAAGGTTACTGGAGTATAAACTCCAAGAATATACAGCTTCATTTTTATTTTCATTAGCTCCTCCTTTTAGATCTGATTCTTGAATCCTTTTCTCCCCTGTCATGAATTCCTTTGATAAGCTGGTGGCACTTAGAAATTCCTTCTCAGAAATACATAAAATGAAACACAATTATGAAAGAAAACAATTACATTGATTTTTTCATCTTTAATTTGATTTTCATTATATATATATATATTATTTTTCCCTAGTAAATTTATTTATTTTTAATACACATTACTTATGAATCATATTGGAAGGGAAAAATGAGAGCAAAAGTGAAAAACCATGGGAGAAATAAAAAAAAAAAAAAAAACAGAAAAAAGAAACGAACATAGCATGTGTTGATTTACATTCAGTTTCCTTAGTTCTTTTTCTGGATGCAGATGGGATTATCTGTCCAAAGTGTACTGGGATTGCTTTGAGTCACTGAACCACTGAGAAGAATCAAGTCTGTCACAGTTGAACATTGTGTATTCTTGCTGTTATTGTGTACAACGTATTCCTGGTTCTGCTTGTTTCGTTCAGCATCAGTTCCCGGAAATCTTTCCAATCCTTTCTAAAATCAGCTTGTTGGGGCGGAGCCAAGATGGCGGAGAAGACACACGCGACTTTCTAACCTCTTCTCTTACCCTCTTTATCAATATTATATCGAGCCTCAAAAATAGTCTTGACTGCTACAATTCGTAAAGATAAGAAGTAGAACAACTCACCAGCGGAAGAAAATCTGCAGTCTCACCAAAAAAGGTTGGTTCCGGGGCCAGGGGGGAGATCGGCCCAGAAGGGGAGAGAAATTAGGTTCCGAGGAGAGTCTCAAACCTAGGGTGAAGGCACAGATGTCAGCACAAGCACAGCCCCAACCCGCAGTACCGGCTTTTCCTTGGGGCAGTTGTGATCCTGCACGGCAGGAGGACGCAGCCGGGTTAGCCTCCAATCTGCGCAGTGGGGAGCTCGGCTTGGGGCCATAGAGCTTTTCCAGGGCCGATTTGCATTGGGCAGAGACACTGGGGCAGAGTTCCGGGCGGTCTGCGGTCTGCGGTCTGTGGTCAGCTGCTAATACTCACAGTCCCACAAGAGGCTCCAGCCTGGGGGAGTGACACTTTCACCCCTTAGTCTCTAGCCAAGGGCAATCGCTAAACCACTCAGCCCTACTAAGCAGTTTGATAGCTCGGCCAGTGCTGAATCCACTTCCTGTTGGGGAAGGGAAAACTCTCACTCAGAGCACTCCCATACCTCGGGCGGAAATCGGTTTACATCTTTCCCTGCTCTGCAGAGGAAGCTGGTAACCCCCTTGCCTAGGAGACCTACCCTAAAGGCTTTAAAACATGAATAAAAAGATGAAAAGAACGATTGACAGCTTCTATGCAGAAAAAGAGCAGGTCAGCAAACCTGAAGAGACCTCAAACAGCAAAAATGCATCAGACTGTCCTCCCTTACATGATGCTCTCATAGAAGAGGCCATTAAAAGTCTCAAAAGAGAGTTAGAAGATAAATGGGAAAAGGAAAGAGAAGCCTTACAAGAGAGCAACAACTTCCTGAAATACGAATTGGAAAAAGTAAAAAAATCTCAGGAAAGTAAGAATTGTGAATTGTGAATAAAGAATTCACTAGAAAGTAGGATTTGTGAATTGGAAAAGACAAAGAACTCGCAAGAAAGTAGGATCCGTGAATTGGAAAAGACAAAGAACGCGCAAGAAAGTAGGATTTGTGAATTGGAAAAAGAAAATAATTCACTAAAAAAAAAAAATTAGTGAAATGGAAAAAATTTCCACAGACCAAAACAATACATTCAAAAACTCAATTGGACATATACAGAAAGAAGTAAAAAAAAGCTAATGAAGAAAATAATTCTTTAAAAATTAGAACTGAACAAATAGAAACTAATGATTCATTGAGACAGCAAGAATCAGTCAAGCAAAAACAAAAAAATGACAAACTGGAAAAAACCATGAATTATCTACTTGCAAAAACGACAGACTTGGAAAATAGATCTAGGAGAGATAATCTGAGGATTATTGGACTTTCTGAAAACTATGATGAAAAAACAGCCTAGATACTATTTTACAAGAAATCATCAAAGAGAACTGCCCAGATGTAATAGAATCAGAAGGTAAAATAGGCATTGAAAGAATTCATCGAACACCTTCTGAAAGAAACCCTAAAATAAAAACCCCAAGGAATATTGTGGCAAAATTTCAAAACTATCAGATTAAGGAAAAATTTTACAAGCAGCCAAAAAAAAAACATTTAAATACCGAGGTGCCACAATAAGGATCACCCAAGATCTGGCTGCCTCTACATTAAAGGAAAGAAGGGCCTGGAATATGATATTCCGAAAGGCACAAGAACTTGAGATGCAGCCAAGAATAAACTACCCAGCTAAGCTGAGCATTTTCTTCCAGGGAAGAAGATGGACATTTAATGAAACAAATGAATTCCATTTGTTTCTGAAGAAAAAACCAGAACTAAACAAAAAATTTGATCTCCAAGCATAGAACTCAAGAGATGCAGAAAAGGTAAAAATAACTCTTGAGAATTGTATTTCTGAAATGGGACATTGATGCATTGTTGGTGGAGTTGTGAACGAATCCAACCATTTTGGAGAGTAGTTTGGAACTATGCTCAAAAAGTTATCAAACTGTGCATACCCTTTGATCCAGCAGTGTTACTACTGGGATTATATCCCAAAGAGATTATAAAGAAGGGAAAGGGACCTGTATGTGCACGAATCTTTGTGGCAGCCCTTTTTGTAGTGGCTAGAAACTGGAAACTGAATGGATGTCCATCAGTTGGAGAATGGCTGAATAAATTGTGGTATATGAAAATTATGGAATATTACTGTTCTGTAAGAAAATGACCAACAGGATGATTTCAGAAAGGCCTGGAGAGACTTACACGAACTGATGCTGAGTGAAATGAGCAGGACCAGGAGATCATTATATACTTCAACAACAATACTAGATGATGACCAGTTCTGATGGATCAGGCCATCCTCAGCAACGAGATCAACCAAATCATTTCTAATGGAGCAGTAATGAACTGAACTAGCTATGCCCAGAAAAAGAACTCTGGGAGATGACTAAAAACCATTACATTGAATTCCCAATCCCTATATTTATGCACACCTGCATTTTTGATTTCCTTCACAAGCTAATTGTACAATATTTCAGAGTCTGATTCCTTTTCTACAGCAAAATAACGTTTTGGTCAGGTATACTTATTGTGTATCTAATTTATATTTTAATATATTTAACATCTACTGGTCATCCTGCCATCTGGGGGGGGGTGGGGAGGGGTAAGAGGTGAAAAATTGTAACAAGAGGTTTGGCAATTGTTAATGCTGTAAAGTTACCCATGTATATATCCTGTAAATAAAAGGCTATTAAATAAATAAAAAAGAAAATCAGCTTGTTAATCATTTTTTAAATAGAATGATGATACTCTATTATCTTCATATGCCAGAAGTTATTTAGCCATTCCTCAATTGATAGGCATCTATTTATTTTCTAATTCTTTGCTACCACAAAAATAATTGCTTTATAAACATTTTTTGCATATTTTTCCCTCCTTTAAGATTTCCTTAGGATGAAAAAATTATATTGAAATATAGTTATCTTTCCATCCATCTATCTATCTATCTATCTTAAAGTTTACTAACCCCAAGTTAAAAAACCGTTTTCTTTAACCATCACTTAGAGCTCTGGATGTGACAAGGCCTCATTTAATGCTAATTTATTGGAATAATTATCTAATGGGAAAAGAAAAGAAGTTGAAATTTTTAAAGACCTTAATGCTTTGTATGAGCACTTGCTGCCAAGAGTCAATATGTCAAGTTTGCAAGCAGTCTGCTATTCATTGGAAAACACTTTTAGAACTGACCAAAGGCTATGAGAAATTAAGTAACTTGCCCAGTTCACAAAACTGAGAAATGTCTAAGATCAAACAAGTCCAGGTTTTCTTGATCCCTAATCGAGCACCCCATGCACTATATTTTTTCTCAATTTCTAAGATAATAAAAAAACAAAATAAAAAAAAAAAAAACCTTGGAGAGTGATTCACTCTGGATTGCTCATAGATTCTGAATATCTGCTGAACACATATCCTGTCTGAGGCTTGTCAGTCACAGAAGTTATTCTAAAGATGCTTTCAGTGAAGCTCAAGATGTACTTACATCCCCCCATTTTTACTTGATTTTGAAAAACAATCATTTTATCAACTTGTATAATCATCTGAAATATAAATTAGTAGCAGCTAGATTCTAGATCATTTCTATTTGGACTTGATAAAAAGAGGAAAAGGTCAAGATTGTCATTATTATTTTTAATATAATACTTTAAGATGTGGAATATGTCTTTACATACATTATTTAATTTTCCCTACTACATCTATTTTCCCTGACAAGTCTTGGGATTGCTTTATTTCCATTTACCTCTTTGTTCTTTGTCTGGTTTCCTTCATTTCCCTTTAAAGTAGTCACAATATTATCAATTAATTTATGTCTCATTACTTTTCCTTTTTTTTTATTTAATGTGTTGACTTTTATTTTGATTGAATAAAATATAGTTCAACATCAGGACAAACACCCTCAAGTATAAATTCTCACTTCCATTTTCATATAGAAAAAAAATAAATCTATAATATATCAAGTAAGGATGAGAATAATTTTCCCAAGGCCTAAGAAACAACAAAGAAATAACAAATGTTAGAGTGACATCAAGTGGTGAAATGTTACTATTCAGTTAGGAAGAAAAAACAGGGATTTACAATCAAATCTTAATTACCTGCTTTGAAATAATCCTCTGCTGGCTTGGCCAAGACAGGCTTTTAATGTCATTAGAGGATTTTAATTTTTCCTACTCAGAAAGCTTCTGGATTATTTTATCCCATTGTCATGACAGAAAACACACACATTTTGTTATTAACCTAAGGGAATTTTTTTTTGACAAACTAATTTTATTGATTTTAAAAGATTCAAATAACTTATCTTGACTTTTCAATATTCTAATAAATTAATATCTGCCATAAAACAAATTAAGCTTTTTAAGGAAATTGATAGGTTGGTTTTTGTTGTTGTTGTTGTTGTTGTTGTTGTTGTTGTCTCTGACTGCTGGTTCTCTCCAGTATGGACATCTCTCTTGAAAAGAAACTATGTGTGCTACTTGTCTACTGAAAACAAAAGAATCTCCTCATTGACTCTAATTTGTCGAATAATTCCTGCACAAAAAAAAAAAAAAAATATTTATTTTCCTCATTAAAAAATCAAATTTTCATTTACAGTTTGCCTGTGGAAATGTGGAAAATGCAGCCTAGAGAGATGAATGATTGAGTGAAAGTGCTTGGCAATTCTAAAACAGATTAGGTTGCTTTAAATCAAAACAAACCTTTCACCAATCCCAGTCATTTTCTCTAGTTAAGTTATTCTTCCCTTACCATGAATTTCCAATATGCATTATTTCTCCCTGTTAGAATGTAAACTACATTGGGACATGAAATATCTCAAACCTCCATCTGTATCCTAAGCGCTTAGCACAGTGGTTAGCACAAAATTAAAACTTAGTATTTTTCATTTATTTATTCATTCATATGCCCAAAGTCCAATAATCAGAAGAGGAATTTGAGTTTGGGTTCTTTGAATCAAAAAATCCACTCAATTCATTATAATACATTATAATAGACACTTAACTAAGAGTCTACTCTAAGCAAGACACTACTAATTTCGAGAGATACAATACAAAACAAAATAATTTATTATCCTTTTCGTAAATTTAATGGGTTCAGATATAGATGGTACTGGAACAAACTGCTATCCTGTTATTACTGTTTTATATTCATTATTCTATGACTTATTTATAGTTGGATAATAATATTAACATATAAAGTAATTCTCTGTAGGTTCACTAGAGGCATGTCAAGTAAAAATCCAGTAGCAACTAGGACAACAGAAATGATGTCTGACATATCCTATTTCCACATGATTTTGATATCTTTGGCCAGGTTTTTATAGTCTGCCAGATTTTTGCTCCATATAATTTATCCATTATGCATATCAGGGATGGAGAGCTATTAACATGTTCTTAAGAGTTGTGTTTTTTTTTTTTGCTTGTTTTGTTTTTGTTTTTAATCAATGCTATGTGCAATAATTGAAGATAGGAATTTGTTCTATGATAGTAGTCAAGTTCCAGAAAAATTTAATAGTCAGTCTCTCCAAAATAGTTTGAAATCTGTTATTTACAGTAAAAGTATTTGTTGTCTAGAAATTCATGAAAGATAACTAGTTTCTGACATGTAATTTTAGTTACCAGTCCAAGTCTTGCTTTTCATTCTACAAGTGATAAATATTTGTAGCTTGCAGTGATGTGCTGCACAATATATTTTCTTTCAAGGTGTACAAAAATTGCCAAGTGTAAACTCCTTAAGGGATATACCTTCTGTTTGGAAGACACTCATGGAAGAGCTTTTTGATTCCACTCTTGAAACTTAGTCATTTCATAAGTTCCAACAAATGCCAATTTTTGATGTTGTCTCGGTCATATCTAATTCTTCATGATCCCATTTGATCTTTTCTTGGCAAAGATACTGGAATGGTTTGCCATTTCCTTTTCTAGCTCATTTTATAGATGAGGTTAACTGAGGCAAACAGAGTTAAGTGACTTGCCCAGGAAATGGCCAGATTTAATTCAGGATGACTCCAGGATTGTTATGAGGATTAAACGATATCGAAGAGGACATAGATAGAAATCACTTGAATTGGGTTCACTTCTGTGGATTTTTTTAGTTTGAATTTAATCAATTTTTTAAAAGATTTTTTAATCATATTGTTCTAATTTTGAAGTGAATTTCTCAGCTTTCAAAGAATTGTTAAGATCTAGGATATACTCATCAAAAATGAGATTTTGGACTTTGGTTCTACAAGGTGAATTATGGATTTTTTTTTTTCCTATTTGAGGCCATTTTGTCTATGCCTGATCCCAATAGCATTTTCATGTAACACAAATTGCAAAAGAGATAATCACATAGATTATAAGGATGATTCAAAATAAGCAGAACAAGTCCCACTGGGTTTCCTCCAGTGAATTTGCATTTTATACTTCTACCTTTCATAATATGAAAATGATGAAATTAATGGAGATCTGGCAACAGCAGTGCACTTTGAAGTGTGCTGAGTCATTCTGGCTGGCCTGAGAAACTAAGAAAAGCCAAAAATTGGAGAAGTCCTGGCTCAGTTCTTTCTTCCAATACAAGTAAAGTCAAAAAGAAAGACTCTCATCTCCCACTCATTGCTGCAGTCATAGATAGGCTATCTGAATTATGCTATGTCTTCTCTCATTCTCATTACAATTGCCACACGGGTGAAATATGTGAATATTAGCATCCAAATATCTTTAATCTAATTGCTGTAACAGTATTCATTTTTAATAGTTTGCATTTAGCAAGGACATAGAAGCTCTTCAATCTCGCTCAGCTTAATGAATGAGACTACAGACACCTAGGAGGAAGAGAGGGAAAAAAAAAGTCACAAAGGCTAAGCTGATCAATATATTAAGCCCTGAAAAGGTCACAGTATTTCAACAGATTCTGGATAGTTAGAACACATAAAATACAGCAGAATAGAATATGTAAATTCTCATCCCTTGGCCTAATGATACTGGTTATGACAAGGAAAGGCTATGAACCCTTTCTGTAACCGTGCTGGAATATGAAATGATAAAAAATGATATAAATACTAAATGTGCTGAATTAAAGATCTGCAACTCTTGGAGTTGGAGTAAATTGTCTTGGGTGGGGCTCAATAGTTCTGCCGCATTATCTATTCAACTTAATTTCCCTGAGAGATATAAGAAAAAGAAGAGGCATTGATCACAAGTAATCTTTTCAATGTCTACGATACTATGCCTACTTAATCTACCAAGTTAGGATTGGAGAAATGCAGTTTTGGAAGTGGTAGTAGTGTCTCTTTTTGATCTAGTTGGTTTAGCATAGTAGTAGGAAATGGAAGGAAAATCTCCAGAAACCTCTTCATCTTTCTGGAGGATGCAACCTTAAAGAAAAAAAAAAAGTTGCATAAATGGGAATTACTACTTTCCTACTAATGAATGCCATTAGTAGACTGCATTAAAACCTGAAATACTAGAGGAATATCTGCATAAAATCTAACACCCTCAAAGGACTTTAGACTTAATATTCTTTTCAGGGAAAAAATAAAATAAAAATAAACTGCTGGGTGAAGAATATCTTTTGTCCAAATCTTGAAACATGACTGGGTGAACAATAATTGGATGCAAGCTAATTCAAGATTAAGTTTTTCAAGACAAAAGGTTTTAACATGAGGGCTGAGGTGTACTCAATGTTCTCTAAATTCCCTTTCAGGACTATATCTATAATACTTGCTAAAAATTGCCTTCAGATTATTCTCCATTTTACTTGCCTCGATTACATTTTTTCCCTTTCTGAGACAGCCAGGAAATATTGTCTCCCCTTCCTCTCTTCTAGGCTCTAGCTGAAATTAGCATCTGATTAAATAGTCAAAGATATGAACAAACAATTTTCAAATGAAGAAATTTAAACCATTTATAATCATATGAAAAAATATTCTAAATCATTATTGGTCAGAGAAATACAAATTAAGATAGCTCTGAGGAACCACTATATACCTCTCTAATTGGCTAAGATGATAGGAAAAGAAAATGATGAATGTTGGAAGGGATGTGAGAAAAGTGGGACACTTATACATTGTTGGTGGACAGTTCACAACTTGTGAACTGATCCAACCATTCTGGAGAGCAATTGGAACTATGCCCAAAGGGCTATCAAACTGTGTATACCCTTTGATCCAGTAGTGTCTTTACTGGGCTTATACTTCAAAGAGGTGTTAAAAAATGAAAAGGGACCCCATGTACAAAAATATTTGTGGCAGCCCTTTTTATAGTGGCAAGAAACTGGAAATTGAGCGGATGCCCATCAGTTGAATAATGGCTACAGAAGTTATGGTATATGAATGTTATGGAATATTATTGTTCTGTAAGAAACTTTCAGCAGGATGATTTCAGAGAGACCTGGGGAGACTTACATGAACTGATGATGAGTGAAGTGAGCAGAGCCAGGAGATCATTGTAACGGCAACAACATTATGTGATGATCAACTGTGATGGATATGGCTCTTTTCAGTAATGAGGCAATTCAGGTCAGTTCCAATGACCTTGTGATGGATGAAGAGAGCTACCTGTACCCAGTGAGAGGAGTGTGGATCACAAAATATCACTTTAACTCTTTTTGTTGTTGTTTGCTTGGATTTTTCTTTTCTCTCTTTTTTTTTTTCTTTTTGATCCAATTTTTCTTGTGCAGAATAATTATGGGGATATACATATATAAGAATTGTACATGTTTAACATATATTGGTTCACTTGCTGTCTAGGAAAGAGGTTGGAAGAAAAGGAGGGAAAAATTGGAACACAAGGTTTTGCAAAGGTGATTGTTGAAAATTATCTATGCATATGTTTTGAAAATAAAAAGCTTTAATAAAAAAAAAATAAACGATGAACACTTACAACCACAGAACAAAATTGCATATTGCTTTGTGTTGTCTCTCTAGCCATACCTTTGTTTAGTATTCTCCCATTGTCAAGATTATAAAATCCATGTCAGGCATTTAGGGAATTAGATAACACTATCCCTCTCAGAGTGAGCTTTGGTGCTTGTTCTTATTCTTCTACAGGCTGTACTTCTGTACTTTGGACTTCTGTCATAAGTCATCTTTATCTAGAAACCACCAAAATCCTGGAATTTATACATTGGAAGTACTCTATGTCCCATTTGCCACCTCCCCCCCCCCAAAAAAAAAACAGACAAAGACAAAGACAAAAACCAAAGACATCTCTCTGTCTTTGTTTCTCTGTCTCTCTCTGTCTCTTCCTCTTCCTCTCTCTTTGTCTCTGTCTCTGTCTCTCTCTGTCTCTCTGTCTCTCCCTCTCACACATACACAATGAATGAATAGCTTCTCCTAGAATTTTCATTTAAGCAGGCATTCTTGCCAACTATATAGCTATGTCTCTCATTCCCATCCTGTCCACACTATGGAATTTTTCAGTCATGTGTCTCTACCTAATCCTTTCAACTTCCTTTTATGTGTCATCTTCCCCTATTAGAATGTAAGTTTCTTAAGAGCAGGGAAGGTCTTTTCTTTTTCCAACTTATATTTATCTTCCAAGTGTTTAGACACATAGTATTACCTAAGTGCTTGCTGACAGATTGACTGTCCATGTGATCCAATTGAACATTAGCTAACTTTTTTCAGAAAATGGGAAAAATCTGACTATGACCTTTGTGAATATAGAAAAGGACCTATCACTGCCTGCAAAATTGACATTAAATAGAGATGCCTTCAATACATTAGAGAGGGTGGAGTTTCCTTGAATTCTTAGGATATAGATTTAGGTCTATAAAGATTATTGAACACAACTTTTACATTTAAGATTATGGAACCAAATCTCAAAGAGATAAAAATGCATGTCCAAGCTCACAAAGGCAGTAGATGGATCTGATCAATTGATTTACATAGAAAGGTGCTGAAACAAAGCCAACTTGAATCATACCTGTTTATGAATACATTTAGTTCTGTATTCTGTTTAACTAAGTCCCACTGATTTTTAGCTCTCACCTGTATAGATTGCACACCTTCTCCCACAATCATTGCTTTGTGGGAAGACTTCTTAACATAAGCCTATAAAATTTGGGGAGTCTTTCTGGTAGAGAGACAAGGTAATATAGTGGAATGAGTACTTGTGACCCAATGTAAGAAAACCTAGATTCATATTTTCCTGTGCTATTTATTGTTGTGGTTCAGTCTTGTTTTTCTATGTCATGTCTCATTCTTTGTAACCTCATTTGAGGTTTTCTTAGCAAAGATACTGGAGTAGTTTGCATTTCCTTCTATACAACATTTTACAAATGAGAAAACTGAGGCAAATGAGATTAAGGAACTTGTTTAGGGACCCACAGCTAGTAAGTATCTAAGTTTGCATTTGAACTCGTTCTTCAGGACTCCAGGCCTGGTGCTCTATCCACTGAGCCACTACCTGCCCATGTTATTTATTACCTGAGGAACTGAATCATTTTGCTTTTCTAGGTCTCTTTTTCCTCATCTGTAAATTAAGAGGGCCATTCTCTAATATCACTCCCATCTTTTAATACTATGACCTTACTGTCCAAATAATTTAGATGTGGTGCCTCTTTGTTTAAGAAAAATGGAATTTTCTTTCTCCTTATCATCATGGCACAAATTAGTGAATTTATTTCTATCTAGTTCATTTAATTGCTCTGGACAACCAAAATAGGTAATTTGTACTTGAATTATCCATCTAATCCCCTCAATTCTTCACTTGACTTTTTGCCCATGGATTCAGTCTCTATTTCTTTTCATTTTTTCCTCTTCTGTCTCACAAGTTAGATTATCTCAAAGCTCTTGAATTTGGATTTGCAAAACTACAGGGAAAAGATTAAGGACAACAAAAGAGCTCTGTCTTCATGATGGTTTTTAGTGGGGGAGAGGAGGGCAAAGAGAAAGACTTCATGAAAGCAAATCAATTGAAAATAGATTTTGTAAAACTTTACTTTGTTTAGAGAAATCTGTGTTTAGTTCCTAACATTCAACAGCAATTAATTTGACATAGGTTTGTGAAATAAGAAAAGAAGTACCAGAAAATAATGACTTTATATGAGAGGCATAATCAACTTGAAATTACCTCTACTATTGGATTTTATACAACAATGGATAATCCATATCAACATACATTTAATTTTGGAAAGAAATCTCTTGCACATACGAACCTATTTTTAAATGATTCATTCACCAGGCTGCCTCTTATGTTCTTCTCTTTTCCTTGCTCATCTGGATTCCCTGCTGATTTAGTTTTACTCAGAGATGTAACTAATATAAAACAGTTTTGTCCCATGGTGATATGGTAGAGAACAAATAAGTCTTCCCTTCTATAGAATCAATGATTATCTCTATTCCCAATTTTGCAGTGACCTAGCAATAATATATAGTATATGCTACCTTAATTTGTCATCCTCAGAACCTCATTAATAAAAATTTATCTTATTGGGATTATTTCCTCACCAATAGATACTCTGAAGGACAGGGCTCCTCCCATATATAATTATTATAAAGGGACTGCCCTGGTGGTCTCCTCCAGAGTCACTGCCATTGCCTCCTCAATTGATTTGTCCAATGAATAGCTATGTCTAGTTATGACTCTGATACTAGTGTTATTATCTCAGGAACAAACAGTGAGAGGAAGTAAAAACCCTGACTAATTTGTACAATCTACATTTGGTGATCTGTGGATCACATTTTGCCCTTGGAGAATATGAAAACTATTAGAAGGTTTCATTAAAATGTCTAGACATCTTACAAAACAGATTGCTCCATTATATAATAACAATATTAGTTAACATTTTTTATTGCACTTTAAGATTTGCAAAGAATTTTACATATATTAACTCATTATGTTCCCACAATAATCCTAGGAGGTAGATGCTATTATTATATCCATTTTATAATAAGTCAACTATGAGTTATTAAACATTTATAATATGCCAGGTATTATGCTAAATACTTGGGGTACAAAAAAAAGAAAGAAAAAAAAAGATCTGCTATTAAAAAGATGTCAGTGTAATGAGGTAGACACCCTTTAGACATATAAATTGGAGGTATTCTCAGATGGAAGAGGAACAACATTGCCAAAATCTGCATCTTCTAGAGAAAAGAAATAATATCACAAGCTCCTAGAAAGAAAGAATTCATATATCAAGGATTTATAAATATCACACAAAATTTATCAGCTATCACTGTAAAGAAGAAACATAAAATGAGATATTTCAATAGGCAAAAGACAAGGATCTATGACCAATAATAACTTTCTGATTACATTGAGTATCATCCATCCTAAAAGGGGAAAGATGATCTTCAGTGTAAAAAGAGCATTTTCAAATATTTCTGATAGTTAAGGAAAAAAAATTGAAAAGGAACTTTGAAAGATAAATATGGAAGTCAAAAGAAAATAAAATAAGTACAAATGAACAGTGAGAAGAGACTTTACAAAAATAAACTATTTACAATAATACACACACACACACACACACACACACACACACGATGAAGTTTGGAACTGACATGACCATTAGAGAATTATAAACCTCCTCAAAGGGAACTGATATAACAGGTATTGGGAAGGCAACTTCAACCAGAGTTGGTACGTGATGACACATGGTAGTGCAGGAAAAGGGAAGTGTCAAAGATCCAATACAACCCAAATTAAACATATGTTTTTGAAGTAACTCCTAGCTTTAAGGAACTATGCCAGAGATACAAAAACAAACAATAACAGAAACAAAAAACAGTTCTAGTTTTCAAGCCACTTTAATTCTTCTGGGGCTATACATTGTATAAATAGTTAAGTGTCTACATAATAAAGGGAGATTGAAATACTTTGGAAGGAAGGGAATAATAGACATGAGACAAAACTTCCTTGAGGAGGGGATGGATAAAATACATAAAAGTACTGAGAGACTAATTGCACAGAGATAAGCAAGTACCTGATAGCACTATGATTCTTTGATTAACAAGCTATATTGTCCTTTTTGAATAAGTAATTGGAAGTTTTTACCCTACCAATCCTATTCATTGAACTAGAGCTTTACTGTGGGCATCCCAGGAAATATGCTTTTTAAAAGTATTTTTTCAAACTATTTCAAAGTATCACCTTTAGTCCACATTAATCTTATTTGGCCCTTAATCATGTGCTGTCTTGTATAGTTATTTAAACACTGAAAGCTTCTTAAGTGCTAACCTCATATTTCTAAATTGTCTATTTCTTTTATCTTTCTCACAGCCACTAGCCCAGTGGTGGGCAAAAGGAAATAACCCATATTTCTATAAGATATTTTTTTATTTTTGAAGTTACTTTCTTGCATTCTTGAAGCACTTTCCTCCAAACAACCCTATTCAGTAGATCATAAAAATACCATTAAGCCCATTTTATACATTAAAATAAAGAGGTACAGAGAGTCTGATGGTTTGCCATTGGCCACTAGACTGGTAAATAATAGTGCTCCTAGGAGTCCAACTTATTTCTCCTAACTCTAGTTCCAATAAACTGTCCCCCTTCCTAGACTCTTTCCCTTTTTCAGTGTACACAATTCATACATAGTGAATTTAATTGAACTTATGGAAAGAACAAAGCATTTATAGGTGCACTGATCTATTTTTAACAATGGCCCCTACCTATAAGAATGGCAGCAAGGTGGTACAGTGGATAGAGTATCAGGCCTGAAGTCAGGAAAACCCAATTTCATAAGTACAAATCTGACCTCAGACACTTATTAGCTGTGTGAACCTAGGCAAGTCCTTTAACCGTTTGCCTCATTATCTCATATATGAAATGAGGAAGAGAAAGTAATTGCAAAGCACTCCAGTATCTCTGACAAAAAAATCCTTAATGGGGTCATGGAGAGTCAAGCATGATTGGAAAATGACTTTACAACAATAACACATACAAAAAGAAGGCTTCAAAAGAAATCATCAGTCATTGTGTTTGTATGAGTGATGTTCAACCTCTAAGAGACCCCTTAGCTTTAGAACAAAAGAACTGGGGGTTTGTACAGACATGTTTTCAGGATTGTTTGCTAAGTACTTGCTAAATAATATGTTCATGACATTTTAATAAATAGGGAATGTTTTCTTTTCCTCTTTGAATTTAGTGCTCTCAAAAAGCTTATAGAAGGGAGTGGTATTAATTCACCTATTTATTTTCCCCTCACAATACATCAATTGTGTTTTTCCATTGGTTCATTTATAAGTTTAAAAGCAATTTAATCTTCCTTTCCTCAAGATGACCATATCAATGGATCCTGCTCAGAATCTGCTGCTTGTAACTAATGTAACCGACATTATGTCAGCCTTTACATTACACTCTTTGAGGCATCTGGCTTTCAGCAAAATGTAGGGTCAGGTTTTATGAAAATAAATGGAATCTAACCAGCTTGAGAAGATAAAAACAAGATTCAGAAATATATTTTGTTTGTCCTTCCTAATTGACTTTAGTGCCCACTTTCACTCAACTCTCACCAGTTCCAAGAAACTGTGCATGTGCGGTAGCCACATCCTAGAAAACTGCCTTAGCTGATGAACTAAATTAGATCAAAGATAATCAACAGGCTCCAAATCATCAGTGAGGAAGGGGGATATCTACGTGAACATGTAAATGGCATAAATGTAAATAAAATAGCAGAAAACAGACAATCAGAACAATGTATTTCAATGGCTATAAAGGCAGTTGAAGCTTGTTCTATGGCATGCTTAAAGCTTGGTCAGAAGTCAAAGACTCCAGTCATCCGCTGCATCCCAGACAATCACTAGTCATCCTGACTTATGTCTTGTTACTGGATCTCAAGGACTCTGGGGGAAAGTGAGGCTGAGCACTGTGCAAATCTGCCTCATTTAAATCCAATTCATATGCAAATCAAGACATCACTACATGATGTCATTTGTCTTCTGAAAACTAAGAGCAAACAATGGGGGCAAAGGGATGGAGGGAGAGAAAGAGAGAGACAGAGAGACAGAAGCAGAGACAAAGAGAAAGAGACAGAGACAAAGAAAATAAGAGATAGAGACAAAGAGAAGGGGGGAGAGAGAGAAAGACAAAGAGACAAAGAGAAGAGACAAAGAGACAAAGAGAAGGGAAGAGAGACAGGCAGAGAGAAAGAGAGAGAAAAGAGAGACAGAGGCAGAGAGACAAAGAAGAGAGACAGAGAGATAAAGAGGAGAGAGACAGAGAGACAGAGAGGAGAGACAAAGACAGAGACAGACACAGAGAGAGAAAGAGAAAGAATGATAGAAAAGAGAGAGAGAGAGACAGGGAATAGACAGAAATAGAGAGAGACAGATAGAGGGAGAGAGAATTTAGAGCTAATAGTGATTATCCAAAGAATTAGAAAACTCAATCACATTTCTTGTCCTTAAGGATCTATAATTGTGGTAAAAAAATAAATAAATAAATGTCCTGTATTTCACCTAACTTGAGTGTGGGATCAAGGGAACTAACTTCACCTTTCTAAATCTCAATGTTCTCATTTGAAATATGAAAACAGTTGTACTTTCTAGCTTTAACATTCTGCAATTCTGTAACTTTTAAATAAATGACTCAAGCCTTTACATGTTTCAACCAAACCTTTGCTTTTTCTTTTCCTTTTCTTCTAACACCTTTGGTTTTCTCTCTGAGTCACTTCTTGATCTTTGCTTCCTTGTTTCATGCTAACACGATACATTTGCATGATCTTATAGCTGTCCCTACAGCTGACACTGAAGTAGGTGAAAGAAGACAGTCATAGTCTTGAGCTTTTTGCAATGCAGATTTCTAAGATTTTTAAGTGGGATTCAAAGAATTAGCTATTTGTGGAAACAAAAGTACCAGCATGTGAGTTGGAATAAGTAGAGAGGTGCTCAGTGGGTCAACATTATGTATCAGTGCCTGACATTTCATCACTGTTGAGAATATCCCATATGGAAACTTCTTCCATTGATACAGAAATCAGCAATCCTTCTGCAATTCAGAGCTTCAGATTTTTGCTTTGGGGCATTGAAAGTTGTCATGTCTTACTCAAGGTTACACAAAAAAAATGTGGCTGGGACATCACTTGAACCTGGGTCTCCATGTTGCCTGGATTCTCTCTGCTCACTCTCTTTATCTCTATCCTTTCTCTATTTATCATATTAAATGGGCTCCAATTTCCCATTTAAATTTAAATGCCACATCACTGGAACAGAGAAGAAATACTGCTTCTGAGTATTTTTGGGGTAACAGTATGAAATCAAACACGATAGAGAAGTAAAAGAATATCTTGAAATATCTAACTTTGAATTCCTGATAGGAAATTCTAGGCTTCATGATAATTTTCACTTTTTTTTTCTCTTGCTCTGTCTTTCACTTTCACTGAAAGTAAAAAGTGGGCTATTAGAAAGCCCATACAAATGATAAGAACTTCACCATCACTACATTTACAGCCATTAATGCATACTTCTGAGACCTTTTCAAACAACACTAATAAAAAAAAATTGCTTAAATTTGGATAGATCTTTTTAATTTGTAAAGTCTATTGACATATGGTGATTATTTTATTTGGTCTCAAGGTACCTGATAGGTAGGTAGGTCAAATATGATCCTACTTTACAGATCTTAGAATCATAAATTTAAGACTTAAAGAAATCTAAGCAGTCATCTTATTTGATTCTATTACTCATTTTTTTAGAGAGAAGGAAAAAAAATAGTAACCTCATAAAAATAAGCAAATGTATAAAAATCAAGTATTTATTTTTGAATATTAAAATAATATACATAATAATTTCAACATAGTGCTACTGTCAGATTGTTTTTATTTTCAAACTCTGAGATTTTTGCCAATCAGACTAGCTTTCTGATCAAAAGTTGACATCCTATATCTGAAAAGCAGACATTTCCTACAATTATCTGATTCTTAGCCCTATTGCAGGCGGAAGCTGTGGTAGGCACAAAAAAAAAAAAAAAAAAAAAGAAAAAAAAAACTACTTGACTTTGTGAAACCTAGATCTTCTTGTAATGAAAAACAGTAGAGGGAACCATCAAATGATCTTTTCCCACTGAGAAGCTGATTGCAAGAACCTGTTATATAGAAATAAAAGAGGGACTGAAGACTTTGTTTCTTCTTATCAAATCATTGTCCCTATAGCAACTGTGCATGAGAGGAGGTAAAAACCAGAAAGATGATGCTTTTAAACTATACGTTGGGTCAATGTTACAAAAGCAGACAGATTTTCTATTATTACTATGGGTCTATATTAAAAAATAACTGGAGAAAATTTCTGCCCTTTATTTTATAGATGAAAAATTGAGGATCAGAAATTTTAAATTATTCATCCAAGGTCACATGGAGGTAAGGACCAAAGCCAGGATTAGGCCCCAGATCCTTTAACTCCCACTATACCACACTGGGTTGGGTGGAAACTCTAATGAGTTTTGTCCATATACAAAGTCAATCTAGATAAGAAATACTCCCCACATACACAAACACCTCTTTTAGCACATGCACTGTAACTGCAAATACCCATATAATTGATAAATATACATTTTCAGTTTAAATTATTGAGAAAATCCATGCAATGTCTGAAGAATTCCAAAAAGATCTTGAACACTTTACATACATTCTGCATTTATAGGTCACAGATAAGTGTCAAACAAACTGTACAAGCATAGATGGATTGCTAACTGAATCTTTGTAGGGAATGCAAGCGATGAGATCATAGATCCATTTGAATATTAGGATAATTGCTTCATTTCTCTACTTCTGATTAATAAAATGACATAAGGATAGGTAAAGGGATTGTATCTGTGATTTCCTTTTTATAGGAAAGTTCTAGGTGAGGAAATTCCTTTTACCAATGTAATTTGTCACCTTCTTGGCAGTTTATGGTCTAAGTGTTGGCTTAGAGCCTATGGCCTAAAGCAGTAGTGTCAAACCTAAAACCATAGGATCCCTACAGGCTATATATTGACTTAATTTTAAAATGCAGCATTATCTATGTTCATTGTATTTTTATTTATTGTGTTAACTACATCTCAATTACATTTTAATCTGGTGCACTGAGGAAAATTGCAGACATTTGTGGCCAAGAACCTGGAGTCTGAGCACTATAAGGTTAGATGTCTTGGGATATTCAAAGAGGCACTTTCCATTCTTTTGTCTTTGATTCCAAGACCAGATCCATTATGCAAATTTCTATCCACCACCCCATATTGTCTCTCTGAATGACATAACTCTAGCCTATTCAGTGCCATCTATCTGTCAAGACAGGCTTAGAATGAAGGATAAACACAGTCCAAAGTGTTTGAATTCTGGCCATGTGTTTCAAATGATTTTTCAAGCATTTGAGAATTTGTATAACCTATCTTCCATCATTTCCCCCAGGACTTTTTCCATTCTCTTTAATCTTTCATTATGTTTTCCCAAGTGAATTGAATCCATGGAGCAATGACTCACTTATTCTCAGTTTGACTCACCAGATTATTCTTCTGAGAAAATTGTGTGAGGTAAGGGGTAAAAACTCCCTCAGATCTTTCTTATAGGGACTTTACTCTCAAAACTAAACTTCCTCATGCCCTAGGAGCTCAAGAAAATATGTGGATTCAAGTCTAAATTCAGAATGCACATAAATTGAAAGAGCAGGATATTTTATTTCATTCTCTCCAATATTTTCTCAATATGAACAATCAAGACAGTAAAGCTTTCTGTAAATTTGATGAGGGAAGCCCTACTCTTTCTCTTTCTCTCTCTCTGATTTTGGGGGTGAGTCATGAGGTAAAGCACTTGAGAAGCTCCTTGAGAAGCACTTGAAGGAGAGATTCTCCTTGAACCCTGCCTCTGTTGAAAGACCCGCCCCAGGGAATCAAGATAAATTGGTTGTATTCTGTTATCTAGGTGGGAAGAGTTGAGTACAGAACCACTCCTACTTAGCCAGAGCTAGAGATTCCAACAATATTGTGTTGGAGATTAGTCCAGGGACACTCATTTAATTCTAAGATTTTCTATTTTGATTCCAACTCAAACTGCTCCCACTCCCCACTAAGAGTTGCCCCCAGCTTCTAGCCATGGTTTCAATTATCAAAAGAGGCAACTTGAGGTTTACTTCTTCCAGAAGGCCTAAAGTAGCTTGCTCAGCTGCAATCCTCTGCCTGCTGAAATGATATTCTCTTTCAGTGTTACTCCCTCTTTATCTTTATCTCTCTATTTCCCTAACAAGACCTTATTCACCTCTTTATTTAGATTTTTCTGCTATAGGATTTCTCTGCTAGAAACTCTCTCTCCCTCTCTGCCAGGACTCTTCTTTAGAAACTTTATATCCCTCTGCTGGTTACCTTGTTACCAAGGAATTCAGTCTTTCTATCCATGCAGAGTAAAGTCTGACTTCCCAATGTCAATAATAAACTTCTTTTTGTCAGTCTAACTTTTTGGGTTCGTAAATTCTTTTAAGAAGGACCTCTGTGCCAACCAAAGGGGTTTCCACAATTCTCTGCCCTGCACTGAATTCTAGGGGAATCCAAGGGACCCTGAGCCAAACCTCATCATGTGGGGACAGAACCCCAAACCTCTTCAAATTCATGTTGAAAAATAATTTGATATTCTTTTAATAATCACCATAGTGACAAAAAGCACTCAAAGTAACCTTCTTTCAGAGAATTAAAGAGCTAAGAAGATCTTTAGAGATCATGATTGTCAGATCAAGAGACAAACCAGTCCAAAAGCATTCTTGGGAGAGAAAGGAAATAACATAAGCCAAGTCACTCAAACACTGCCATCACTTCTCCTACAATTTCCCCTGGGCCCTCTGTCTAATTCTAACCAATAGCACTGCCCCTGTTCCACTACCCTTGATTCCAATTAACCCTGGCAAGAATTACCTAGGTATTGGAATTCCTGTCTCCCCCTCCCCCCCAGGATCTAAAACTATGCCACATGAAGAGAAAAGAAAGTTTTCCATCGTCAAAGTCCTAGGCACTGTCAAACAGTCCAGCATCAGAAATGGATACTTCCATGGATACTTGCACCTCTATGTTTTGTCTCACTGATTAGAATGTTGAGGGCAAGACTTGCCTGACTTTTCTATTGTTGGCCCAGTATTTCACATAATAACCACTTATAAATTTGATTTATTATACTTCATTCAAGTCCAAAAACCTTATTTGCAAATCATACAAGTAAACTGCAGGGATGTCACATTACTTGAACAAGGTCACACAGATAATGACCAGAAAAAATAGCACTAATAGCTAAATCTTCAGATTCCTTATTCATTGATCTTGCCACTGTACCATATTTTTTTTCTTCTCCCATATTTCTTCAAAGTTTATATCAAACACAAACCATCAATGGTTATCACCATATTTTTATGTGTCAATTAGGAATCAGATGTTTGGAAAGGCCCAACCTGTGGTTGAGTTTAAAACATAAAAATAGGAAATTAATCTCCTATTCAATTTGGGTAGTTTTAGATGTCCTTATGTATCCTTCCAATACATTCTGGGCACAATGGACCACACAGGCAGGCTCATTCTGGCCATCTGGAATATTTTCTAGGCAACCTTTCTATGTATATGGTTGAATTGTTCATAATGATCATTGACTAAAGGGAAGAAAAAAATGAAAAAAAAATACATGAAACAAAAATAAGACAATAAGACTCTATAACTTCTTTGTACTTGAGCCAAAAGGATCCTAGGCTTAGGAAGGTATTCATTTCTTTAAGTGACAGGTCATGGAAACTCTGTTCTTGGTTCAGTTTTGAGCTCCAAAAGGATAATTTCTGGCCTAACTCCAGGAAGCAGACTCAAGACACAATTACTATAAGTAATTTTGACTTGTATTATGGCTAGTAATGACAAGAGAAAGTTTGGAAGAAAGAAAATACCTCTTCCTCCTACAGCTCTCCCAAGTTGCAAGGTATTTCCCCTCACAGAGGTGACCCTGGAAGACTTTCCTCTCAGCTATGTGCATCTTGGCACAAAGTTAAATACATGTTTCAATATAGCTTAGTATTTCATGATTTTTAATCCTTTAAAAGCCATTCAAAGGGAAATAGAATTGGCCAAGAAACTCTTTACCTGGAATAAAAATATCTGGTTTCATAGAGGAATTCTAATCTGTTCCCTGTATAAAGCAACATCAGTAACTAGTCATTCTCTTTAAGAGAGGACTGAGAGTTCTAAACTTTTCATCAAAAGTAAACATAATAACATCAATTCATAATGTCCAGTTTCAAAATCTTGCTTACATAACCCATACAGTTGATTTTGTATATTTTAATTTTTTAAATTTGTTTTTGTTGGGTTGATTTTAAATGCCTTTCCAAAGAAGGCATTGCTCCCAGTTGATTTTTACTGCAAACTTACCTTTTGCTTTGATTTTCCCTTTTTGGAATTATAAATACATTTTGAAACTACCCTACAGCAAGGTCTACCTTCAAGTAGATCTTAAAATCTTTGATGATAAAGTATGTCATAGCTTTTCTAGTTCTACCCAAGACATCTTATAATTTATGCAGATGGCAGCTGAGGGAGGGAATAGAAATATAGGGAGGCAATGAATGAAATAATCCAAAGATGCCAAAGATTCTGGCCTCACTAAAGACAAAGAATATTTTATAGACACAGAGAGAATAAAAGAGAAACAGATAGTTTGAAAATTTTTTAAAAAGTCAGAGAAGCTGCAGGGGAAGGATGAATTATTAGATAAAGGGATAATAAAATGAAATTGATAATAGGACTAAGGCAAGTTTACATAATCTCTGAATAATATAGATTTGGCAATACAAAGAACTTTTTTTAGAGATGGAAGACACTTTACATGATATCTCACTCAACTCTATCATTTTGTAAATATAGAAACTGAGACTTATTAAGATTAAGTGACTTGATTAAAGTTATATAGATTTTAAGTGGCAGATGAGACTCAAATCTTGGCTTTCTGGATATTAATTCTGAGTTCTTTTAACTGTAATATGATGCTCATATTTTAACTTAAATCTATCACCAATTCCTTAGTTGTATAAAGATTCCATTAAATCCATAAGAATTTCTAGTCGTTTTAATATATAAATGTGTTAGGGTTCATAGTCTCAACTCAATGAGTTGAGTTTAACAATGAATTTAGGTTCACTCTGCCTCTGATGCTTATTTAACCTATGTGACCTTGGACACTTAACTATCCTGGACTTTAATTTCTTCATGTACAAAAATGATACATTTGGAATAGATGTCCTCTAAGTTTCCTTTCAGCTCTAAATCAGGTATAATTGGATTCTATCTCTTGAAAGTTTTCTTTCTATTGTCCTCACTTCTCTATTTCCATGTTCATCATATTAATTAATATAGGCTCTCATTATCACTTCCTATTATGATACTGCCTCCTAATATGTCTTCTCACCTGTACTGCCACCCTATTCCATCCTTTCTATCATTGCCAAAATAACCTTGTTATTCATGAATCTATTGCTATCATTTTGCCAAAGAAAAACTTTCAGCAACTCCCTATTGACTCCCAAGCAGTTTTCAAAGTCATGGATTTCAAGATCTACCATGAACTAATATCACCTTACTTTTCTAGTCATATTTTATTTCTCTTGATTTACCTTTATCTGATCACATCCTACCCATCTAGGATGACCTTTCTCTTCAGTCCAATTCCATATTTTGTTTAGTGCTAGGTATTATATCTAATGTATTCATAGTATAATATTACATATCATAAGAATTATGACTTTATAGACTATATGTTCCCCAGTACCAAGAAACTATATATTATATATATATTTTTTAATCTCCCCCAGGGCCTAGTACATTAGTAAATGTTAGCTAAATGAACTAAGTAAGAATTAAGGCAAAGAAGCAAGACCAAATGCTGTCATTATTGCCAATGTAAAAAAACAACACAAATACATGGCAGCCATAGGATCACAGGCTTAGAACTGAGACTTCCTATCATCATTCTCATCATGACTCTAGAAAAAAAAAATTATTATCCAGATCCCCTAAAATATAATCCAACTTGCTCTGAAATTGATTTTAAACTTCATTCTAAATGTAATTACTTTAAAATCAATAAGCATTTGTTAAGAGCCTATTTATTATATGTCAGGCATTGTGCCAGGCATCTGTTACTATATGCTCTGTCTCTCTGTCTCTCAGTTATATCAGTTCATATATTTTATAGAATATACATGTCAATTATATAGATACACATATATATGTACATTTATACACATGCACACACAGAAAAAGATGTTAAAGTTTATCTTGTTCTGGTTCCTTTAACCACTTCCACTTTTAGTCAGTGTAATAAGTTTATAAAGTGGTAATAATAGGAAGTAAGATTGCAAAGGAGCACCTAGCAGTCACATGCAAGCTATCCCAAACATAAAAGGGAAACAATTTACAAATTGTATCATATATTAATCAAAAATCGCATTCTGGTAATATGTGCTGAATTGGGGGAATCAATCCAGATTTTGTTGTCAGGGTTTTCTGGTTTTATGATATATAAACCTTAGACAAGTTCCATAAGATCAGCAGAACACCAAATGGTGCTGGCAACTTTGAGATGGGGTGGATATGTTAACATTAAAGTTCAGAGCTTCTTGTCTTCAGAATTGGTGTCCTTTCCATAATATTACATTTCCCCAAAATATTAGACTCTGTATAGACTAAATCCTTTTATTTTTATAAATAAACAAACTAGTGGCTGGATGAAGGTAGAGAAGGATATTAAGTGATTTGTTCAAAGATAAACAATTAATAATTAAGATAGGCTTAATATTCTTATCCTCTGATTTCAAATCCAATGTTCTTTCCAGTGCATCTAATTCTAACCCTAGTCTTATCAAAATGATATATAACCTCCTTAGTTTGTTTGTAAAGACTTTTAGAGAACGGTTTCCAGTCTTAATTTGACAGTTCTCCCCTTTATGTTTCTTATATTTTGCTTTCACAGGGCTATTAGTTGTTCCCCTTGTTTGTTTTTTTAAGATAGATAGATAGATAGATAGATAATATATGTGGGTGATTAACATTGATAGAGATAGTTTTCATAGAAACAACATTACAATTCCATCATCTTCATCATCATCAATCATCATCTACTCCTTCCCTCTACTATAGCTACAAACAACATTTTCTTCTATGTTTCTAATAGCATAGTTAGCAAGACTATTTTTGTAATAATAAAGCAGTATATTTATGTGAACACAATCTCAATGTTCTCAATATTTTCAGTTATATTAAAATGACATTTTTGAGGAATAATTTCACCCTATCCTTGGAGATGAACCTTGGAGAGAACCCAAACATATGAATAGTAATTAATTGTTGTAACTCTAAGGTGACTATCCTTGACACAGAGCCTTTTGCATAGGAAGGTTTTAAAATTTGAAACAATTAAATATGATTCAACATACCAATTTTATATACAAAAAACATTAATGTAGTTAGCAGATTCTGATCTCTTCCTTACAAGTTAAATACAAGGCACCAGAAAGTAGTAATCTGATTGTAAATATGATTTGATGACTTCTGATCATAATCTTATGTAAATAACTTTTCCCTTTTCTCTCTTATTCCCAGCCATCTACACTTAATGTAGTATATATTATATAAAAGTCCAATTATAAAATCCCATTGTGGAATGAAGTTTTTGAAAGCTATACCAGCAGAATTAAAACTCTGAGTCTTTCAAAATAGATAAGTTTTGGGCATAGTTCAGATGAAATAACATGTCTTCTATGCAAGGACTAGCTTAGATAAGTATGAAAAAGCTAATCCTATTAAAGTCAGGCATTAGACAGATAATGTTTTGACCACAACAATCCCAACAATACAAAAACATGTAAAATTGCTCCCCAATTCTACCTGGCCCCCTTCCATTTCCTTAATGAAAAATGATCCAAAAATGGTCAAAGAATTATACAATTAATCTACACCTAATATTTTAACCCAGTACTGGTACTTAAAATGTTGAAGTGCAGAGTATTCAGGAAAGACTAGTACCTCTGGTATGAGAGTTTCTTTGCAATACTCCTTTCTATCTTTGGTGTCCATCTAATTCACATATCTAATTCTCACCTGTGGCTCCAAGAAGCTACAGCCATGTATAGCATTTCAGTGGAAGAGCTAAAGCAGGTTGAAAATAACCAAGGGATCTCAGATGTTTCAGTAAATTAGGGGGGTGTCTACTCCAATTATGTGGAGCCTTTTTCTGGTCAGAAGAGTGGAAGAAAACAATGTTTTCAAAGGCCATAAAAGTGGCTGAAGCAGTTTCTGTAGAGTTCTTAGAGCATGATTAGACATTGAAAACACCAAAGTCACATGCTGTATCTTGAACCATCACCAATCATCTTGACATTTGTCTTGCCATTAGATTTCAATGACTCTGTAACAAAGAATGTGGCCAACTAGTTTGTGCATCACTGTCAAATTTAAATCCAATTCATGTGCAGGTCAAAAGACATCACCTCTCTCATTTTACTACTTGTACTTAGTTCAAAGCCCTGTAGCAACTGGCAAGTGATGAAGCAGAGGGTATAGATGCACTGGAAGCGGTAGTCACAAATCTGTACCTAGACAGCCCAGGTGATAGGCCACTTTTTCACTGAACTGAAACAGTAGTGGGATTTGGAAGGCCTTTGTGGGGGTCTAGTCTGCTTATTTGAAGGATCACACTGTTCACCTCCCAACATGAGGAAGGAGCTAAATTAAGTGCCCTAAAAGTTGTCTGCTTCATCCATCCCTGACGAGCTTGCCAAGGTATGTGGAGGTCCTATCTGCTAGTTGAAAGACATACCCAAAAATGTACAAAAACTTTTGCACAGATAATTCCACTCACTATTGATACTTGGGATGTGTTTATGCTTATGGACAATACGAAATATAGTAGATCTTAAAGACAAACAATTTTTGTGGAGAGAACTCAGCAAGTATTACACCCAAATAGAAGCTCTGAATGAAATAAGGTTGGCTAATGAAGATCAGTTTCCTGAAGTCAAGACTGGATGCACATTTTTTTTTTCTGAAGTGACTACAATGAAAGGGAGCATCATGAAGCTGGTATAGGTTTTTTAATTGAAACTAATCTAGTCAACAAGTTGATGTGCTTATCATCAATAGGAGTGAATGATAGACTAATGACAATGTAATTGCCATTTGCAAGAAGATGTCATGTCACTTTATATGCTCCCACCATAACAAACTCATGAGATTCAAGAAAAATTTTATAAAAACTTTGAGACCTTATCATCCATATACTGAAAGAGGATAAATCAGGTGGACTTTAATGCCAGAGGAGTCACTAATTATCAAATATGGCAGGAAGTTTTTGTGAAGAATAGATTCAGAAACAGCAAGAGCAACAGCCACTTACTACTGAAGACTTGAGGACTGTACCACTTGCTCATCATAAACGCTATCTTTCATTTACCTAAATCCAATAAAACTTCATAGATATAGCTCACAGCATACACTGATATTTAACAGATTATGTCATTATAAGGAAAAGAAAAACATTCCAAGAACATGCTTATTTACAACTGAAAAATAACAAACAAAAAACATGAAATTAAACAGATTTCTCTCATCTTTAGAGTGATCTTCTTTCATTATCAATGATCATGCACATTTATACTTAGACATTATATTTGTAGTACTGGAATCTAGAGCCATTCAGGAGAAGATGACATAGAAACTAACTCAAGAAAAATCTTGTAAATGAAGATTGTAATCCTGTCCAGATTTTGACATGTAGTTAGATGAGAAGGTCAGTGAGTTAGTCCAACTAATACATATATCTGAGGAAAGCATTGCAGCTGAACAGTATTGAGAGGTTTCTGGTTATGTACAGGAAATTACAAAGTACTTTCAATGATTACTAAATGATTTCTGCTGCCAAATGCCAATTTTAACTTCCCAATATCCCAGAAAACGTTTTATTAAAAGAATAAGGAAAAGTAAAAGGAGATCCTTAAATGAACAACTAGAAATGCTAAACTATAGAAAAACCCAGGCTCACTTCCAATACCAAGTAGGAGATCTCTTTTCTAGGTAAAGATTCTCTTTGCCTACTTTTAGCGCAGATCCTATCTTTATCCTCAGCTTTTTGCAAGTTAAAAAAGAGAAGGAGAAAAGACCAAATTTTTTTCTTCTTTTTAAAAAATCTTTTTTTTAGTGATACTATGTGGCTAAGAACATAAAATCTTATTATTGAAAAAGAATAAAAATTTTAGATGATTCAAAAAGTAATGGAAAGACACATAAGGAGCATAGAAGAACCTCAGCATATTATAATAGAATATACATATGAGAAATATTATAAAATATCATAAAATATATAGAAGGATGTTTAGAGATTATGCACAGAAAAAGACATTAATTGGTGAAAAGTATAGAATATAATAAATAGTATCTTAGGAAAGAGGCAGGCCATGTAATATTTGTAAAGGATAATGGACAGCATGAGTGTTGCAATAGAATTCATGACATCTTAGATGAATTCAAAGGATGTCTCAACTGCATTAAGTGGCTCTTCCCTGGAGGATTTATAGCAGGATGCTGACAGGAATTTCAGGGAATGGGAAGTCACAGATGTATCACTATATGGGATCCGCACCTTTGATATGTACGTGTACAGATATCCATATACTCAATTCTTTTTCAATTTACTGAGAAATAGAAATTCTTAGAGAAAGAAAAGGGGGAGAAGGAAGAGAGTGGGGAACAGAGACAGAGAGATACTGAAAGATACAAACAGACACATACAAAGGAGAGGGAAAGAAAGAGAAAGAAAAAAGAGGGAGTCAAGGGGTGGGAAGCCTCAGAGAAAGACACAGCGTGGTTGAGTTTCTATGAAGGAAAAATGCTGAACTCCAAGTTGTTGATTTTAAGCACTTTTAATTTCTTGCTATGGGTCAGTCTTGTTTCCCAAATGTATACTCTCCCTTGCCTTCATTTAAAAGAATGACCAAAACAAAAATGACTTTAACCAGAAACTTGGGAATCTCCAGTGTTGCAAAGGACCCTAGGGATGAAGAAATCACACCAAATGGGGGTTTTATGAAACTAGAATCTAAGACTTTGCTGTGGGCAGCTTGCCTTCATGTGAAAGGAGATCAGAAGTTGTTTGCTAGAAACAAGTTCCCAAAGGGATTAGTTCTGCCAATAGCCAGACTTCCCTGGCAGGAGTTCTTTTTCACTAACTGTATTCCAAGAACATCTCTAAAATGCAAAAAATGAATTTATATTATTCAATCTGAAAATTGTTTTTGGACCTCTTCCCTTTGTTGGGAGACTTTCATCTGTGAATGAAAGAAGACTGAACTGGATCCTACACTCCTGATACTTTATTCTTCTACCTGATTTTTTGGCTCCTCATAATAAAATTTATGCCTAGAAACACATGAATGTATGCATATATATTTGTATTCACATATATGTGTATATATTCATATACAAATATATAGAGTGACATATATTAAGAGACATATAGACATCTCTATTTTTACATACATATATATTATCTCTCACACATTATGAAGAAATCGGATGTTTTTTAAATAAAAGTATTAAAGCAATTGATTTATGTAAAATACCCTAACTTCTACTGTTTCAGAACTAATTATCTATTTCACTTCATCAGATACAAAGTGTTTTATATATTTTTTTCTATGTAATAACATTGATAATATTGCCTACTTTTTTCTAGGCTGGTTGTTTAAAAATTGTTTATTGAACTTTAAGGGAGCTCCATGTATTAGAGTTGTCACCATCATCATCTTCATCATCATCCTAAAAGTCTTTAATTGGCCTAACTACAACTTTAGACAGAAGGAAACAGAAAAAGATTGCTTTCCCTTTTAAGAGATTTTAAAAAAGAGAGATAAATTAAGTGGATTTTCCAAGAAACCATAAAATATTAGAGGTTTGAGGAAACTAAGAGATCATTTAACTTGGCCTCTCCTTTTACAGATAAGAGAACTGAGGCCCCCAAAAGGGAAATGTCTTGGCTCTAGGGCTTGCCAAAGTACAGAAAAGCTAAATATTAAATTTGGGGGTGGGTTCTTTCCTTTGCTTTGGATGGAACTTGGGCTTAGTGATTTGCAATAAAATGGGAAGGATTCATTTGGGAATGGATTTATAACTGGAGAACATAATTGGAGTGCTGAAGAGGGAATAAGCATAAAAAAAAAAAATCTGTTTCTATTTCCTCTACTAATTTGTAATGGTGTTTATAAAATAATACAACACAATACAACATTTCAACCAATATTAAGCACCTACTCCTTTCTTTGTATATGTAGTACTTAGCATGGTGCCTGAACCAAAATAAGTGGTTTAATAAATGCTTATTGACTTTAATATATACATAATTCTGATAAAGCTACAAATTGAATAAAATTTTATCTCTATTCTCAAGGATTTAAAAAAGTAAAGCTGGTTTTGGTAGATTCTTTTTTCTTACTTTTTCTTTCTCTTTTTTGTATAGATAAATACATACATAGACATAGACATACATATACATGTGTATTTTAAATGAATTAATGAATCTTTGAAAAGGGGAGGGGTAATCTGAGCCTTATAGGTTAAACATTAATAAGTGAGAAAATTAAAGCAAGCTTCTTGGAAAAACAGAAAAATTAAGTTTTAAAAGAGACAAAAATGAAGAAAAATGGAAGCATTCCAAGCATAACAGTTTGAGAAAAGATATTGAGCCTAGAAATGTTCTCTATATTTTGGGCCTTGGATTGGAGGTGGCTGTGGTGGGTGGAGAGTTGTACAGTTTGTTTCAAGTGCAGAGTATGATGATGCAATTGATCTAAGTCAAGATTGGAAAGGTAGGGTAACAATAAGTTTTGAAGGCCTTGAATATCAAAAGAATTTACATTTTATTTAGTAGGCAACAGAGATCTACTGAAGAGTTTAGAGAAGAAGATATATAGATCTGAGTATGAGAACTATTGCCCCAGTAATTGCAAATTACTACAGATGAGGATAGGGATAATCACACATGAGGATAAGTGGAAATATTGATACAGTGAAACTCTACTAGAAATAGTTGAAAAAATACTCCATGATATATTGATGAAATAGAATATTATAAGGTAATTAGAAATTGTAAACATGATGGCTTCAGAAAAAATTGGAAAGATTTGTATGAACATGAATAGTTAGAGAAAAAATAATATAATGACTAGAAGTAGAGTGTTAGAACAACGAAGACCTCACTTCAAACCCTGCCTCAAACATTAATCAACTATGTGACCCTGAGCAAATTACTTAACTTTTTAGTCTCAGTTTCTCCACCTATAAAATGGAGATAATGCCATCATATACTTCACAAAATTGTTTTAAGGTTCAAATTAAACAACACGTAAAACTGTTTTTAGGAAAATTAAAAACCCTTTTATTGCTTTCTTACATTTCCCTTATGAACAAAGAAGAAACCTCTGTTACTTCTCTTTGAAAAATAGGTAGCAAAGGGAACAGACATTCATTCACTTACACTACTTTTCTTTCCTCTTTTCCTGGTTATCCAGGAGAAAGAATTCTAGAACTTTTTCTTAGCTTTACTTGTTGACTTGGATCTGCTCTGAGGAGAACTGAGTCAAGTAGTAGTGACCTGCTTTTGCCATTGCTTTTTGTTTGTTTTTCTCCCTCTCCTTTTCCTCCCTCTTCTTTTGTAAATATTAGGAAATGAAAAGAAACCCATTTTGAATTTAAATGTATCTTATTGCACCTGAGAAATAAGCCACTGGCATCCACTTTATATAAATAACTGCATGATTTCCATGTTTGGAATTGTTGTTAAGGATTGTATTTTCATTATATTGGAATTATTATTGATAGATTAAAGTGTTGTTGAACTAAGGAGATTTCCCCTCACCAGGGATATTCTAATAACTATTTTTTTCTGAAAAAAAAACCCTCAAAATATACTTTTAATTTTAATCTGTATTATTCATATTTTCCCATCACTTCTTTAAATAAAATCAAGAAAACAATATATCAACTTCAGATTTGTAATGCTTGCAGATTTCCAGCATGTAGATGCTTACAATGAAAATTTAACAATCACATTTCAAAAAGTCAGCATAAGCTAACTCCAGAATATCTCTAGCCTTGATGATCCTAGAATTGTGTTTTTGGTAGTTCAATACAAGCTATGTAAAATAGATAATAGTGATATATAGCACATAAGATGAATAAATTTTAAGATTTGCAAAACACTTTACATATATTATCTCATTTAATTCTGAAATCTTCATTTTATAAATGAGGAAACTGAGGCTAAAAGGTTAACTGAATTGTCTAGGTCCACAAAGCAAGTAAATATAAAAAGAAGATTCAAATTTAGGTGTTCCTAATTCTGAAAACAGCATTCTATTTCTGCAGCCTAGTAGACTAATATTATCATTCCTAAATTAAAGATTCCTACATAGTTTCCATTCTGATATTTTTCATTATATACTTCTCTCACTAGCGTAAAATTCTACAATTATAGTGTGGATATGCTTAGAGCAAAGCCAAAAGAGTCCAGGAATCTGGACACAATGATAAATGTACTGGTACAACAGGTTCGACAGCTATTAGGAGTTAGGGAATTTGCCTCCTAGTTCAGCAGGTCATTAATACATATTCTAAACAAACTAGGTTATTTTTCATTCTATCAGCTCCTTCCTTATCTCACATTAGTATTCTGTTTGTTGCTGTTCCCATGTGCCTGGAAATTGATGATAGTGATGATGATGATAAAAGGTCTTTAATATGTATAAAATACTATCCTTAAAAGAACTTTGTTGGCAGATTATAAAAGTATTATTTTCCACTTTTATGGTTACAGAAATTTTAATTATTGAAGAGATCTTAAGTGACTTGCATTTGGTCACAGGGACAGAAAGTTTTAAAGAAAGCAGTTCAACCTTAAATATCTGACTCCAATTCCATCCATCCTATCTTTCATATTCCATGATATATATGAAAATTACCAAATCTCAGAGATGTAAGAGACATTGGGGATCATATATTCTGATTTTGACCTTAATAAGAACTCTTTGTATAAGTGAGGTTCAATTAAGTCAATGAAAGGCTTTAATGAAGAAGAACCAACTGCTTTTTAACAGATTCCATTATAGTTCTACTTGTTAAAAACACCCCCTTTCCCCTTCTTCCTACACCTTCACATTAAAGCTAAATTTAATTTAATTTTTTTGAATTTCATCCTTTTCTACAATTTAGTTTTTTTATTTTAATGTTTGTTCCTTCCTCCCAGGTCTACATCCCTTAAGTATGTAACCACACAGAGACTCTTCAGAACTCTCCCTATATAAATGACTCACAGATCTATACATGCATCCAGAATCTCTTCATTTAGCTTAAGTCTCATAGTTCACTTTGACTATCAGATATAATGAAATGGATATCCCAGAAATAATTCAAACTCAACATATCTCAAACTTGAACTCTTTATTTTTCATCTCAAAATCATCCCTCTTTCTAACTTCTCTGTCTTAGTAAGCACAATTCTTTTGCCTTCCTAGGTTCATAACTCACCATAATTCCTGATATCTCTCTCCCACTTCCTCCAGCCAACTAGTTTCCAAATCTTGCTTTTGTTTCTCCTATATCTCTTATTTGACACTTTGTCTCCAGTTACACAGTTACCACCTTAATTTATACTCTCATTCTATCTCACTTATATAATTACAGTGGTTTCAATTGCTCTCTCTGGTTCAAATCTTTTACTACTATAATGTATCCAAACACTGCTGCAAAAGCAAATTTCTTTACCAAAGAGCTCTGACCATGTGACTCTCTGACTCAATCAACTCCTGTAGCTCCCTATTGCTTAAGGATAAAATATATTTTAAATTTCTATACAACCTTTTACCAAGCACACCATTCTTATTAGAATGCTTTGTAATTCAACTAAACTGGTCTTCTAATAACCCTCCAAAGTGCAAGTTTCCTTTTTCCCAAACTAGATTGTATTTAACTATTTTGTATAAATTTGCATTTATATATAATATATGCTATATATATTTATACATGTGCTTGTCTCCCCTTTTAATGTAAGCTCCTTGTAATTAATTGTGTTTTTGTGCTGTGTGTGTCATCCAGTGACTAGCTCAAGATCCAGTAATTAGTTGTCCCTTATTGTGCTTATCACTTGATTGCTTAATGATAATGTTTTCCATGAGATCACTCTATAAATTTGAAGAAGAAATCAATTTGACATGGGGATTTGTGGTAGAAAGGAGGAAAGGAAAGAAGGAAAGAAGAATATACATGAATTAATGCCTACTATATATCAGGCCCTGTATAATTTACAAATATTATTTCATTTGATTCTCACAATGCAGGAAGAGAGATGTTATTATTAGCTCTATTTTATAAATATGGAAATTGAGACAAATAGCATTTAAGTGATTTGCCTGGGTCACAGTATCTGATAATTCTTTGTGAAAATGAGTCTAATTCTTCTCTTTTTCTGAATTTTCCTGCTCTCTTCTCCCCCCTTCTGCTGTATTGTGGGGGAAGACTTCCTAAAGTATGTAGTAAACAATTTGCATTTAGAAAGAGAGAGAAAAAGTCATATCCAGAAAGACAATACAATGATATATCAATAGACTAGACAAATAATTTTGTTTTATTTCTTAATACCAGGAACTGTGATTCTGTTATAGCTTCTGCCTCCTTAGGAAGGTTTCCTAGAAATATGGGACAATGCTGCAACCTGATTGGATTTAATAGATCTCATTAGATGTGTTTATGTAAGAAGAAGGATCACTATGATTACATGAGGTCCATTTTCTACACTTCCTAGTACCATGATGCTTGTCCAGTTGACTCATCAATTCCCAAACCACATCTGATTAAGATCCAAAAAGTAAAACATTTTATATACAAAACTTGACCAAAAGAGAAACAATTTGATCTGATGGCCAACATTGTTTAATCCTCAATCTAGAAGTAAGATTGGACTCTTCCAAAAGGCAATTGTTTATTTTCATTTCAGGTGCTTCTGAAGGAAACTAATTTTTTTTTTTTTTTTTTTTTTTTGTAGGTGAAGCAATTGGAGTTAAGTTACTTACTCAGAATCACACAACTAGGAAGTGTTTAGTTTCTGAGTATGGATTAGAATTAGGGTAACCCTGATTCAGAGGTGGTACTCTATCCACCGTATCATCTAACTGCCAAATTATTTTCTTGTACTTTTCCTGAAAATAGTATCTGAGGAGAATTTGGGGAAGGAATAAGGTTTGACAAGGGAAACAGAAGGTCCTATCGGATCCCTAGAACCATAATCTCAGAGCAAGAGGAAATTTCAAATGTAGGTAGAGTTACTGTACCTAAACATAATTCCCTTCTTTAATATCCCAGAAAGTGATTACCCAGGTTCCATCTGAAAATCCCCAGTGATAGGGAAGTCACTATATCCTGGGAAAGCCCAAATTACTTTGATATCCCTCTAATTGTTAGAAAGGTAGAACCTTTTAAAAGTTTTAGATAAGAATTTTATTCTTTTTTTTTTAAATAATAGCTTTTTATTTTCAAAATACACTCAAAGATAGTTTTAAACATTTACCCTTGCAAAGCCTTGTGTTCCAAATTGCAAAGCCTTGTGTTCCAAATTTTTCTCTCTTTCTTCCTCCTACCGCCTTCTCTTAGACGGCAATCAATCCAATATAGGTTAAACGTGTGCAATTGAATAAGACGGACTTTTTAGAAGGTAGCAGAATGAGATCTTTCTCATGGGTACCTCTATCCCCATCAAATGATATAGTCATTACTTTCTGGTTATCTTTTCAACAGAGACCCTGTTTCAGGAATGGAGAGCACATTCTGGACATATGATTCCTTTCAGTTAGAGAAATCTTACTATCCTCCCATTCCCATTGGACAGTTCCTTCTTGGGTCCAATAATTTAAGCAGACCCCAGCTTTACTCCTTACTCCTCAATTATGTTTTTGCAATTCCCCTCTCCCATTTTTCCTGTCCCTGTATGATAAACAAATTAAAACCAACAGGAAAAATGTATGGCAATCTACTCCTCTGTGGTTCCACTCACCCTGAATTTTTTAAAATAACCCCTCTTTGGCCATAATTCTCCAATATGTGTTCTCTCCCTGTATTAAAGTGTAAAATCTTTGAAGGTAGAAAAAATTTTTTACCATTGGTTTCAAATTCAAATAGAAATGGATCCTGTGGCAGCATAAAATGTTGTGGGTAGAATATTTAACACTTCTCACTCTTTTATTTATATCCCTAGAGCTTAGTGTATTGCTTGGTTCATAAGAAGATTTAATAAATACTTTCATTCATTCAAATACTACCAAAATTGCACCTAAACTCATAAAATGCAAAAATGACTGAAAGAAAATAAATCAAGGGGCCAAATGCAATTACAGAAAAAAATTAATAAATTAAAAATGGCAGAATATCAACTCACTAGACTTTTGTTGTAAGCATTCCTATAATTTTTGCTTTCTCTGCCCTTTTGATACCATTTATATATCTGACTAGAGAGACTGCATCCCTTACTGTTACTGAATTTTAGCAACTCAGTTTTTGGATATACATGCACTTTCCCAGGGGGATCCTGTAATCAGTATAACTTAAGGTTCACAAAATAGATAAGATCCAAAGCTTTAAAAAAAATGAAAGAAGATGGCTGTGGAGGAATTTGGAGTGAGGAAACAAGAAGGTAGAGGAAGGAGAACAGAAATGCAATATGAATTTAAAAATTAAAAAAAAACAGTACAGTACAAGAAGAAACAAAGAAAATAGAAATCAATAGAAAAAAACGAGAGAAGAGTAAAGACCCAATTACAAAAACTTCTAGGAAAATGATTTCTAGTAAGGTCTCTTCAGGACCAGACTCAAGAGATAAAAGTGAGAGCTGATAAAAGTTTGCAGCAGGGAAATAGACATCAGAAAAATTAAGCTGAATTTATACTTTGCATTGCCCTTATGCACTCTGAGCTGCTTTTCTGCAACTAAGTCCCTTTTGTTTAGCTTAACTCTCCCTCATCCTTTGAAAGAAAAGAGGAATTAAAGTATATAGGAGGGCACAACCATAACTTCTGAAGTGAAAAAGATTGGTTATAAGAACCTCTCCAAATATACAAGAGTAAGAAGGATTGGGGGGCGGGGGAAGGGTAGAGAGAAAGGAGAGAGAAGGAAAAGGGGCCTAGAAAAAGGAAAATCAAGAACAAAGGAGGAAAAGAAAGAGAATAGGATAAGAGATAGGATAAAAAAGTAGGGGGGAGGAAGAGAGAGGAGGAAAGTTCTGATAAACAGAAGAATTAGAATCATTTTTACTAAGAATCAGAGTTGAGTAGGATATTCAATATTCCAACTTACCAAACTGAAGAAAATCCAACAGGTAAAGAAAGTAATGAAAGTATGTGTGTTCTGGTGGAGGGGATGGGGGGAAGGAGGGGAAAAATTGGAACAAGAGGTTTGGCAATTGTCAATGCTGTAAAGTTACCCATACATATAACCTGTAAATAAAAGGCTATTAAAAAAAAGAAAGAAAGAAAGTATGTGTGTGTGTATGTATGTATGTATGTGTATGTGTGTATATTTATGTGTTCTGTAGCTAGATCAGCAATGATATGAATGTGGAGTGGAAGAGTATGTCTGTTGTTTGATTAAAAAATAAAGCACTGAGAGACAGTGAGAAGATGGGACAACAGTGATTGAAGGAATATAAGAAGGAAAAATTATAATTGGAAAAATTAAGAGAAAGTTAGAGAATGTGAATTAATACTTAAAAGTTAAAAAATCAATTTTAACACTATTATAGGTTGTAAAATAAAAGTATGTTTCTCCAATTAGGAGAAAAAAAGGTATAAAAAGAGACTTAAGATAATGACTGGCCAGGTTTAAAATGAAATTGATAAGATGCTTTCAGTTTATCCCTTTGGAATAGTGGATGAATAAACTTAGGTTAATGGGAGTTTTAAAAAAGCAGAACATGGTTTTAAAGGCAATGTAAAATCACTTTGACACTATACCTGAAGTTACTGGAACATAACTCAAGACAAAAACTGTAAAATCAAGAATAATTGCCTATACAGTAATTGATTATAATACACTAACATTCTGGTAATATTTACAGATACAAAGCCCTCCTATTTTAATGATTTTCCATCATTAGGCTATTTATATCTTGCAGCATCTCTACCTTCTCCCAACTCCTTTCATTCTGACAATTCTAAAAATAAATAAAACTCGTAAGACAAAAAATAAAAATTGATGTGCTCAAGAAAGGAAAACATGGAATTTATTTTTCATCCAAAAGAAGGTTCAGACCTATTAAGCATTTTGCCCTGCTATTTCCCATTTTCCCCACACATATAGCCGTATCAGTCAGCTCTAATATGCAAACCTCAAAGATCATGGTTCCCCAAACTTAGGAGAACAAATCCGCTCAACTGGGGACTTTTGGGATCCCTAAAATTGAAGGAACAATCAGTGGAGTCTTGAGCCAAGGGAGAGTTGAGAACACCTCTCCAACCCTCAAGGGTCCCATAGAACTCTGGAGGAGGCATGAAATATAATTTATTTGACCCTCAGACAATGAAGACTGGGTTAGTAATTACATTATCATTTATGATATTTTTGTCATGTTTAGTTAAAAAGGGAAGATAAAAGACCTGGTTCTCTTCTATTAAATACATATATACATTTATAGAAACACATACACACACACATCTCTCTCTCTCTCTCTCTCTCTCTCTCTCTATATATATATATATATATACACCTTTCTTTTTCAGTCTACCTATATATTATTTGAACTTATTGTTGTATGTGATGTAAGATGTTATTTTAAACTTAATTTCTACCAACTGTTTATTTCTATATGATAACACAATTCTGGTTAGCAGAGGATACAGCTCAAATATCAAAACTGCATTTTAATTAATTTACAATTGACACATTTTTACAATTTAGTGCCCTTCATACTACTTTAAATTATTAAATATTTGTTACTTTTCCTGAATTTATTAATTCAGTGAAAAAGTTAAACAATTATTGCAATTTTTAAATGAAATAATTCAATAAACATACAAGAGTAGGAAAAAAATTGAATGTCAACTTTTGTCACTTTGTATTTCCTTTATTTTAATTTTTTTTTCTTTTGTAGATTCCCCAAAGCTTAATTTCTGAATTAGAAAGCAATTTTCTGTACTATTTTTAAAAAGCAGAATTGATAAGAATCCCCTTAATTCTTGTGGAGTAGGAACTCTTCCAGCTCTAAAAGCTATCAGAATGTCTATTCATAACAAGCAAACAAACATGGAAGAAGGCTCTCATGACACCTCCCAAAAGCATAAATTCGTTTGCTTCTGGGCTTGACTACAAGATTTGCTGACTTGAAGGCTTTTCCAGTCACCTCAGGAATAGCCTCTCTATTTTCACTGAACTAAATACTGCCTTTCACTGACAACAGCTAACATTAATCTATGGCCTCTAGGTGGAGCTCACCAGCTTCATACTAGGAGAACTGCTGCAACCTAGAGATAATATATACATCCCCGTGTCTGGCCTCCCTCTTCCCAGCTCTGCCAGCTTCACATTCCACTTAGTTCTGAGTTTGAAAAAAAAATGTACCTGTTCACAAGTAACTCATGCAGTGAAACTAATATTTTTCATGTCAGCTCCTCAAGATGAGAGTTGGAGTCAATGAGTAAAGATTAAAAAGAATTTTGAAATTTGTCCAATGATGTAAAAGCATTTCTACAAGAGAGAAAGCCAAGGGAAGTCATTTTTCTGATCAGCAAAATGCAGGAAGAGGAAAACAAATTGATTCTGAACTACAGTGCTATTTCCTATAACACTTCATAGTGGATAAATCAAGGACTTAAGCCATCAGATTTCTAATCTGGAATACTGATATATAGGACTGTTCCACAGTTATTGGGAACATAGCAGTTACTAGGTATTAGGCACTGGTTAAGTGCATAAGGCAGTAAAGTAGGTGGTGTTACCAAAAAGTGTTGGACCTGGGATCCAAGAAACCTGGCTTCAAGTCCTGATTTTTATGTTTATTAGCTATGTGGTTATAAGAATGTCCTTTAGCTTCCTTAAATGTTAGTTTTCTACTCTGTAAAATGTAGATAACAACCATGGCACTTCACCAAGATTATGTAAAGATTTTTGCAAGCCACACAGTACTATATTTAAAAAGTAAATTTTTATTAATAAGTACTTAGAATTGGTATTTGTATTACTGCCATATGTCTGTCTTGTTATATACATAAATATTCCAATTGACTTGGAGACATGGGATTAATAAAAGGATAGGGAACTGTGACTGTCATCATCCTAGAATGTGGCAAAAAGACAAAGGTTTCATCACCAAAGGCCCTCTGAAGGCAATAGTATGAGAAGCACCCTCAAAGGAAGAGTTTTAGTTCAGTCCAGAAACATCTCATCAGGAACATGGTGAGAATCTTACATTCGAGACTCAGAAATTTTATACTTCTCATAGCACCATGAATCTATATATGTGAACTTTTTGGACATGATACACTTGAAATGTATTTGCCATTCATAGCTAGCATGATCTAGATTTAAATATTATAATTATTAGATTAATTGGATAATTTACTCAGATTTTCCTATAAAGTGTAATTAGTATTATTACATGTCATTTATCTGGTAGAATAATGAATTAAAGATCTGTGATTCCAATCCAACCTAATATAATTTTAATGTACGTACTTTTCCAAAATTCTGAGATAGCCACAGATTTCATTTTTAACTACATACTATAAATCTGAGAGCAGTTATTTATATTGCTATTTAAATTATGCTGGTACATTAAGCATATAAAATGACTTACATTTTCAAAACAAAGTCATTGAGAAATAAACCATAGTCCTCTATTTCAATGACACAACGGATGTTTGAAAAATTATGTTCCCACTTATATCTCCACCTTTATGTCTCTATCTGCACAAATGTCTGTCTCTTTCCTTCTTTCTCTGAGATAAATATATGCACATGAAATGCTTTACTTAAGAAAAATATGGTAGAGAGGTGGTGGATAAAAGGTACTAAATAACCCAGCTGAACTCTCCTAACATTCCCTTCCAAACAACTTTAAATAACTTGTTATTTGTTAGCATCATAGCCAACAAAATTTTGGAGTGAGACTTTTTTTCCAGTCAAAGGCAACTTAGGAGGTCTTTAAAAGAGATCTGTGATATTGAGATATGAGCCAGCCCACTAACAATGGGTTTTGGAGGTGATTGTAACAGAATCAGCAGCTTCAGAAGCTTTCAACCTAGAGAAGGTAAGGTGCGCAGAAAGTAATTACAAATTACAGGATTAGGAAGGTGACTGATACCAAATTATTGGCAATTGGCATGCATTATTTAATAAATCAAAATACTTGGAAGTTCAGACTTTTGTTTCTTTATTCATTTAGTCTTTCACCCACCATAAATAGGACTCTGGTCATAGTTCTAGGGTTAAGAAGAGAATTAGTATTTGTACCTCCAAGGGAGGTGGTATCCTTCCTAGGTAAAAACTAGAACCATAGACTATCACATATTTCCCAAGATTATACAGCTTCAAACACTTACAACCAGATCTAACTGTGGGTACCAAGAAAAAGCCAGGCTTGGGATAGTGACTGCCAAACTTCATGTAAGCAGATCCCAACTTTTACATAAAGATCAAAGTCAATAACTTGGAAAAATAGCAATCAACAACTGTTCCCCAAAAAAAACTTACAATAAAAAATACTAGGATGGTAGGAAGATTAAGATAAAAACTCAAAAGAAGACAACAGTGAAAATCAACTACAATCAAACCCTCAACAATGATATATGAACATAAAACTTACAAGAATCCCTAGAAAAATTAAGAATAAGATAAAACAGGGTAAATAAAAAATTCAAAAAAGAAATGAGTGGTGCAAAAAAGACTATGAAAAGACAGTCAACAATTTTGTAAAAGAGGCACAAAAAATACTAAAAAAAAAAAAAAAAAAAAAAAAAAAAAAAAAAAAAAAAAAAAAAAAAAAAAAAAAAGACCTTAAAAAACAGAATCGTCCAATGTTAAGCGAGGCACATTGAAACAAAGAATACCTTAAAAACCAGACTTGGCCAAGTGGAAAAGGGAATTAAAAACCACTAAAGGACTAGAGAACATTATAAAAGGCAAAAGACAACTTCGATTACATTAAATTAAAAAGATTTTGCACAAACAAAATCAACAAAAACAAGATCAAAAGGGAAGCACAAAGCTGAAAAGAATCTTCACAGCCAGTATTTCTTATTAGGGTCCCATTTATAAAATATATAAAGAACTGTGTCAAATTTATAAGAATACACATCATTTCCCAATTGATAAATGGTCAAAGGATACGAACAGACAATTTTCAGATGATGAAATTAAAGCCATTTATAGCTGCATAAAAAATATTCTAAATCACTATTGATTAGAGAAATGCAAACTAAAACAACTCTGGGGTACCACCTCATACCTCTCAGATTGGCTAAGATGACAGGAAAGGATAATGATAAATGTTTGTGGGGACGTGGGAAAACTCAGACACTAATGCATTGTTGGTGAAGTTGTGAAATGATCCAACCATTCTGGAGAGCAATCTGGAACTATATCCAAAAGGCTATAAAATTATACATACCTTTTGACCCATCAATGCCATTATTGTATTTATATCCTAAGGAAATCATAAAAGAGGAAAAAGGACCCCAAAAGTCCCACATATGCAAAACTGTTCGTAGCAGCTCTTTTTGTGATAGCAGAGAATTGGAAAAGGAACAGATGCCAATAAATTGGGGAATGGCTGAACAAGTTGTGGTACATGAAGGTAATGGAATATTATTGTACTATAAAAAATGATAAACAAGGGGCATCTAGGTAGCACAGTGGTTAGAGCACAAGCCCTGAAGTCAGGAGGACCTGAATTCAAATCTGGTCTCAGACACTCTGTGACCCTCATTGCCTCAGGAAAAACTAAAAAGATGAACAAGCTGACTTTAGAAAGGACTGAAAAGATTAAGATTTACATGAACTGATGCTAAATGAAACAAGCAGAACTAGAAATACTTTGTAGAAAAAATAAGAAGAATTGCAATGGTTAACTATGAAAGACTTGGCTTTTCTCAGTAGTTCAGTGATCCAAAGGAATTTCAATAGACTTTGGACATAAATCCCAAATAGAATTTTGGACAGAAAATGCCATCTGCGAACAGAGAAAGAACTAAGAAGATTAAATGTAAATCAACACATGCTATGTCCACTTCTTTTTTCTGTTTTGTTTTTTTTTTGGTTTGTTTTTTTTTTTTTGTAATCTCTCATGGTTTTTCCCATTTACTCTGATTTTTCTCTCCCAGTGTAATTCATAAAACAATGTGTTAAAAATAAACTATGAAAAAGAAAATATCATTAAAGAAAGGAATTCCTTAAAAATAGAATTAGGCAAGAAGAATCTAATCACTATATAAGACATCAAGAAACAATAAAACAAAGTCAAAAGAATGGGGGGAAATCACAGAAAATATGAAATATCTCATCAAAAAAAAACTGCTTACCTGGAAAATATATTGAGAAGAGAGAATTTTAAAAGTATCAGACAACCTGAAAGCCATGATCAAAAATAATAATAAAAAAGAACTAGACACCATATTTCAAGGAATTATGTAAAAAGTAGCTCAAGATCTTAGATTGAGAGGGTAAAATAGAAGTTGAAAGAATTTACCAATCATCCCCTGAAAGAAACTGCAAAATGAAAATTCCCATGAATATTATAGCTAAATCCTAAAACTCTTAAGTCAAAGAAACAATATTGCAAGTTGCCAAAATGAAGCCATTCAAATGCCATGGAGCCACAGTTAGGAAAATAAATGGCAGTTTCCACATTGAAGAAGTAGAGGCATTGGAATATAGTATTCCAAACTCAGGAAAACAAGAGCACAATCCTTTGAGGGGGAATGGATATTTAATGAGAATATTTTTTGGGATTCTTTTTTTTAATTATAACTTTTTATTGACAGTACATATGCATGGATAATATTTTACATTATCCCTTGTACTCACTTCTGTTCTGACTTTTCCTTCCCTCCCTCCACCCCCTCCTTTAGATGGCAGTCAGTCTTATACATGTTAAATATGTTACAGTATATCCTAGATACAATATATGTGTGTGCAGAACCGTACAGTTCTCTTGTTGCACATGAAGAATTGGATTCAGAAGGTAAAAATAACCTGGGAAGAAAAACAAAAATGCGAGTAGTCCACATTCATTTCCCAGTGTTCCTTATCTGGGTGTAGCCAAATCTGTCCATCATTGATCAATTGGAACTGAACTAGATCTTCTCTTTGTCGAAGAAATCCACTTCCTTCAGAATACATCCTCATACAGTATTGTTGTTAAGGTATATAATGATCTCCTGGTTCTGCTCATTTCACTCAGCATCAGTTCATGTAAGTCTTTCCAAGTCTCTCTGTATTCATCCTGCTGGTCATTTCTTACAGAACAATAATATTCCATAACATTCATAGACCACAATAATTTACCCAACCATTCTCCAACTGATGGGCATCCATTCATTTTCCTGTTTCTAGCCACTACAAAGAGGGCTGCCACAAACATTCATGCACATACAGATCCCTTTCCCTTCTTTAGAATCTGTTTGGGATATAAGCCCAGTAGTAACACTGCTGGATCAAAGGGTATGCACACTTTGATAACTTTTGGGGCATAATTCCAAATTGATGTGTGTGTCCTCTCTGCCATCTTAGCCGGAAGTCCCATTTTTTTGTATACTTAATGAAAAGACCAAAGCTAAATAGAAAATTTGACATTTAAACCCAATGTATGAGAAGCATAAAAAATAAACATAAAAGGGAAATTTTATCTCAAAAAAAAAAAAAAAGAGGCCTTCAAAGAAGTACAAAGAAGTGGATGGAGAAATCAGGAAATGGGCAACACTTGAACTTCACTTTCATCTAAATTAATTCAAAGAGGAAAGAATACATCCCCACACCCCCCCCACACACACATACTTATACACATATATCTATATCCACAAACATATACAAATGTACACACACACATAAACATATATATACATACAAATACATATGTACACACATACATATAGATACACAAACATTTGGATATAGAAATCTATCACACTCAATAGGGAAGTAATATTAAAAATTATTAGGAGAAAAGTTATACATAGGGATACAAGAAACTATAGAAAAGAAAGCAGTGATGATAGAATGTTCCACTAACTTCATGAAGAGCAGATTAATTTTAGTAGATTTTGGCAAAATATTTTTAGAACATCATCTTTGTATCCCTTTGGACAACGAAGAGATATGGGCTAGACACTGCACAGCTTGTTAAATCTGGAATTGGTTGAATAGACAGACCCAAGAAATAATCATTAATAATTTGATACCAATTTGTAAAAAGGTACCTAGGGAAGTGCTATTTAACATTTTAATCAATGACTTGCATGAGATATTATCTGTGATGAAATTCAAATTTGCAAATGATACAAAGATAGAATAGATAATTGATATGAATAATATAATCAAGATCTGAAAACCATCTTATTAGGTTAGAATTTTGAAACTAATTTAATAAAATTAAAGATATAAAGGATAAATGTAAAGTGTGAAAGGTTTAAAAATATCAACTGCAACAATATAAGTTGGAAAGGATACAACTCCTGGTTTCCATTCAATGATGAAAGTTTTAGTTCCTTACAAACATGCTTGTTATTTCTTAAAATTAGTTAATCCAAGCAGTCCAAATGTTTAAGTGTACTAAATTTTTAATGGGAGTCCATAGCAGTGAAAAAAAAAGTTAGTGTGGTCTTTGGTTACATTAAGGGAAACATTGTACCCAGAACTAGAGAGATGCTTGATTCACTATATTCTTCCCTATTCAGATCAATACTCCAATTCTCCACCATTTTAGATGATAGATGGTAGAAAGGATATTATAAAAATAAAAATGATTCAGAAGGACTAAAAACTACATGTCATAATTAGATAATCCCTGTGGAAGACACTTTGAGAATTTCCTAGTCCAATTCATTTCTAAAATAGACCTTTTATTTACCAGCATCTACTCAATAATCTCTACTGAGTGGGTACTCTTTATAAGTTCATGCAGTGTATTCTGCTTTTAAACTAATTACTGAAAAATTTTTTTGGTATATTGAGCTCCAATTTTCTTTCTTTTTTTTTTTTTCTAATTAGAATCAGAGATCTAAAACTAGAAATGGCCTTAGAGGATGTCCACCCATTGTTCTTTATTCTGATCTCTGTAGCCAAGAAAAATAAGCCTAATTCCTCATGAAAGCTTTGAGAGTAACTGAATACTACCTTCATAATTTGCTCTGTCTTCCCTTTTCTAGGTTAATCAGATAAATTTCTTCAATCATTCTCCCTATGGTATAAACCCAAGGTATTTAATAATCTTGGTAGCATTTAACTAGATCCTCCAGTTGTTGATGCCTTTTTCCAAAATATAACATGTTAGCTTTTTTGGTCTTGATATAATATTGCTTATCCATACTGCATCTGTTATCTATTTTTAGAAAGAGCATCTTATTTTCTTTACAACTCTTTGAGTCCTGAGATGGAGTAGAATGATTAGTGGTTGGTTGCTGTCCTTTGTCTTAAAGAGTTCCAAAATAACATCACTATGTGGGAGTCAAGGTATAATTTATCTAACTGTGGGTGATCACACCAATATTAGCTGGGAAGACCATACTACAGATTGGGCAAAAATAGTCCATTACAGGTGGGATGGGAGAAGCCTCTAAATTTGTGCATCTCATGTTTCTTTTGTTATTGAAATTCTACTTTGCACATAGAGTATGGCATCTTCTCTGATGTGAGCACACAATCCTGGACATTCCTGTGCCAATGAATCCCATGTCTCACAATTAATTAATAAAATTCTTCAGAGATTCCTTGAGATTGACCTTTTATTGATTCTTTACACCTCGATGTGAACATTTATCTTGAGTTCTTTATAAAATAGTATTTTAGGCACATTTACTTTTGATATTCTAGCATACCTGCAGACAGAATCCCCATTTTCTCTGTTTTTCCTTTCCCTCACTCAAAATAGTCTTATTTCAAACATTGCTGGGGGTAAAGTACTTTTCTGGCTTCCTAAATTACATTGTACTATATAAAACTCATTTTGAGATATATTTAAGAAATTACATTAGTGAAAGAATACTCATTCTTCCAGCTAACCGTATGATTCCTCTGAGAATAGGTTATATCCTTCTCTGTTCCATGCCCTGCAGAACTGAATAGGGAGAATCAGATTGCATCTTTACATTTAAAGAGTAGCCAAATTGTTTTTTATGAAATTAGAAAATAGCTGTGGAAGTTTATGGAGAAGATATAATACTAATTTGCACATATAGTTGATGTTTCACTGTTATTTCTTAGTTACCAGGGTTGTTGTAGTTTCCGAATATACTTATATAATTTCCAATACAGTGGAAATAGAAACAAATATAAATTGACAATAGTTAGCTCAAGTGCATCTAATGTCATGTGGCTTTTCTACCAACAAATTAATAATTACATTTAGGATATACCACTACTTTGTGCTAGTATTTGGATGTCTAAGTAAAATTGAAATGTAGGCTTTAAATACTCCAGCTAAAATTGACTTTCAAGTGTCAATAATACAGACTTAACCATCCCAAATCAATTACAACTTCACAATAAGATGTGTAACTTTTTCTTAATTTGTTCTCCATAAACAGCAACTGTATCTTTTTGCACCATGAGGAAAATACAATATGCTGCCATTGTTCTTATTTTTGTTTAATTTTTTTTTCAATTGAGTCTGACTCTTCATGTCTCCACTTAAAGTTTTCTTGGCAAAAATACCAGAGTTGATTTTTCATTTCCTTTTCCAACTTATTTTACAGATTAGGAAACTGATGCAATATGCTTAAATGACTTGTCCAATGTCACACAGCTAATAAGTTTCTGAGATCAGATTTGAACTCAAGAAGATGAATTTTCCCAATTCCAGGAGCCTCACTCTATCCACTGCACCACCCAGATGCCACCACTATCTACTGTCTATTTTAAATCATTTTTGAAAGGGTGATGAGAGATAGTGTTTATTAAAGAACTTTTAAAAAATGTAAATGCTACACAGATGTAAAATATCATTATGAGAATGAATAATGAAAGTAATTGAATTTGGGGCCATCCAAATTGCTCAATTTTTGTTCTCATCCTGTATTGGAAGGTATCGATGATACCATTTATAGTATCAGCCACTATATCTGCAGAATAACCAGAGGGGTGAGATCAAATTAAAGAAATACAAAATGATAATCAATAAAAAGTTTCTCAATGGTCAGAGAAATCAAATTGAAATATTATCCTCCTTATGGAACAGAGTGCCATAAATAACAGACTTATAATAGTATAAACAATCTTGGGGCCATGTCTTTAATTAAAATGAATACTTTGGGATTTGGGATTTGGGTAAGAGAAAGGGTAGTAGAGAACAAAGCACCTTAAACTGTGGATCATGACTCCAAAAGGAGCCTTATAATGAAATATGAGGGTCAGGAAATTATGATTTATTATCATCAAATATTTGATTTATATACCTATATCATGAAGTAATGAACCAGCCAGAGGTACCAATATTATTCTTTTCTTTATCATACTGTTCTAGTCTGACATTTCAGAAATCACACTTTTGATGACAAGTTTACTATTAGAGGAAGCCTTTATTTCAGTCCATCAGGTGATGATATGGCCAATATTCAGTGGTCAACTATTATGGGACAAAATGTTTTAAAATTCTTATAATTTTATTTATAATAATAATTTTTCCATTATTTAGATCCTGGCCCTTATAGAATTTAGTAAATAGGTAGACTTTCTGAGTTGATTCCTAAAAAAGATTACACACATATGTATATGCATGTATGTATATGTATGTACACACATGTATACAGATACATAAACATACATGCATACATATATACATCTACACATATAATATGTGTAGATATATTTATTTACATGCATGCATATATTGTTTTATGTTTTGGTTTAGATAGTCTTTGATAAAAATAGGATTTACTACTAAAATCATACTAGAAGTCTCTCCAGTTTGATAGAATTCATTCGGGACTATGCTTCATAGCCAAATCTGCAGAACTCCTGAGTCATTTCTTAGCCACAAAAACAAAATATTATAGAACTCTAGTTTTCTGGGAAACTAAAAGTTTCTGTTTTTATTTTGGACTAGGTATGAAGTGATCTGTTCTATTTGGATACATTAAATACAAATGAGAATTATTCTAGGAGAGTTATGCTAAGGATCTTTGCACATTATTTTTTTCTTCACATGCCTGAAGATAGTCACGGATCATGGTAATGGATTTTGAAAAGCCCATTTGCTTTGACTGTTCTGTCTTTTTGCAGAAGCTACATTTTACATTCTTGAAACAACAAGTAAAATATCAGTGTAATCCTCCATACCCCAAATCGAGATGTTTTGAATTTATCTAAACATATCATGGTGTTTGAGTTTTTATTTTTGCTCTGTTCTCCTTTATAGCAAAGGTTTTCTGCCTGTGTTTTATGGGCAGCATGTAAAAGAGAAACTTCTTTAATTTTAGTGACACTGAATGATGCAATATTACTGGCTAAGTTCTGATTTGGGACCACTGTTGATGTCAAATTTAATTCATTCAGGAAGCAACACCAAATACTTCCTGTAAATTCTTCATTCAAGATATCATATAACTAAGAAATATACCAAGTTATAATGTTGAGACAGATGACACAGCATTGTCATACATACTCCAATGTCCTTGTCTAATTATTATATATTTTAATAAAATAAAGATCTAAAAATTTATGGGAAATGGATGCTTCCAATAATTCTACAAATTCACCTGATGCTTTCATTTCAGATAAAGCAGGGAAGATAGGATACATTCAAATATTTTGGTAAAATTATTATCATATATCTTTGTAATTTAAATGTTAAACTCTTTTACAGAGGTTTTTCCCCTTCTTTCCTTCCTTCCTTCCTTTCTTCTTTCCTTCCTTCCTTTTTTTGCTTTATTTCAAGACTGAAGTACATGGCTCTGTGCACAAATCCCAGGCAGAAAAATATTGCATTCTTGAATATTTTTGAAAGTTCTATTTCCTTGGTACAGTCTGAATTCAATTGTCATTTTAAAACATTTGTGATAAGAGTTATAATTCTGGCAGTTGCATACCTGAAAGTAGCTCTCAATTTCATAATAAGAAAATGCTGTAAAATTCATAAACTGACAAAAATGGAAGTGGTCAATGTTAAAGAGTAGAGGGAAGATAGGAACATTGATACATATTTTAGTGCATCTATCAAATGGTCCAAGCCATTCTGGATTTCAGTGTGGACTAATGAAAGAAAAAAAGAATAAATAATTTAGATCCTTTCACCCAGAAATATTATTGCTAAGCATATGTAAAGTCCAATGCAATTAAAGAGGGAAACTAAGATTCACTATTTATCAAATTTTTTATAGCTACACACTTGTGGTAGAAAATAATTGGAATTAAAGTAACTATTCATTGATTGGTGGCCTTCTGAACCATGGCATATGAATAGAATCGAATATTATATAAAAAGAAATGGAGTATATGGGGAATTTGGAGAAATGAAGGGCAATTTGGATAAACTAATATACAGGACAAAAATAAATTAAACTAGGAGAATAATATAAAAATGACTAGAATAATATAAAAGAAAATTTTTAAAGAAATATGAAAGATATAATGAGGGAAAAATCATTTAAGTGATATAAAGTATGCGAAGGGAAGTCACCAAAAGAATGTTTTAATTTGAGGGGAGGAATTAAAAACCCTTTCAATAAAAGGATATTAAACCATACTTCTTCCCTCACAAAGAGACAGAATATTATTAGGACAAATCATTTTATACACTGCCAGACTATTCATAAAGTCTTTGGGTGGATGAGATGTTTTTTCCTTATTTTTCTTGTTTTGTTTTTGGTTGTTTGTTTTTTAATTCTATGTCATCCGTGGCAGTTCAATCTAGTGATAGTGTAGGGAAATAAGTATTATATAACAATAAAAACATCAGTAAAATATACCTTTAAAAATCTGATTATATTTATAGTCTTTTAAAAGAAGAATAGGAGAGAAGAGATATTAGGGAACTAGGGAGCTAGAGGCTTTAAAGGAGACTATTTAAAATTCTGTATTAATGATGTTTGAACTAGGGTAGTAGAACTGGAAATAAAAAGGAATAGACTTGAAAAAACAATAATAGAGATGTAATTGACACAACTTGGTAATAGAATGAATTTGATGCAGTGAGTTACTGGTGATTCAAAGATAATGGTTATAAGCAATATAAATACATAACTAGAAACCTTAATTTTTATTCTAGGATGATATGTTTGGACAATAGCATTTTAAATAAACCTATATTGATAAGTTTTAATGAAATAATTTTATTTAAATTAAAATTTATTTTTCAAGCCATTGACTTTTTAAAATCAGTTATGTGTCTGCTTCAGATATGTTTCTTGTAAACAACATATTGTAGGATTCTGCTGGGTTCCATTCAGAATTCAGAGCAATAATTTCTAACTGCATTTCCTTTCATTCCATTCTCCATCCCCTTTATACTTCTCTCTCTCTCTCTTTCTCTCTCTCTCTCTCTCTCTCTCTCTCTCTCTCTCTCTCTCTGTCTCTCTCTGTCTCTCTCTCTCTCTGTCTCTCTGTCGTTCTCTGTCTCTGTCTCTCTCTCTTTGTCTCTCTCTGTCTCTCTGTCTCTGTCTCTCTCTCTCTCTCTCTCTCTCTCCATCTCTGTCTCTCTCTCTCTCTCTGTCTCTCTGTCTCTCTCTCTCTCTTTGTCTCTGTCTCTCTCTCTCTCTCTCTCTCACACACACACACACACACACACACACACACACATACACACACAAAATCTTCCCTTTGTCCCTATTTTCCAGTATTTTACTTTTGAGCATTGCCTCTCTTAATACTGTTTTCCTTCTATCATTCCCTCTTTCTTTTCCTTTTCCCCTCTTACTTCCCGTAGAGTAAGATAGATTTCTTTATCCAACTGAGCATGGATATTAATCTCTCTTTGAGTCAAATCAAACGAGGCTAAGTTTCAAATAATGCTCACTTTTATTTACTTTACTGTAATAGTTCTCTCAGGTTACTTCATCAGATATAATTTACCTCATCTTGTCTCCCCCTTTTTTCTTTTCCCAAGATAATCCTTTTGTTATACCCCTTAATTAATTTTTTTCTTTTTTTTTTTATTTAATAGCCTTTTATTTACATGATATATACATGGGTAACTTTACAGCATTAACAATTGCCAAACCTCTTGTTCCAATTTTTCACCTCTTACCCCCCCCACCCCCTCCCCTAGATGGCAGGATGACCAGTAGATGTTAAATATATTAAAATATAAATTAGATACACAATAAGTATACATGACCAAAACGTTATTTTGCTGTACAAAAAGAATCAGACTCTGAAATATTGTACAATTAGCTTGTGAAGGAAATCAAAAATGCAGGTGTGCATAAATATAGGGATTGGGAATTCAATGTAATGGTTTTTAGTCATCTCCCAGAGTTCTTTTTCTGGGCATAGCTAGTTCAGTTCATTACTGCTCCATTAGAAATGATTTGGTTGATCTCGTTGCTGAGGATGGCCTGATCCATCAGAACTGGTCATCATCTAGTATTGTTGTTGAAGTATATAATGATCTCCTGGTCCTGCTCATTTCACTCAGCATCAGTTCGTGTAAGTCTCTCCAGGCCTTTCTGAAATCATCCTGTTGGTCATTTCTTACAGAACAGTAATATTCCATAATTTTCATATACCACAATTTATTCAGCCATTCTCCAACTGATGGACATCCATTCAGTTTCCAGTTTCTAGCCACTACAAAAAGGGCTGCCACAAACATTCGTGCACATACAGGTCCCTTTCCCTTCTTTATAATCTCTTTGGGATATAATCCCAGTAGTAACACTGCTGGATCAAAGGGTATGCACAGTTTGATAACTTTTTGAGCATAGTTCCAAACTACTCTCCAAAATGGTTGGATTCGTTCACAACTCCACCAACAATGCATCAATGTCCCAGTTTTCCCGCATCCCCTCCAACAATCATCATTATTTTTTCCTGTCATCTTAGCCAATCTGACAGGTGTGTAGTGGTATCTTAGAGTTGTCTTAATTTGCATTTCTCTGATTAATAATGACTTGGAGCATCTTTTCATATGACTAGAAATAGTTTCAATTTCTTCATCTGAGAATTGTCTGTTCATATCCTTTGACCATTTTTCAATTGGAGAATGGCTTGATTTTTTATAAATTAGAGTTAATTCTCTATATATTTTGGAAATGAGGCCTTTATCAGAACCTTTGACTGTAAAAATATTTTCCCAGTTTATTGCTTCCCTTCTAATCTTGTCTGCATTAGTTTTGTTTGTACAAAAACTTTTCAGTTTGGTATAATCGAAATTTTCTATTTTGTGATCAGTAATGATCTCTAGTTCTGCTTTGGTCATAAAGACCTTCCCCTTCCACAGGTCTGAGAGGTAAACTATCCTATGTTCCTCTAATTTATTAATAATTTCATTCTTTATGCCTAGGTCATGAACCCATTTTGACCTTATCTTGGTGTACGGCGTTGTTTCCAATTTTCCCAGCAACCCTTAATTAATTTTTAAATTCATCACATCAAAGTCAAATTGTACTCACATCCACTGTCTAAATATGCTCCTTCTAACTAACTTTTCTGTTCAGTTTTGGTCTTTTTGTTAGGAAAGTGTGACAGTGCCCCATTTCTTCAAATACCCACTTTTTCACCTCAAAGATTTTGCTCAGTTTTGCTGGGTAGCTGATTCTTGACCATAATTCAAGCTCCTTTGTCTTCTAGAATGGCATTCTACAAATTCTACAATCCTTTCATGTAGAAGCTGCTCAGTCCTGTGCAATCCGGACCATGGTTCCTCAATATTTGAAAGACAAATTTCTGGCTGCTTGTGGTATTTTCTTTTTGGCCTGAGTGTTCTGGAATTTACTTACAATATTCCTTGTAGTTTTTGTTTTGTTTGGGATCTCTTTCAGGAGGTAATCAATGGATTTTTAATCACTATTTTATCTTACGGTTCTTGGATATTATAGTAGTTTTCCTTAATAATTTCCTTAAAATTTTTGTCTAGGTGTTTGATGATGATGATGATGATGATGATGTTATGGATGATAATGATTATGGTGATGATAGCATCCAGGCATTCCAATAATTCTTTAATTTTCTCTTCTGGAGCTATTTCCCAGGTCAATTGTTTTTCTATTGAGGTATTTTACATTTTTCTTCAACTTTTTTCATTCTTTTGATTTAGTTTGACTGATTCTTAAAGTCTCATAGAGTCACTAACTTCCTCTTGTTTGATTCTAATTTTTAGGAAATAATTTTCTTTAATTAGTTTTTGAACCTTCTTTTCCATTTGACCAATTCTACTTTTAAAAGGAATCATTTTCTTCAGTGGATTCCCCTCTTCCCTCCTGCCCCACAGTTGGCCAATACTATTTTTAAGGAATTGTTTTCTTCAGACATTACTTCCTTCCTTTCCAAGCCTTCTATTGCTCTGTGTGTGTGTGTGTGTGTGTGTGTATGTGCGCACATGTGCTGCATGTATGTGTGTAGATATCTATATACAGATAACTATAATAGTTTCCAAGAGAAACTAGGGAGAACTCAGTCAACTCCCTGATTTCCCTCTGCAATTTTGATTCCACTTTTCACCACCATTAAGAGATTCTTTTTTCCCCCACCCCTTTATGTCTTTTTTTTTTTGATTGTCATCACAACAGCGTCCATTCAAACCATACCCTCAGTCCATGTGATGCCCCTTCTGTCTGCCTCAGTGGATTTTTAATCAGTGACAGATACAGTTCTCAAGAGAAACAGATATTGTTTTCCTATCTAAGATATAAAGTTTAATTTTTAAATATATTTTTCCTCCTATTTACCTTTCTATGGTTGCCTTGAGTCCTCTGTTTGTAGTTTAAATTTTCTGTTTCTTTCTGTTTGCTTGTTTTTTCAATAGAAATGTCTGGTTCCCCTTAAAGATGATGCTGAATCTTGCTGGTAGTTAATTCTTGGTTGTAACCCCAGATCCTTTCTTTGCCTTCCAGAATATGGTATTCTAGTTCCTCTGATACTTTATTGTAGAAGCTGTCACATTCCAAGTAATTCTGACTATTGCTCCTTGATATTTGAATTGTTTTTGTCTGACAGCTTGCAGTATTTTTACCTTGAGCTTATAGTTTTATAGTTTCACAATAATGTTCCTTGGGGCTTTCTTTGTGAGATTCTTTCAATGAGAATTCCCCCCTCTGTTTCTAGAATATTGGAGCAGTTTTCCTTAATGACCTCTTGTAGAATGCTATCCAGGCTCTTTTTTGGTCATGGCCTTCAGGTGGGCCAATAATTTTTAAATTGTCTCCTCTGGATCTATTTTCCAGGTCAGCTGCTTTTCCAATGAGGTATTTCATATTTTCTTTCATTTTTTTCATTCTTTTTAGTCTTTTTGATTGATTCCTGTTGTCTCGCAAAGTCATTAGCTTTCATTTGCCCTGTTCTAGTTTTAATTTGTGATATTCTTCAGTTATCTTTTGTATCTCTTTTTCCATTTGGTTATTCTAATGTTTAAGGAGTGATTTTCTTTAAACAATTTTTCCTTCCTTTTCCAAGATGTTGACTTTCTCTTGTGCATTTCTCATTTCTTTTCTCATTTTTTCTTCCACCTCTCTTTACTTTTTAAAGTTTTTTTTGTTTGTTTGTTTGTTTTTTTTTGTTGTTGTTGTTGTTGTTTTATGAGCATCTCCAAGAAGCCTTTTTGGGCTTGAGACTAATTTATATCTCTCTTGACATCCTCTGTGGACATTCTGCCCTCGTCTGAGCTTGTGTTTGGGTCTGCCCTGTGACCACAGTAGGTTGCTTTCTGCCTTTCTGTTTCTTGCTCATTTTATTTCCTTTTCTTTTGATATTTCCTCTTTTTTTTTTTTTTTTTTTTTTTTTTTTTTTAACTTTTAAGGTAGAGCTCTGCTCCTGGGGTAGAGGAGGCGGTGCCCCAAGCTTCCTGTGAAGCCCTGGGCCTTTGCTTTGAGCGCAGCACCACCTTGTGTCTGGAGGGGGCAGCTCTGCCCGCTCCACTCAGGACACAGCCTGGTTTCCCTGAGTTTTCCTTCCAAGCTGGGACTGGATGCTGCCCCTGCTGGGCTCTGCTGCTGAGGCAGGACTGAGGGTCTCAAGTGCTGATTTGCTGTTAATTAAGCCCCAGACTCTGTCTGACCTGGGCTGAACACCCTTTTCACCTCAGTGAGACTGACCTTTCCTGAAGTTCCTCAGTCTGTCTTGAGCTGCAGAGCCGTTTCATTCCATCAGACTGTTCATTTCATATGGTTTTGGGGGAAACTGGACGCTGAGAAGTTTGTTAAAGCCGGCTCCATATTGGTTGTTTTTTGCATGTTTGTCTTGGGCAGGTGCTGCTCCTTTCCATCTTCAATTCTGCACACCTTCATTTACCCATTTACAAAAATAGCTAAATTAGCTTTCTGAAGCCACTGCTCAAGTTTTCTCTCTTAATGCCATTTTATCTTTGTGGGGAAAGCCTATTTTCACCTTATTTGCATATATTTGATGTCTATTAGTAGTCAGGGTCCAACTGATTGAAGAAAGCATTTGTCTGGTAATTTACAGAATACGCTATTGAAAAACTTCATTGTGAAATCATGCTGAAGCAATTGTTTTCTCTGAGATATTATTCACATTTGATCTCATTCATTAATAACATGGTTTTTAAATCATTGTAATGTAGTAAAAAGAGCTTTGGCTAATAGGTCTAGTTTCAGTCTGCCTCTGAGTTAGGTGAGGGATGTGAGAAGTATCACTTAAAGTCTTACATTTGCAAATGTGTCCTTGCACAAATGCCCTTATTCTACACATTGGAAAATTGTGCTCAGATTCTTGTTTATTTACCTCTCTTTGTCTCAGCATCTCAATCTCTCTTCATCTAAAAGGGAAAAAGCATGGTAGAGTAGATAGAAGGATGGCCTTCTCTTCTTTCATCTTCTCCTTCATCCCCTTGGTCACAAACTGATAAAAAAGGAGTGAAGGAAATGAAAGATATTAGAATACATCAAGTGGAAAATATTGCCCTGAAGTTTCAAGATACAAAATTTATTCAGACATTAGAATTAGTATTATACCAGTATAAGTTCAATTCACTAACTAGTCATTTCAATCATGTCTGACTCTTTGCCTTTAAGGAGGGGCAGAGAGTTTCTGGGCAAAGATACTAGAATGGTTTGCCATTCCTTTCTCCAGCTCATTTTACAGATAAAGACAAATGGAGTTAAGTGGTTTGCCCAGAGTTGTACAGCTAGTAAATATCTAAGGCTGAATTTGAACTCAGGTCTTTCTGTTGCTCTGATCCACCAAATTACCTAGAAATCTCAATATAGCCTGTACTCTAGGTACATGTATGTGAAATCACTGAAATCATCCTAATGCATAGTTCTAATCATCTGATCATATCACACTGATACTCAAAACTTGCCAGTGACTCCTATTGTCCATTGTATCAAATAAACTGCTTAGGCAAGTGTTCAAATCTTCAGGGACTAATTTATCTCTTACTGTATGCTTACATTTCTTCTAATTCTTCTCTTCACTGAGGCCTTACTTATCTACTAGAATTGTGAACAGGATTTTTAAAAAAATAGTCTTTCCCCAACAGTTCCATATAAACATTGTACTATTTAAAATGAAAACAATCATTTTCATAAATAAACAAAAACAACTTTTTTTTAATAAACTGCAGAATATAATTTTAATAATCTTTTTAGGAAATTCTAGCCCCTGAAATCTTAACATTTGAATAAAATACCTTTTTACTTTTATACATTATATATATAATGTAATGTGCAAATATATAACAAATGTATAACAAATTATAGAAATACATATGTATATGTATATATGTGTATGTATGTATATATATGCATATATATGTATATGTATCTATACATATCTATATGTATATACATATATATTTTTTCAGTGTATCATTTTTTGCTTATCCCAAACTCAAATTTACTTTGGTATATCCTCAACTTTCTAATGGGTGTGAATAATCTTGGCATTTCCTAAAAAAGGTTTACATTTTTTCCCAGAACACAGTGGTAAATTTCAATGCAAATAAAAAACTGGCTTTTTCTGACTATAAAATTGATGTCTCTTGCTGAAAGCCTTGGATGAAGAATGAGCTTCATAGCCTTAAAACCTTGCAACTAAAAGAAATGTCCCCTCTGAGAGACCCTTGGGCCCTACACATCTTAACTAGTTTCATTTGGTAGATCTAAGTATTTCTGCCAATCAGTCATTCAGGCAGAGATAAAATCTCTTCTCATGAATAAAGTGAAAAAGAATGACAGTAATGAAGATCAAGAGATCCTTGTATCATAAAGTCAGCATTAAGTTAGTACAATAGTGTAGGAAAAACAAAATAAATTTTAACTAAAAAATAATTTCCTAACATTAGGATAAGACTGTTTTCATCTTTGTAGAGAATTTCTCTAACATTTTAAAAAATCATTTCTATTTTCTTTTCTGATTCCAAAGGGCAAACTTCCCTTAGCTCGCTTACAAAGAGATATGAGAAAATAAATATGAGAATTGCTTCTTCCAATAGTAAGAAGAGAATTACTCTCATGGTGAGAAAAAAATGAAATATTTTCATAGATTTATGGAATATCTTCCTTTAGGGGATAACTTCAGGCAGGCTTTAATGAGATAAAATGGCTTTCAGTTTAGGAATGAAAAAGTCAGAATATGTCTATCATCTGAAGACCATTATAGATAAATGTGGAGGCTCATTGTTAGATGGATAGTCATGTACTGAACTTGGAGGATCAAAACTCATGACTATTTGCTTAGGCATGAAGGAAATGAAATTTGTATTGGTGAAAGGACATTCTACACTTGTTAATTTATAGGATTTTAAATGATTCAAGTAAGAAATGCAAAACAAACTTCATTAGGCAGATGAAGAAGTGAAGAACACAGGAATTAGTAGTTCAATAGTAGCAAGTCATAAGAAGGAAAAAGCCCCCACAAATTTACATTCTATTTTGAAACTTGTCCTCTATTTTACATCTTTTCCCCTTTTCTGCCCACCTCTTCCTTCAACAGCATCAAAAGAGATGTCAAAAAAAAGAAAGCTAAACATTCTAAATTACAGGGTATAAGAAATCCTTTTCAATGTAAACTCAGTTCCAATCGGCATCAAAACAAATGGAGTGGAAACAAAAGAAATTTGGTTTTGACTTTAAATGTAGAAAGAAAACAAGCAATACTTATAAATAACCTCTTAAATGCAAGACAAAGTTCTGTAGTTATCCATCTAAAGCAGAGAATTGAAGAATGCATATGTTGCATAAAATTAACCTATTATAACCACTTCAAACTATCAAGAATTTTAGTCACTAAAATTGATGCTAATTTTCTAAAACATTGCTGGAAGGACAAATTATGTAGAACATTGAATTAGCCAAAAATGACATCTTATCAGGCTCTTCCATAAACCAACTTAGGAAAACATAAAAACAAAGATCACAGTTCAAAAAGACAAAATGAAAATGATGTCTTTGAAATACATATAATGAGTCCAATTCCACACCAACAGAAAATCATGGGATACCTTTGTGTTGCTCAAGGCTGTCTTTCATCTGACCTTCACTTCCCCCATCACATCATAGTCTCCTCTAGTCTTCAATTGCATCTTTAATGTTTTCTTTGGCCTGTTAGGTTTGATTGTTGTTATTTTTGTTTTGTTTTGTTTGGGGGGGGGAGTGTTGTAGTTGGTCACAGAATAACAAATCAAAAGAGATGTCAAAAAAAGAATTAGAAAGAAAAAACTGCATTAGTCAGGAAGCAAGTGATAACATCCTTGAGCAGGGCTGATGGAGACAAGGACAGCAAACCATCCATAAAAATGATCCTTCATAGAGATTATACCATTGGTGACAAATGTGTCCTCTCCTTTCCCAATATTATTTTTAAGAGACAGCATCCATTAAAAAACTTCTCTCCAGCAGTTTTAGTGATTATATAAAAAGAATTAAAAAAAATAAAACTGGTCATGATGCTATTTCTTTCATCTCTGAAGGAGGCCATGCTGGTGGGACAGTCAGATTGTTTATGGGTCCAGTAAAAAAGACTAATGATACACTTTGAGCCCTTTTCATAGCTTATATATTTATAGTCTACCTTTTCCTTAGTAGCTAAGCCAAATATTTTCAGCTAAAGCTCAGTTCTTTTTATATATCACCTTTGCTGAAATCTAGGATTTATTTCAATGAAGAGTGATATCTACTTAGGGTTTCTTGAGGGCTCAATCCAGGTTTACACAATAATTAAAAGGTCATAAGTGTTTCATCTACATTTATAATTTGTAAATGTCTATTTATATTGCTGTCTAACCTCAGGCAATTTTCAAGTTGAAATTACATTCCTTTAACCCTTGTAAAAGTCATCTAAAAAATCTCCCTAAGTTTCTGATCATTTTTTCCTCACACCCTTCCTTAACTAGATGCAAAATTATTGAAAAGACATGTGATAAAAATAATTAATCTTGATTCCAGAAAACAATCAGTAGTAAGTTTATAACCATTTATTAAGTATCTACTAAGTGAATTTTCACTTAGTAGACACTCTGTTAATTGCAACATAAACATAGAAAATGGGAGGGGGGAAGGTCCTTCTCTTGAAAAAAATAACTGGGAAAACAAGTTACGTGAGGGATAACTTGAAAATGAGCAACAAAGGTAATTCATTAGCATTTGGACATTGAGAAATACTTTTTTTTTTTTTCAGAAGACAGGATTTTAGCTGGGATCTGAAGAAAGAAGGACCCAGGAGACCGGGATGAACAAAATAAATATTCTAGACATGGAGGACAGCCAATGAAAATACAGAGAGTCCAGAGATGAGTCTTGTTCAAGTCTTTTTCAAGGACCAGCAAACATGTAAGTGTCCTTAAATCATAGAGTACATGAAGGGGAATAAAGCCTAAGGAGACTGGGGGAATGACTTTGAAAGCGAAATATAGGATTTTATTTATCATCATAAATTATTAACTTCCTTAGAAGGTAATAGGGAGCCCCTTAAGTTTATTAAATGGGAAAAGGGGTGTGACACAGTCAGATCTGAGCTTTAGGAAGATCAGTTCAAGAGCTTTTCAGAGATTAGTTTGGAGTGGGAAGTGGCTTGGGGCAAAAACACCAACCAGAAAGCTATTGCAATAGATAAACATATATTAAAATGCTTTAGGTACAGAATGATGCACATCCTATAAGATTTTGTAAGTAGATTTAGCTCATTTTTTTTTTACTTTGTTACAAGGATAGTTCAGGGGGGCATAGTTATATAAAGAAATGACTGGTATTAAAAATAAGAGGAAACAATAAAGTCTTTTAAAATGTGCAAAACAGATGGGGGAGATCAATAGATCTAGGGAATTCTTTTCTACTCAAGTCAACAAAATTTTGTTAGGCACATACTACATGAAATGTACTCTACTTGATGTTTGAAGGAAAATACTGGAACAACTTCCATTACCAAGAAGATTATATTCTTATGTTCATGGCAGGGTATATGTGTGGGAGGAAGAATATGCATCCAGACACATAAATATAAAGTCAGTAGAATAATTCAAAATAATTTTAAAAGGAAGAGGGAGTTCTATCAACTGAAGAAGTTTCACCTGAACTCTGTTTTGAAGGCAACTCTGAATCAGAAGGCAGAGGAGAGAATTTAGTGGAAAGGGATCAAATAAATTCCAAGGGCTACATAAACAAATAGTCACTAGGAGTAAACCATTTATTTATTGAATTCAAGCTCTTATCCTCCTTTCTTTGTGTCTCATTTTCACATACTGGACCAGGTAGGTGGTAAAATGGATAGTGTGTTGGGCCTGAAGTCAAGAAGATCTGAGTTCAAATGTGGCTTCAAATACTTAGTAGCTGTGTGACCCTGGGCAAATGATTTAACCCTTTTCCCCTCAGTTCCTTACATGTTTGTGAAAGGAATTAGAGAAGGAAATGACAAACTACTCCAATATCTTTCCCAAGAAAATCCAAAAATAGCATTGTAAAGAATGGACACAACTGAAACAACTAAACAAGAATAACGGTTTCATAGTCAATTATGCATCTTTTTTTTTTTAATGTGCGTGTCTATTTGAGGGTATCTCCATCCCTAACTCCTTCCTCCCCAAAAAAATGTAAATTTCATGTTTGGGATTATTTGAAAAGTAAAATGACAATGAATTGGATCCACCAATAAAACCCAGGTTCAAAGCTTGCCTCATAAATATTGGCTGTGTCAAAATTAGAAGGGAAGCAGAAAATTGGGAAATAATTTTTACAGCCAGTGTTTCTGATACAGGCTTCATTTCTTTTTTTTTTTAAATTTAATAGCCTTTTATTTACAGGATATATACATGGGTAACTTTACAGCATTAACAATTGCCAAACCTCTTGTTCCAATTTTTCACCTCTTACCTCCCCCCCCCCCCCCCTCCCCTAGATGGCAGGATGACCAGTAGATGTTAAATATATTAAAATATAACTTAGATACACAATAAGTATACATGACCAAAACATTATTTTGCTGTACAAAAAGAATCAGACTCTGAATTATTGTACAATTAGCTTGTGAAGGAAATCAAAAATGCAGGTGTGCATAAATATAGGGATTGGGAATTCAATGTAATGGTTTTTAGTCATCTCCCAGAGTTCTTTTTCTGGGTATAGCTAGTTCAGTTCATTACTGCTCCATTAGAAATGATTTGGTTGATCTCGTTGCTGAGGATGGCCTGATCCATCAGAACTGGTCATCATCTAGTATTGTTGTTGAAGTATATAATGATCTCCTGGTCCTGCTCATTTCACTCAGCATCAGTTCGTGTAAGTCTCTCCAGGCCTTTCTGAAATCATCCTGTTGGTCATTTCTTACAGAACAGTAATATTCCATAATTTTCATATACCACAATTTATTCAGCCATTCTCCAACTGATGGACATCCATTCAGTTTCCAGTTTCTAGCCACTACAAAAAGGGCTGCCACAAACATTCGTGCACATACAGGTCCCTTTCCCTTCTTTATAATCTCTTTGGGATATAATCCCAGTAGTAACACTGCTGGATCAAAGGGTATGCACAGTTTGATAACTTTTTGAGCATAGTTCCAAACTACTCTCCAAAATGGTTGGATTCGTTCACAACTCCACCAACAATGCATCAATGTCCCAGTTTTCCCGCATCCCCTCCAACAATCATCATTATTTTTTCCTGTCATCTTAGCCAATCTGACAGGTGTGTAGTGGTATCTTAGAGTTGTCTTAATTTGCATTTCTCTGATTAATAATGACTTGGAGCATCTTTTCATATGACTAGAAATAGTTTCAATTTCTTCATCTGAGAATTGTCTGTTCATATCCTTTGACCATTTTTCAATTGGAGAATGGCTTGATTTTTTATAAATTAGAGTTAATTCTCTATATATTTTGGAAATGAGGCCTTTATCAGAACCTTTGACTGTAAAAATATTTTCCCAGTTTATTGCTTCCCTTCTACAGGCTTCATTTCTAAAAGATATAGGTAACTGAGTCAAATTCATAAGAATACAAACAGTTCCTCAATTGATAAATGTTCAAAAGATATGAACAGATAAATTTCAGATGAAGAAATTAAAGCCATTTATACCCATATTTTAAAAAATGGCTTTTCTCAACAATGTGGTGATCTAGGACAATTCCAACAGATTTGGGAAGGAAAATACCATTTACATCTAGAGAGAGAAGAATGGAGAATGAATATATAGTATTTTCACCTTTTTGTTTCTTTACTTGATTGCTTTTTCTTGTATTTTTTCTTCCCTTTTGGTCTGATTTTTTTTTTTATACAACACAACAAATACATTTTTGTTTGCTGTCTTGGGAAAGGGGGAAGTAAGGTAGAGAGGAAAAAAAATTTGGAACACAAAATCTTACAGAAATATATATTGAAAATAATTTTACATGCATTTGGAAAACTAATATATTGAAGTAAACATTGAAACAAACAAACCAATGATGTCTGTGTGACTTTGGGCAATTCATTTACTTTCCCAAATTTCCAAGCAACTGAGACTATAAATCATAGGGAAAATGCTGAATTGAATTGGCAGAATGGCTTTTCTCACCTGAGGAGCTCTTTATTTCAGTATAGACTCAGGTGCAGTCCTTGTCTTTATTCCACACAATGCATGGTACAACTTAATAATGATGAGCTAAATTTACTTAGATTTTTATTAAATGAGGTGATTAAATTAATAATCCATAATTCAGTTAAGTACATATTCTTCCTGTTCTAATTAGATTATAGGTTCCTTGAAGTCAGGAACTATGCCTTGTTCTACTACTGTTTAGAAAAGATTACCATTTCTAGTGTGAGAGCTTTCTGAACCCTTTGCAAGACTGTTCATCCACCTTTGATATTTACCTGTCCCCCAACTCTCTCCTGTGGTTCCAAGAATCAATAGCATGAAAAAGAAACTGCATTCCAATTAATATGTCTCAGAAGATGGGCTAAACCAGGTTGAAGATAGGCAAGAAGACAAAAACCCATTGATGACTTAAGGGTATATCAATCCCAAATATGTAAAAACTTCCCCTGGTGGAATTAGCAAATGAGAATGATGATTATGAAGGTGACTGAACCATGAGCTTTGGAGTTCTTAAAGCTTGGTCAAACATTAAAAATGCCAAAATCATCCACTGCCTCCCAAAGCATTCACAGTTTTCTTCACTTTGATGATTCTGGAAGAGGCATTGAAGCCAACAACTTTGTGCATCTCTTTCTCACTTAAATGTGCAAATCAAGACATCACCCATAACATCATGATGCTATTAGTTCCTTTAGAAAGGAAAGATGAATAACAATATCCCACAGAGTGCCACAGGGCCTTGCAGTAGGTGCTGAATAATTATTTGTCTGATAAACTAAGGCATATACCTAAGGTTTTTTTTTTTTTATTCTCCTTTTTTTTTTCATTTTTTTAAAGTTTATTTTTAACCCACATTGCTTTATGAATCATATTGGGAGAGAAAAAAATCAGGACAAAAAGGGGAAAAACATGGTAGAGATTTAAAAAAAGAAAGAGTAAAAAAAGAAAAGAAAAAAAGAAGTGAACATAGCAAGTCTCTTTTGTTATTTTTCTGGATGCAGTTGGAATTTTCTCTCCAATGTATATTGTGATTGTTTTGAATCACTTAACCACAGAGAAGAATCAAATCTTTTGTAGTTGATCATCACACATTCTTGATTATTGTGTACAAGATATTCCTGGTTCTGTTTGTTTCACTCAATATCAGTTCATGTATATCCTATCAGACCTTTCTATAATCAGTTTGTTCATCAATTTTATAGAAAAATAATATTCCATTACCTTCATATACTTGTTCAGCGATTCCCCAATTGGTGGGCATCTACTCAATTTCTAATTGTTTGCTGCCACAAAAAGTGCTGCTAGAAACATTTTTGCACATATGGGTCTTTTCTCCTCCTTTATGATTTCCTTGGGATACAGACCCAGTAATGTCACTGCTGGGTCAAAGAGTATACACAGTTTTATAGCCTTTGGGCATAGTTCCAGATTGCTCTCCAGAACAGCTGGATTAGTTTGCAACTCTACCAACAATGCATTATTTGTCCCAGTTTTCCTACATCCTCTCCAACATTTATCATATTTTTTTCCTGTTATCTTAGCCAATCTGAGAGGTGGTATCTCAGAGTTGTTTTAATTTGCATTTCTCTAATCAATAGTGATTTAGAGCATTTCTTCATATAACTATAGACGGCTTTAATTTTGTCATCTGAAAATTGTCTGTTCATATCCTTTGATCATTTGTCAATTGGGGATTGACTTATATTCTTATAAATTTGACACAATTCTTTATATATTTTAGAAAAGAGATCTTTATCAGAAATACTGGTTGCAAATATTTTCCCAGTTTTGTACTTCCTTTCTAATCTTTTTTTTTTCTGTTAATTTTGTGCAAAATCTTTTTAATTTAATGTAATCAAAGTTGTCCATTTTATTTTTCATAATATTCTCTAATTCTTCTTTGGTCATAAATTCTTCCCTTCTCCAAAGATCTAATAGGTAAATTATCCCTTGTTCTCCTAATTTGTTTATGCTATTACCCTTTATACCCAAATCATGAATCTATTTTGATCTTATTTTGATATCAGGTGTGAGATGTAGATCTATTCTGAGTATCCAACATAATATTTTCCACTTTTCCCAGCAATTTTTGTCAGATATGGAGTTCTTATTCCAAAAGCTGGAGTTTGGGGATTTATCAAATAATAGATTGCTATAGGCCTTGGTTATTGTGTCATATGTATCTAATCTATTCCACTGATCCACCACTCTATTTCTTAGTTAATACCAAGTGGTTTTGATAACTACTGCTTTATAATATAGTTTTAGCTTTGGAATTGCTAAGCCACTATTCCCCCTTCTTCAATGACAGGCTTCCTTTCAATACTGAAAGAAGATTCTTTTTATCTGTTTTTATAATAGTGATATATAAATAAATATTTTTCCCAAAGAATTAGACAAAGAAATGTTTTATCATTTTTCCCTCCTCAAAAACTTGGGCTTTTCTGTTGTACTTTACAGACATAACACCAGGCATGAGAATTTTAATAATAAAAATTTGGTATCAGTGTATACTTTTATTTCCTACTCCTTGAGTATTTTTTCATGTAACTAAGCATTAAATGTTGAACTGAATTGACAATTCTTACTTGAGAGTTTATGATATGAAATTCTAAATTAGTCCCTATTTGTGTCCCACATAATATTTAACTGAATTCAATAAAAGGTGATAGAACTCATTAAGTTTTGTTAAATGAGATGAAAAGGGTAATAACCCCTAATTCAGGTAAGTTAATATTCAAGTTATGTCAGTTAAGTGTTGAAATGGATAAAACACTGGGCTTGGAATTAGAAAACTTTATTCTGATGAGTTCAAACCCAGTCCTTGATACTTACTAACTGTGTGACCCTGGACAAGTCACTTAAACCTCTTTGCTTTAATTATTCATCTATAAAATGAGCTGGAGAAGGCAATGGCCAACCACTGCAATATCTCTGTCAAGACACCCCTAAATGGGGTCGCAAAGAGTCAGACAAGATTGAAATGACTCAACAACGTGTGCAAAGTTGATCATTTTGAGTCTGCCTAACACAGTAATTTATGTTGAAGGGCTTGGCACTTTGGGATGATGTGCCTACTCCTAATTGGTGACTTGAATCTCTATCATACTCCTGATAACATGAACCAGGAAGAGGGCAGAGAGTGTTATTGCATCAGTGAAAAGAAAGATTAAAATTCTGACTCTCTTTCTTACACCATCCATATGGCATTAAGTAACTCTAAGAATTCCTATGAGAAAGTGGGGTAACAGATGGTGCTTTTTCCCCCATCATAGATGCCATTTAGCTAGGGTGAGAAAATTCAAATAAGTGTACTTATGACTAGGCCCCTGGATGTCTTTTTTAATTGATCTTCCCTTTCACAAATAAATAACTGAGTATTATTTTCTAGATAAATGTCGCCGAGTTTGGTGATGATCATTTGAGCTGTTGGTTAGAGTTAACTAGCAAGAAAATGAGGGAAAGTTATATAAACACTGGATAGAAAGTGAATACAATTCTATTTGGGAGTCCTACAAAAAGCTTAATACTCTGATAAATGTGAATTATCTTCCTAGTAGAGTACAACAATAATTATGAGATAAAAATTAATGATGATTTGTCTTACCAATCTGTACCATGAGTCTTTTGTCACCCTTATCCATTTCTTTTGCATGTAGGATATAAATGGCTGTCTTATCTAATTCATAGTACACACCGAATTCATTTTTACTCTCCTACTTTGAAGAGACCCCAAAACCACTACCCAAGATATGCCCCTAATTAAGAAAATAGAGGTTTAACAAGACATAGTAGAAGAAAAGGAAGTCTAGTCACCCTTCCAATAATAAGTAGCCAGGTTTTCCCAACATTAAACTGGTTGGAACCTTATACTTCATTCAGACCCTAGAGAGGTAGAGGGAATTAGCATATCCCCCTTGCTCTTTGGACTTAGCTACAGACTTTATACTTATCTAGCAAGTTTGGCATATTTTAAATCAATTATTGAGACATTGAAGCCAAAATAATTTAATTTTGTTTGTTTCTTTTTTTATACATGTGTGTTACTGAAGAATATGTTCAGCCTAAAGAAAAAAAAAAAAGAAAAGAAAATCAAATGACAGTGAATAAAAAATTACAAGTTCATGATTCTTTTAAATGGGTGGCATGTATATCCAACGGAAGTGTCAAGTCAGTCAAATATTCTTGTGTCTCTCAATATAGACTACCATTTGCATTAAGAACAAATATCCAGATCAGCAGGATGATTTCAGAGAGGACTGGAGAGACTTACATGAACTGATACTAAGTGAAGTGAACAGAACCAGGAAATCATTGTGTACAACAATAGCAAGATTAAACGATGCTCAATTCTGATGGACATGACTCTTTGCAACAATGAGGTGACTCAGGTCACTTGCAATGGACTTGTAATGAAGAGAGCCATCTACACACCAACAAAAGACTATGGGAGAGTGTGGATCACAAAATAGTATTTTCATTCTTTTTGTTGTTGTTTGCATTTTGTTTTCTTTCTCATTTTTTTCCTTTTTGATCTGACTTTTCTTGTACAGCATGATAATTGAAAATATGTATAGAAAAATTGCACATATTAACAGATTACTTGCAGTAGCAAAAAAATTGGAACATAAGGTTTTGCAGGCATGAATGTTGATAATTATGCATATGTTTTGAAAATTAAAAAATCTTTAATAAAAAACACAAGAATATAAAGTATTTTGATAAAATACCAAAAAAAAGAAACCCAAAACGAAAGGCAATTCCAATAAAGTTGGATGTAAACACCGTCTATATCCAGTTAAAACTATGGAGTCTGAATGTAGATCAACACTTACTGTTTTCATCTTTTTTTTTCATGGTTTTTCCCTTGTTCTGATTTTTTCTCCCAACATGAAATCTATGGAAATATGTTAATAATGACTATGTATATAACAAAAATGTTTTATATGTTACAGGGGAAAGTAAAAACAATAAAAAAGAACAAATATCTATCCTTCATTCAGAACAGAAGAGGTTAGATTAAGCTAAAGTGGAAGACAAAAAAGCAAGGAGAAAATGAAAGACACATAAAAAGATTTGAGGAAGGCATGGTTAGACATTTTTTTTTTCTGAATAAGAACTTGGAATTCTAAGGAACTGCATATTCACTACATTAGCAGTGTGCTATGGCAATCAAAAAAAAAAAAAGGTAATGTAAGTTCATGCTGCATTGACAATGCTTTAGAGAGTAAAGAAGTGATATCCCCACTCTATTCTTCTAAGGTCAGATCAAATACATAACATCATGTTTAGTTCTTGTTATTACAGTATAGGAATTCTGGACATTGATAAACTAAAGAATATCTAGAAGTAGGCAGCCAAGATTATGAAAATCCTTTTATTTGTGCTATATGAGGATTGATTAATTGATAGATACATATATATCTATATATATATGCACGTATGTATGTATGTATAGCTAGCATTTATAGAAGGCTTTAATTTTACAATGCCCTTTACAAATATTACCACATGTGATCCTCACAATACTGGTTGGTAGAACCTATTATTATCTCTATTTTGTCTTAAACTAGGACAGGAAGAGGTTATAAGACCTGCCAAGGGTCACACAGCTGATGAGTATCTGAGATCTGGCTTGAACTCAGCTGTTCCTGCCTCCAGGTTCAACATTCTACTTATTGAATCACTTTTCGTTGAAAGAACTGAGATAATTAGCCTGAAGTAGACTAGGGTGGGAGGCATAGAGAGGATAAGGGCATGAAAATTGTCTTTAAGAATGAAAGACTGTCATAAGAAAGATGGATTCTGTTTGTTCTTGTTGGAATTAGAGCCCAGAACTGGAAGCAGTGAATGGCAAATGCAAACAGTGAAAATTAATGATGGGAAAATCTTTCAAGTAATTAAAGGTCTCCATATATGGAATGGGCTTATTCACATGAAAGGGGTTTCCTCCTCATTGGAGGCTTTCAAGCAAAAGATGAATAAACTTGTTATATATGTTTTAATGAAGATATGATCTTTGGGGGAATGGGTTAGATGAGCTGATCACTGATATGCTTTTTAAATTTAAAATTATGTGATTCTGTGACTTCTGTGACCAAGTAATAAAAACATCAGATTAGGATCCAGGAAACTTTACACTATTATGAATTAGTCATATGACCTTGACAAACCTCTTAAATTGTTCCTCAATACTGAATAGTTTCAAGTAAATGAGAGATACTCATGTTTGGAGAATATTTTAGAAGAGTTTTTATTCAGAAAAAAAAGATATGATAGAGGATATAGAGAATTAGCTTTGAAATAACAAGATTTGGCTTCTAACCTTATTTCTGGAACATGTTGGCTTATGTGAACCATGACAACTCATTTAATTTTTCAGTGATAGAGGTAGTTAATCTACTATTCTAAATTGCAAAGAACAAGTAAAGCTACTCTGGTAGAGGAAGGTTCCTTATTTGGGTGGAAGGATATCTAGTCTGTATTTCTTTCTCTCTCTATTCAGAAACGTTAGACTATGTAGCCTTTAAAGACACTTCAAAAAAGATTTTCTGAATTGCACATGTTTAACATACATTGGATTATTTGCTGTGGAAGGGAGGGAAAATAAAATGTGGAACACAAGGTTTTGCAAGGGTGAATATGGAAAATTATCTTGCATATGTTATGAAAATAAAAAGCTTTAATTAAAAAAAAAAAGATTCCCTGAATTCGCCTTAGCCCATTTCCTTAAGGTATTGAATTAGGTGAGCCATAAGATCTCTTTGGACTTAAAATCCTAAATGCCAAAAACTTCTTACAAGCATGTGTCATTGACACAATCTTTAACTATTACCAGCCTACTCTTGATTAATTCAACTTCTAAAATTCTATGTTATGTTGTATTTTGAAGAAAATCATGTTCTTCCTTAGTATTGCATATTTAATCATTTTTTCACTAAATGAGTGTTAGGAAATTAATTATTTACTTCTCAAAATTGACTAAGCAATTCAACTGACTTTGGAAAGGCCATAAACTTTGCCATTATTCATGATATTTATCTTTAATTTGTCTTCTAGGAAGAAAAGAGAGCTCCAAAGGATGTGAGAGAAGCTCCTTTCAATACAAAGTCCCCATGTAATGTAGCAGTCCCAAGGAATTTTCATTTTCCTTTTTCCCTCTTTTCTCTTTGATGGCAGAAATTAACCATCTATAATAGTCTATAATGTTGATGTTCAGAAATTGCTGGACAGGGAAACCCTCAGGTGGCAGTGGCAGCAAGGAATTTCATTGGGATAGCCGATGGACAAGGTCTTTTATTATCAGTTATGTTAATGTCAGATTTCTTCTCCTCTTTATATCCTGCCCACGAAAAATCATTTTAGAAACCTATAGCCATGTTTCCCTACTTCTGCAACCCCTGACCTGCTATGTTCCCTTAGGCTGAATGTTCTTCCTTATCTCCATGCTGAGCCACAACAAAGCATGGTTACATTGTTGATTCTTGGTTATTCATAGATTCCTGGAACAGTAGACACAAAACTGAATCTTTCAGAGATAAAATACTAGGCACATGAAAGGAATAAGCCTTCTATTTCTAGTCACAGTAGAGGTTTACAAATGACATTAAATGACCAATGTGCAAAAGTATATTGTTACTGTAACAGGAAAGACTAGGAAAAAATTACAGTCTACCAAACGTTAAAGTCTTTGATATTTCATTTTCTTGAAGAAAGGCAAAATTCTGGGTTAGTGAAGATATTGAACAACCAAAATAGACTGAATCTCAACCCTTAAATCATCAAAATTGTGACATACTTGACAAACCACTGAACAAAGACCAGGAACAGCAAAGTCAGTAATTAAGCAGAGCTTAACTAGAATTAAAGGAGACACTCACATTCTTTTCTGGTGGTTAGAACAGAGGCCTTGGGAGATGCTAGGGTTTGATCCCAACAATTTGCTATGTGACCTAAGCTGAGCTAGCCTGATGTGTCTGATTTCCAGGAATTTCCCACATTTCCTCATTCTGACCTTCCAGAAACTCTCTCAGATGGGCAGACTAGTGACTGCCCTGAGAAAATAGCTGAGCACTTGATATATGGGTTAGATTAATTAGTGAGTGTCTTAGATGAGGAAGAGAGGAGGGTGAACTGAATCCAAACACACCATACTTTATTATCAGGTTTGAATGTGATGACCTATATTGATGTCTATCACCTATGTCTCCTCAAGGAGTAGAGCTGACTTAGGTCATAGTAGATTATGTCAGCTATGGACAAAACAGTTCCATGAGTCAGAATGTCCAAGTCTATCCCATGGACTCCATCATGCAAGGAGAAGCCTAACTACATTGGGTCAATTTAATTACACAATTTTTTACATTGTTTTAAGATGATCAGGCAGGCACTGAACCACAAAAAGTCATAGGTGGAAGGAATTTAAAAGATGATCTAGTCTGATTCCATAATCTAATACATTAAAAAATTGAACAGAGCACCATATCTAGCTTACTGTATAGATATGAATACATATCTACTGATTCCCAGTTCAAGACTTTCCCTATTACATAGTGAAATTTTCTCTCATTCTAAGATCACTAAAACACTTTACCAGCTACCACTCAATCAGTCCAACATATCTAACCAGGCCAGGCTCCCATATTTGTTCCCTCATTAATTACTCAGAGCTTGGGAATATGGAATAATTGATTGCTTCCGTTGCCCTTACCTTTCCCTTTCCTTTTTCTTCCATTGCTGTGACCTTTAACCATCAGGGGTACAACCTCACTCCAAATCATTGATATAAGTATGAAGATCTCTCTATACTACCTCACATCAGCCAGTTAGGGACAGGGCCCCAGAGGTCTAAATCCTCTTGATTTCTGACTTTTCCTGTCTCTAGTCTGCTTTGTTAGGCATTGGCCATCTATAGATTAAAGGCCATTTCAGTGTGTTTGAAATTAGCAAGATGAAGTTTCTGGGGCAAGTAAGAGAATTCTGGAATAAAACTTGTAAAAACGGATACATTTATACATATATTCATATACACACATATATGTACATAAAGCATTTTATGGTTTTTGTTCTTTGTTGATATTTTGTATATATATGTATATATTTATATATCTATACAAATGTATATATTTATGTATGTTTAGTATTTTATGGTTATTGTTCTTTCTTAATTGCAATTTTTTTTACTTGTAAAAAAAATTAAAAATTGGACAAAGTCAAGATGGCAGAGAAGATAAGACATAACCTAAGATTCCCCATCTTTCCTCAGAATCAGTATTAGATCAAGCCTTTGAATGGATTTTAGAATAACAGGATCAAAAACATATTTGGAGTGTAATTTTCCAGTTTAAGATATTTTGGAAGAACTTCAGGAAAGATCTGTCTTATTGGGCAGTACAGAGAGCCCTAGTACCTATGACTAGTATGGAGAATCTAGCAGGAGGCTCTAAGCCAAAAATCAACAATGTTGGCTACTCTTACTTGGTTCAGTAGACCAGTGGATTAGCAGAGTAGCTGTGAGCTGTCCAAAGCAATTACAGAAGCTAAATTGTGAACCCCTGAACCCCAGAATAACAGGCAGAACTTAATCAGGCCCAACCAGCCCAGTAAGAAAGCTTGAAGTATTGCCAGTCCCATCCCAGTTCAGTCAGTGAGAGGCCCCTGTCCCCTGCAAGTGTCTTAGGAGCAGAGCTCAACTTTTTAAAAGGAGCAAAAAAGCAAAAAGACCTTTGACTGCAGAAAGCTATTATGGAGACAGGAAAGATCAGAACATATAAACAGAAGACAATAGCAAAGGCAAAATACCTTCAGATGAAGCCTCAAAGGGGGATATAAATTGGTTTCCAACTCAAATGGCTCTTTTGGAAGAGTTCAAAAAGATTTTAAAAGAGAACTAGAAGAAAAATAGGGGAAAGAAATGAGAGCTATGTAGGAGAATTACAAAAGTTTTGGGGAAAGGTCAACAGCTTGGAAAAAGAAGCACAGAAATTGACTGAAGAAACAATTCTTTAAACAATAAAATTTGGAGAAGTGGGAAAATATACTAAAGAAAAAATTCTTTTAAAAATAAATTTGGTAAAATGGAAAAGGAAAACTACTCCTTGAAAAATAGAATTGGTGAAATGGAAAGAGAAAATCACTGAACAAAGTATCTCTTTCAAAATTCCAGTTGATTAAATGAAAAGGAAGTAAAAAAAATCTAACTTAAGAAAACAATTCACTAAAAATTAGAATTGGACAAATAGAAGTGAATGACTCAATGAGACATCAAAAATCAAACAAAAACCCCCAAAATAAAAACAAAATAGAAAAATTTAAAATACTTCATTGGAAAAACAACTGACCTGGAAAGTAGATCCAGGAGAGACAATATAAGAATTACTGGATTACTTGAAATTCATGATAAAAAAAAAAAAAAAAAAGGACCTGGAAAATATATTTCAAGGAATCATCAAAGAAAAATCAATTGGAAGAATATAAAGTATTCATGGGTAGGCCAAGCTAATATAATAAGTGATATTTCTATCTAAATTGATTTACTTATTCAGTGCTATGCCAAGTAAAGTGCCAAAAAAAATTCATCTGAGAGAACAAAAAGCCAAGGGAATTAATGAAAAAAGATGCTAAGGAAGGTGGCCTAGCATTACTGTACCTAAAACTGGAGTGGCAGTCATCAAATCATCTGATACTTGTTAAGAAATAGAGTAAAATAGAGTAAAATATCAATGAAATAGGTTAGGTTCACAAAACACAATAGTCAATGATTATAGTAATCTGGGTTTGATAAACCTAAAGACTCCAGCTTCTGGGACAATAACTCACTATGTGACAAAAATTACTGGGAAAATCAGAAAAGAATATGGCAGAAACTCAGCATTGACCAACACCTAACACCTTATACCAAGATAAGGTTAAAATGTTTTCATAATTTTGACATAAAGGGTGATACTATAAGCAAATTAGAAGGCCAAAGGATAGTTCATCTCTAAGATCTGTGGAGAAGGGAGAAATAAATGGCCAGAGAAGAAGTAGAAAACATTATGAAATACAAAATTGATCATTTTGATTGCATTAAACTTTTTTAACAGCAAAATCAATACAGCCAATATTAGAAGGGAAACGTTTCTAAATATATAGAGGATTGACTCAAATTTATAAGAATATATTCTTATTAGCCACTAGCCAAATCATTTATGGTTAAAGGATATGAACAGATAATTTTCTGATGAAGAAATTAAAGCCCCTTCTGTTCATATGAAAAAATGCTCTAAATCACTGTTGATTAGAGAAATGCAAATTAAGACAACTCTGAAGTATACTACATAATTCTCAGGTTAGCTAAGATGGCAGGAAAAAATAATAATAAACATTGAAGGGAATATGGGAAAATGGGGACAGTAATGTGTTTTTGGTGGAATTGTGAACTGATCTAAGCAAAGCTACTCCCTACAAATAAAAGGGGGCTCAAAACCAAGGCTCAGAGCTGTACAGGAAGCTTGGGATAGCACCCTCTTTACCCAGGACCAGAAATCAACCATAAAAGTCAAAAAAAATTTTTTTAAAAAAGGAGGAAATATCAAAACAAAAGGAAAGAAAATGAGCAAGAAACAGAAAAGAACCTTGATCATAGAGACTGACTATGGTGTCAAGGCAGAACAAAACACAAACTTGGACAAGGACAGAATATTCACAGAAGAAACTTCCAAGAGTGATAAGAATTGGTCTTGAGCCCAAAAGGCTTCTTAGAAGTGCTTATAAAAGACTTTAAAAGGCAAATAAAAGTGGTAGAAGAAAAAATGGGAAAAGAAATGAGAGGAATGAATGAGAGAGTTAACAATTTGGAAAGGGAAGGGGAAAAAATGTCTGAAAAAAGCACTCCTTAAACAGAAAAATAAACTAAATGGGAAAAGATACAAAAGGTAACTGAAGAAAATCACAAATTAGAAACCAGAACAGAGCAAGTGGCAGCTAATGACATTAAGAAACAGCAAGGATCAGTCAAACAAACTAAAAAGAATGAAAAAGTGGAAGGAAATGTGAAATATAACAGTGACAAAACAGTCAAGCTTAAAAATAGATCCAGAAGAGACAATTTAAAAATTATTGACCTATTTTAAGACCATGACCCAAAAAAAAAAGAGCCTGAATAGCATTCTGCAATAGGTCATTAAGGAAAAATGCTCCAATATTATAGAATCAGATTGATTGAAAGAATCTAGCAATCACCTCTAAAAAGAAATACCACAAGGCATTGTTGCAAATAAACATTGTTGCAAAACTCCAAAAATTATAATCTCAAACTAAAAATACTGCAAAATGCCAGACAAAAACAATTCAAATATAAAGGAGCAACATTCAGGATTACCTAGGATCTGGAAGCTTCTACGATAAAGTATTGGAAGTCCTGGAATACTATATTCTGGAAAACAAAGGGCCTGAGGTTATAACCAAGAATTAACTACCCAGCAAGATTCAGCATCATCTTTCAGGAGAGGATATGGCTCTTCAATGAAGTAAGAGATTTTCAATCATTTCTATTGAAAAAATCCAAACTAAACAGAAAATTTAATCTACAAATACAGGACTCAAGAGAAGCAAAGATAATTAAACAGGGGAAAATATATAAAGGTCAAACTGTTTACATCCCTAGTTGGGAAAACAATATAACTCTTGAGAACTATAGTCTATTATTGGGGCAGACAAAGGGGTGCATTATATGGTCTGAAGGTGTGGTTATGAATGGACTGTGATGTGATGAAATCAAAGAAAAAGACATTAAGAAGTGGGAAAAGGTCTGTACTGGAAAAAGAGGAAAGAGGAGGTATAATGAAATCACATGCAGAGGCACAAAGACCTATTACAATCCAGGGAAAGAATGGAGTAGGATGAGCATTGTCTGAAGCTTGTTCTCATAAATATTGGCTTTAAGGGGACTAATTTCATCATTAAGTTGGGTATAGAATTTTATCTAACCCTATAAAGAAGTAGGAGGAGAAAGAAGAAAAGAAAAAGGAGGTTCAGGATAAAAAGAAAGGCAGAAAAAATAGGGGGAAAAGGTAAAATAAGGGAGGAAAGGATAGAAGATAAGGTGGGGTGGTTAAAAAATGACTAAGGACAGGATGGAAAAAGAGAACAAAAGTACATTAAGGGGAGAAAATAGGATAGAGGGAAATACAGAGCTGGTAATCATAACTGTTATGTAAATGGGATGAATTCTCCCATAAAACAGAAGGAAATTACAGAGTGAATTAAAAACAGAATCCTAAAATATGTTTATAAACACATTTGACACAAAGAGACACAGAAATGTAAAGATAAAAGACTGAAAGATAATTTATTATGCTTCAGCTGAAGGAAAAATTAAAGCAGAAGTAGCAATTCTGATCTCAGTTAAAGCAAAAGTAAAAATAGATCTTACTAAAAGAGATAAGGAGGGAAAGTGCATCTTGACAAAGGGTACATTAATAATGAAGTAGTAACAGTATTAAATGTGTATGTACCAAGTGGTAGAGCAGGCAAATTCCTAGAGAAGATTTTAAATCAGTTATAGGAAAAAATAAACAGTAAAACTATTCTAGTGGGGGACCGCAACCTTCCCCTCTCTGAATCAGACAAATCTATCCACAAAATAAACAAGAAAGAAAATAGGGAGGTAAAGAGAATCCTAGAAAACCTAGATATGATAGATCTGTAGAGAAAATCGAATGGGAAAGAAAGGAATATATCTTTTTTTTGGCTGTATATGCCATCTACACAAACATTGACCATGTATAGGGCACAAAAACCTCACAATCAAATGCAAAAAGACAGAAATAGTAAATGTTTCCTTTTCAGACAGCAATGCAATAAAAATTATATTCAGGGAAAGACAGACTAAAAACCAATTGGAAATTAAATAATCTAATTTTAAAGAATGAGTGGGTAAAACAACAAATAACAGAAACAATTCATAATTTCATCCAAGAAAATGATAATAATGAGACAACATATTATAAAACCTATGTACTGCAGCCAAAGCAGTTCTTAGGGGAAATTTTAAATCTCTAAGGTACATTAATAAAATAGAGAAAGAGGATAATCAAAGAATTAGGCATGCAATTAAAAGAGGTAGATACAGAATAAATTAAAAACCCCCCAATTAAATCCCAAAATGGAAATTTTGAAACTCAAAGGAGAGATTAATAAAATAGAAACTAAGAAAACTATTGAACTAATTAATAAAAGAGTTGGTTTTATGAAAAAAACTAATAAGATAGATAAAACTTTGGTTAATTCGATCAGAAAAAAAGGAAAGGAAAAAAAAAAAAAAACAAATCACCAGCATCAAAAATAAAACTCATCACCAATCAAAAAAGAATTTAATGCAATAATCAGAAGCTATTGTGCTCAACTTTATGGCAGCATTGATGAATAGATGAATATTTACAAAAATATAAATTGCCCAAGTCAACAGAAGAGGAAATAAATTACTTAAATTGTCCCATTTTTAAAAAAATAAACAATTCATTAATGAACTTCCTAAGAAAAAATCTCCAGAACCAGATGGATTCATAAGTGACTTCTACAAACATTTAAAGAACAATTAATTTCAATACCATGCAAACTATTTGGAAAAATAAATAAACAAAGAGTTCTATCAAATTCCTTTTATGACACAAATATGGCACTGATACCTAAATCAGGAAGGGTCAAAATAGAGAAATAAAATTACAGACCAATCTCCTTAATGAATAGTGATACAAAAAATTTAAATAAAATATTACCAAAGAGATTACAGCAACTTATCAGAAGAATAATACACTATGATTAAGTGAGATTTATACCAGCAAAGCAGGGCTGGTTCGATATCAAGAAAATTATTACCGTAATCAACCATTTTGATAACAAACCCAACAGAAATTATATGATAATCTCAGTAAATTAAAAAAAAACTTTTAACAAAATACAGCACCCATTCTTATTAAAAACACTAGGGAGCATAGGGATAAAGGAAGATTTTCCTAAAATAATGAGCAGTATCTATATAAAATCCACAGCAAGCATTATTTGTAATGAATAGAAACTGGATGTATTCCCAAGAAGATAAAGGGTGAAACAAGGATGCCTGTTGTCATCACCATTATTTAGCATTGTACTAAAAATGTTGGCTTTAGCAATAAAAAAAGAAAAAGAAATTAAAGGAACTAGAATTGGCCATGAGGAAATAAAACTATCACTTTTTGCAGATTGTATGATGATATATTTAGGAATCCTAAAAAATCATGCAAAAAAGCTACTGGAAACAATTCACAGCTTTAGTAAAATTACAGGCTATAAAAAAACCCCACATAAATCATTAGCATTTCTATATATTACTGACAAAGGCCATCAGCAAGAGATAGAGAAATTCCACTTAAATTTACATTAGCAAAATAAAATACTTGGGAGTCTACATGCCACGACAAACCCAAGAACTATATGAATGTGATTACAAAACACTTTTCACACAAATAAAGTCAGATCTAAACAACTGGAAAAATATCAATTGTTCATGGCTAGGCTGAGTTAATATACTAAAAATGATAATTCTGCCTAATTTGATTTACTTGTTCAATGTCATACCAATCACAATGCCAAAATATTATTTTATAGAACCAGAAAAAATAATAGTAAAATTCATCTGGAAGAACAAAAGGTCAAGAATATCAAGGGCATTAATGAAAAAAAAATTACAAAGGATGGTGGCTTAGCAGTACCTAAACCTAAAACTATATTATAAAGCAGCAATCATCAAAATCACTTGGTACTAGCTAAGAAATAGATTGATGGATCAGTGTAATAGATTATACACATGACATAATCAGTATTTGATAAACCCCCAAACTCCAGTTTCTAGAATAAGCACTCACTATTTGCTAAAAATTGCTGGGGACAGTGGAAAATAATGTCAGAAACTTGGTATGGATCTACTTCTCACACACCATACCAAAATAAGGTCAAAATGGTTATATGATTTGGGTTTAAAGGATGATACCATAAACAAATTAGAAGAACAAGGGATAATTCACTTATCAGATCATTAGAGAAGGAAGTAATTTATGACCAAAGAAGAGCTAGAAAACATTATGAAAGGGACACTGGACAACTTTGATTACATTAAACTAAAAAAATTTTGCACAAACAAACTCAATAGAAACAAGATTAAAAGGGAAGTACAAAGCTGGGAAAAAATCATTACAGTCAATATTTCAGATAAAGGTCTTATTTCAAAAAATATTAAGAACTGTGTCAAATTTTTAAGCATACAAATTATTCCCTAATTGATAAATGGTTAAAGGATATGGATAAACAATTTTCGGATGATCAAATTACAGCCATCTATGCTCATTTGAAAAAAATGTTCTAAATCACTATTTTAGGGAAATGCAAATTAAAATAACTCCAAGATAACACCTCATACATGCACATCAATTGGGGAATGCCTGAACAAGTTTTGGTGTATGAAGGTAATGGAATATTATTGTTCTATAAAAATAATGAGCAAGCTGATTTTAGAAAGGCCTGGAAAGGTTTACATGAACTGATGCTGAGTGAAACAAGCAGAACCAGGAATATATTGTACACAAGCAAGAATATGTGGTGATCCAACTATGAAAGACTTGCTTCTTCTCAGTGGTTCAGTAATTCAAAACAATCCCCAGAGACTTTGGAAAGAAAATGCCATTGGCATTCAGAAAAAGAAATGAATAGACTGAATGTAAATCGAGACATAATGTGTCTACTTCTGTTTCTTATCTCTTTCTAGTTTTTCCATTTTGCTTTGATTTTTCTCTCCCAATGTCATTCATTAAGGAATGTGCAATTAAATAAATGAGTGAATAAAAAATGATTAACAGGTTGATTTCAAAAAAGTTTGGAAAGTAATACAAGAACTGATACTTAACAATGTGAGCAGAACCATGAGAACATTATATATAGTAACAATAAGATTATGGAATGTGATGGATGTGGGTCTTATCAGCAATGTGGTGATTCAAGGCAATTTCAATAGACTGGGGATGGAAAACACCATCTGCATCTAGAGAGAGAACTATTTATTTCAAAGAATAGTATTCTGATTTTTGTTTGTTTGCTTTCTCTCTCATGACCTTTTCCTTTTTTGTCTGACTTTTCTTTTACAACATGAGAAATATGCAAATATGTTTAAAATAATGTCCATATATAACCAAAAAATAATCATAGACTTTTTTGTTATGTTCCACTAAAGAGTCTTTCCTTGAGCTCCAGAGTAATCTGGAATGAGTGCAAATAGTCAATGAAAGAGTTAACAAAGGAAACACATTTTCCTGCCAATTAATCCTGAGTACTATTAAAATCTAAAACATTAATAGTTCACTTAACAGAGACTGGAAAAAAATACATCAAGGTAAAATAAGGATATTTTTTGTTTTTTGCTTTGTTCCTTTATTTTTTGTTTTGTGTTAACATTTCTTTTTTGATGATGGTTGTTTTTATTTGTTTTATTTTGGGTTTTTTTTTGTTGTTATTTTTTAGCTGAGACCATGAAACAATAATAGCTATAGCAGTCGTTTTACATACCACCATAAGATTTGCAAAGTGCTTCTCATATAGAATCTCATTTGATGCTCAATGTAATTTGGATAGGAAAGGACTTTAAGTATTATGTCTCCATTTTATGGAGGAGAGAAGTAAAGATGAGGGAGGCTAAATAGCATGATAGAATTACACAAGTAATAAGTGTTTGTTAAATTCATATTTATTAGGCTCATGCTATATCTCCTTAGTTAATTGCATCCAACTGGTCTTGAACAGTTAATAGCATTAGGGAATCAAAGAATATACCCAGCAAAGTTCAGGATATCAGGAGGCTCTAGCAATACTGTTACTATTAATTCAGATTGTAACTTCAGGATCTCCAAATTCAAAAAGCACTACTTTTCACTCTTCACTGAATTCATTAATGCCTACAAAGAGACAGTTCCAACCCCCCTTCTTAACAAACAAAAAATAACAAATGGTTGGATTTTATTTTTGTTTTGTTGCTTAGGCTTCTGTGTTAATTAGAGGATAGGTTAATGGCTAGTATTAAGTAATGGGTGAGACCAAATTATTGTGTTGTAATATGGGAGCCACCTGCCAGTGGCTGCTGGAGGTCTAACTCAGACCTGTAGAATGGATCTCTTCATGTGAGAGGATGATGATGATACAAGGAAATTGAGAGGCAGTTGTGTTGTCTGACCTCTCTCCTCTTCCCTCTTGCCACCAATTTATTTCTTTCCCGATCTACAAGGAATGTCTGTGAAGGCTGCTTTGTAACTCTGTCAAGTGTTATGATTCACAGCTGTGGAGGCTCTCAGAAAATTGACCTGCCCCTTCACTTAGGCATGGTCCTTAAAACCTAATACTATATTTAAGGATTACATATTTAATCTTAATCACAATTGTTTCACAGCTGGGAGATTTGGCACTCCTGAATCAGTAATAATAGTATGATGAAGGAACCACTCATATATTTTTTCATTTGTCCTTGATTTTTTTTAAATTTTGTTGTCTTATAAATTGTACTTCCTCCTACAACAAGAGACTGAAATTCTTTATTCACTGGTCTTGTGTGGGAGACACTTAAATTATATCCTTCATTTCCTACTTATCTTAGTTTTCCAGATGGAAAAGGTGGGGCTCATACCTGTTCCTAGAAAGAAATGGACATCAATAAGAACTCACAGTTGTATGGCAAATATACTTTTTATATTTTCCACACAATAACCCAGGTAGTGACTAAGATAAATATTATTGTCCCCATTTTATAAGTGAAAAAACTGAAGTTTGGAGAATTAAATAACTTGCTCATAAGCACATAGCTGCTAAGCATCAGAACTGATTTGATAATAGGTCATCTACTACAACTCCATCACCTTTTCCCTTATATTATTTTGCATTGAATTGATCAAGAATATTGGAATTGTTCTATAAGAACATTATTTCTTTGGTGATCATTTTAAGAATATAACCATGTGAGCATTATGTGTACATTTTCAAATAGGAGATCAGTAAGTCAATCAACAGCTTCTTCAAAGACCTCCTACTGATTCCATATCCCTTCATCATCTTATCAGCTCTCCTAGTTTCTGGTTCTATCTCTATCCATAGAGAGTCACAGAGAAGTGGAGCTGATACAGAGAGGTTCGTCTTATCCAAGGAACTCACAGAGAATACAAATATATCTTAGCTTAAATCTATGGAAATAGTAGGGATAAACATGGCTGAGTAAGAAAGAATGAAATGCCAGAATGATTGTGGGAGAGGATATTGTTCAAGTTCCATGTTTTTATTTAAAAATCTCTCAGTTGAAATTCATAAAGCAATCTTACATTGCAGAAAAGACAATTTTCTTTTTGTTTGTCTGTGTCTCTCTGCTCTCTCTCTCTCTCTGTCTCTCTCTCTCTCTCTCTCTCTCTCTCTCTCTCTCTCTCTCTTCCTTCTTTCTTCCTTCTTTTCCTCCCCACTCCCAACCCCTGATCCTCATCATAGTTCTATCCTATGGTTTAAACTTCCCTTAAAACAGATTGACATTTTCTGAAAAGGCAGCCTTCTGATATCTTAATGAGTTCCACTACAATCAAGGTATCAAGACAGGGTTCCAGCTATATGATACTGCCCTAAAGGCTTAGACTTCTCCTAGGAGGAAAGTAAACAAGGTTGCAAAAGAGGAAACTCTTTACCTATTGGGGTTTCACTATTCAAATAACTCAGATTGGTAACAAATAAGGAACTGATTTTTTCCTCTCTCTTTCATTACTCTGATTTTTGAACCACATGCTTGATATACTTCCTTTTTAAGAACTTGGCCTTGTCCAACAAATCTCTATTTCTTCTCTCCAAAAGACTTGCTCAAATTGCAACAATTAAACCCTTAGTACTCCTCCACTCTACAAGAAGAGGATGATTAAAAGGCTCTACCACCATGTTTTATTGTCACTTCCCAAGGCCTTGTAAAGTCTTGGAAAACGAAAATAGTCTTCATAACCTAGTGGTTCAGTAAACTCTGTACAGAGGTTCAGAGCTTGTTTCCTCATGTATTTCTGGGTTCCATCTTTCCCTAGTCCTTATCATGAATAAGTAATATACAGAATAAGACATCAGAAAGAAATAAAGACTCAAAATTATCAATGACATTTTGAACTTTAATTTCCTCATCTCATTCAAAAGCCTATGGTCTTCTGGTATACTGGGATCTAACCTTGTGGGTACAGTCATCATTGTCCACCATTTGGCTGCATCCTCTGTCTAAGATCTTAAGGAGAATGTAGCACAGCCAGATGCACATGCCCTTCCATAAAACAAAATAAAAAAACAAGCAAAAAAAAATAAAAAACAAGATACATTAGGGAAGCTTACCAAGTTAACAAAACCTACACTAATATTTCATATAGAGATTTTACCTAGCTCTCTAATTCTTCTAAAATGCACAACTCAAACACCACAGCATTATGAACCAGTCAAACACTAATTGATGCTTATTTTGTTTTATTTTTTGTTATCTATAAGCAACTTCAGTTTAGAATACAGACCAAAGAGAGAAAGAGAAAGATAGACAGAGCGAAAGAAAGTTTTTATTTATATAGACTATCCAAGAGTACATAGTCTGATATACTGAATAGTTAGGAATAAGTAAAAGTGTGGAGATGACTCTCTGTGTCATAGGAAATGCCCTCAAATGGTCAAGAACCCCACATTAATCTTTAAATTATTCTCTACAATTAAGCCTTTCTGCCAACATCATCTAGGAATTAGGGATACAGCTCCTAAAACTTCCCATGAAAAATGCTCCAATGACCAGGATGTTCTGTTAAAAAGGGTATCTCTCTATGACCATCTTACACTACTTTAGAAACACCAGTGATTTTTCCCTTTGTCCCAGTAACATTGATAAGGAAATAATAGCAAAATGGGCAATATTTTGCTTTGGTTCAGAAATGCTATGGGATTTGCCACTGTTACCTCTATGGGTCATTCTTGCTGCACCACATATGCTGTAATTCTTTTAACTATTTACTTAGTCTGGACATTTAACTCAGATGGAAGGGGAGTAGTTTTAATATGTTAATCTTTCTGGCTCATGAGTATCAGGACCCTATCTTTATCCCTTTGGGAATACCTGTATCAGACATAGGCTAAGAAGTCAAGGATGTAGATGTTAACTGATTTTGTGACTTAGAGAACTAACTGACCAGCCCTTTGGAATGTTCCAATTATAAGAACTGAAACTGCTTGTGGTACAATCCACTAAAGCAGAGTTGCCCCAAGAAGACAGACAACCTTACACAAAATCACAAACACTCTGGAAAAATGAGCCAAATAAGATAAAGGCGCTCTAAACACACACACACACACACACACACACACACACACTTATCCCTTAGCTCTAAATTAAAATGTTGTCACCTTACCTAAATTTTTATATTTTTTCTGAATCTATCTTTTGTTTCCATCACACTCTACCTTGAATTATACTTATTTTTATTCCTGTCAAAAACCCCACAGTGGAATAGTAGCCTAGCCCTTAGGAGCAAGAGCAATGTCCTTTTTTAAAAATCTTTGTCCTCCTTCTATCATTTACAAAATAGCTGTATCATTATGTGCATTGAATTAAGGTATGAAAAAAGAACAAGTGAATAAATGGTTCTGCTTATTCTTAAAAGACCATCCCAGTGTAATGGGTCATGTTAACAACAACAAGAGACCCATGATCTCCTCACTTTTCTCTGTTGCCTATAGGCCACCATAGAATGAGACTGAGACTGGTGATCTCATTAATACCATTAGCAATAGCTGCTTCCTTCAGATCAACTGGTCTGCCTTTCTGAATAATGTAAAGAGTCTCCCATCGAATTTTTACCTTATGATTCAAACTGAAGAATGTCTTTTATGCTTTCATTTTATTTGACCTAGATAAATTGAAGTAGAATGTTCAAATATGATTTTTTGACTTGCAACCATCCTTCTCTGAATGGAAATTCTATAACAGCTCTGGTATGAAAATTGCCAATTGATGCCAATTGAAGCATTCTGTTTTGTTTGATGAGCTATGAAAGGCAGAATTTAGACAATGCTAGTATTGCATCCCCCTTTGTCACCACAGTATCCCCTTTGGTTTGCATGCTTTAAGTTGTCTCATGATTTCCAGACCACTCCACTTACTATTTCAAGCAAAGAATTTCCAGAATGGCATATTCAATACTGTGGAAGATACAGGATTATATTTCTAAATTCCAAATCTATTCTATGAGTGACAGGAGCTAGTTGGTATTTCTGTGATTTTGAGTGAGCTCCCATACATTTTTCATATGAAAACATGCATATAATTTTCGTAGGGAACAAAGAGAAAGGGATACTAGCTACGTGCGCAGTAATCTTGCCTTATCCTATTATCCTCCCATCCCCTGGAGAACATTAATGCCTTTTCTGGCCAAGTTCGCCTTATAAATCAAGGAAATGAAATCTTTGGGCTTATTGCCAAACAAATAAAAACAGAATATAAAGGTCTTGTTCTAAGCGCTCCCACTCTGCATTACTTGGCACGCTTAACCCATAGAGTACAGAAAGAGCTCCAGCTTTTTAAATTGACGTGATTGATATTGCTTTAAAAATAATATTAATGACATAAGTGAATTCCCAGTTTGCCAAAAATCATTTAACTGCAGTGGACAGAAAATCAATGTTCTTTTGCAAAGTGTGTATTTTCTGCAAATTGTCTGGCAGTTTAAAGTGCAAATGATTGTATTAGCAATTGTGACTGCACATATTGAGTTTTTTTCTCTCTCCATGTTTAACAATGATCTAATCCAATCTCCTAATTATACAAATGTAGAAATTGAGGCACAGAAGGAGGAAGTAGCTTATCCAGGGTCACACCAGTAAGTAGTAAGTAGCAAAAGCAAGAAGAAATTTTTCTTATTCAAAGTCTAGAGTTCTTTAAGCCATAACAACATGACCAACCCCAGACCTGTAATTCATATGCTACAGAATCTTGGGGGAAGGAGGAATTGTTTATATCCTCTTTGCTTAGCTCTCTTCTTTGGGAAATGGGACATTTAATTCTTACTTCATATTGTTATTAAGTATAATTAATGTAAGAGTTTTGTTATCTTCTTATTCATGGTGATTTACCATTGTTGTCACAAGTACATATTTCATGACATCACCCAGACATCCATGAATCTTTTTTTTCCACTCATGATAAGAACTATGCTATTATCTCCATCCTCTTCTCATCAGTCTTCATTCTACGCCTTAAATGACAAAGTTGATTCTACTTCATTTTTTTGGTTTGTTCCACATGTTTTAAATTAAGACCATTCTGAATCATGATGAATAGAACTTAGAACTTATAATCTTGAGATCCAGAAAGCCTTCCATTAAACATATGTCCATTCCTAAGAAGGTCAAAAACAACAAAATAATTACAGCAGCATTTTCTAATAGTAGAGAACTAAGAACAAAGTAGATACCAGTTGATTGGGGAATAGCTAAATTGCAGTATATAGATGTAACAGAATATTATTATGCTATATCTGGCAAGTTAATAAGCCCTTCTGGATCCCAATTTCCTCATCTATACAATGAAGTAGTTAGATTAAATGAATTTTAAGGTTCCTTCTTGATTTAAATCTATAATCCCATAAGTTTATGAACACCCACATTAGAGTATTTCTCTTATGCCTCAACATAGCTTGGAGATAATTTGGGATTTTTAAAAACTGTGCTAGCAGAAAACAACTCTCATTCAGTAGTTCCCATTATGATAGGAAGGTTTTAAGACTAAAGCCTTTGAAAATATCTTGATCTATGAATGACTTAATTTATTTGAATTTTTAAAGCATTTATTAAGCAAATATTACAACAGTTTTTCTGCTGAGGAGGAAAAGAAGAAGAAAGAAGGAAAAGGAGGAGGAGAAGGAGGAGGAGGAGGAAGAGAGGAGGAAAAGAAGAAGAAAAAGAGAGGAAGAGGAGAAGAAAGAGAAGGAGAAAGAGAAGAAAGAAAGAGGAAGAGGAGAAAGAGGAGGAAGAGGAAGTGGAAGAGGAAGAGGAGGCGGTGATGATGATGATGATGCCATTCATATAGTACTTTAAGGTTTTCAAAACACTTCACATATATCTTCTCCTGGGACCCTTACAACAGCATTATTAGATCAATTGTATAAATATTATTTTCAGTTTGTATCCAAGGAAACAGGTTTATAGCAATAAAAACAAAAATCCCTCACCTAAGGTCAGATATTTAATGCCACAAAGTACAAGAATCTCCTACCAAAGAGTAAGAAGTAGAGTTTGAGGCCCTCACAAACAGACCACATGTTTTGTTTTCTGTGAATGTTTCATTCTAACACACAATAGAGAGGAGAGGATAATAAGTGTGTTTGCTGGGGATGACTTCATGTTTATCTTTCCAATGTTGCTGAAGTTATAACAAAAGGTGGGCAGAGATTAGGAGTGTCACATAGCAGTGAAACTGAAAACTGCTTAGGAGACTATAGAGTGGGGCGGTATTCAGGAATTTTTGTACCAGTAGAGCCCAAACAAATAGTTCTGGAGCACATTAAACTGTGGAGTGAAAGCAAGGATTCACTTTTCTTCTTCCCACTAATATTATGAAGCTGTCATTCATCATCCAGACAGCTAGCAACAGATCTGCCTGATTATTATACTCTGTTGGCTACATGGACTTGATCGACCATCCAATGATGGAGAGAGTACAGACATCATAGCATACTGAAGAAAAAAAATGACAGATACTCAGATTTAAGAGAGGCATGATCTGGTTTAAGACACAACTGAACAGGAATATCCTATAAACATTTCTGACATTTAAAAGTTCACTCAGTCTTTAATGAAAGACATTCCAGTAATAGGCAATTCACTTTCTGGAAAGGACCCCACTCTGCTTTTGGATAGCCTTATTTTTAAGTGTTATTGATCCCTTTCATTCTTTCCACTGAATTCATTTTTTGATATTCCATTTCCAACCCTGATCCACTGGATGTATTCCTGACTATATGCAAAATTTCATATCCAGCTCCCAAATGATCTAAGAGAAGGGAAATGGATTTTATCATATCTTCTCTGTTGCCAATATTGGTGACTTCAGTAATCTGGGTTTGGCAGTTTTTTTGAGCTCTGTCTTAGATGACATTCTGGTAGAATGTATCTCGTTCTGTGTTGTCACATAAGTATTTCCATGTTTCAATGAATTCTTCATGTGCAATTCTCATAATGCATTAACAGCCTGTTTGCATACACATACCACAAATCACTAAGCCATTCATCAGCTGATGGATATCCAGTTTGTATTCCAAATTTTCTGAAGAGTCTCAATGTTAAAAGGTTTTGCCTTACATTCAAATGGATCCATAATATCATCGATTTAAACATTTCCTCCAATAATGCAAATGTCCCCCAGTTAAGCCTGCTCAGAATGGGAGACTCTTGACTATGTCTTTCTATTAATTAATGACAGACGGTTCCATCTATACTAAGAGCCTTCTTTAATTGTTTTTGACATCATGAGGACAACAGTGACTAACTTAAGATATTTTTTATTTATACTTCATTCTTATTTCATGAAAAGTACATGTATTTTTAAACATTTTCTTTCATAAAATTGTAAACTTACAACTTATTTCATAATTCCTTATTTGTTTTAGGATGGTGGCCTGGTCTTACTTAGCTTTAACCTGTCCATTACATTTTAATCGATACCTGTTTTGAGTTAGCAGCCACCAATAATGTATGTTGTATATTGATATTAAAAATGTGCTTTTTTGTTTCAAAATAAATTTTGAATTATAAACTAGATATGAAATTTTTCCATAGATAATCTAGCTCACTCTCTTCCTGTTAATTCTATATGTAATTTATGATCCATTAATAATATCTATTCCATATATACATATATTTCAATAATTATTGTATCTACATTGGGATGTTAACATAGATCAGTACTTGCCAATAGGTCAATAGTTGTCTTTGCCATTATTGTTTTAGTATTAAGTCCTACATTTCCCCCGTACCATTAACATTTTTCCTTCCTTCATACTCCTTGTGAATTGATCTCTCAATGTTGTCCTAATTATATTTTCTGGGTACACTTAATCAAATCCAAATACTTGTTCTATCACTATATTCTCTTTAGTGATATTTCTACTTCTTCAGTAAGCATATCTTGGGTACTGTTATTATAATTCAAGCATGGTGGTTCATGTTCCGTAGTGGTCAAATGAAATTGTTATTTAAAAAAAAAATCTTCATAGTTTTTTTTTTTTGACCTTCTGTTTTCTGACTTCCTTACAGTTTTATCGTTAAACACTCTCAGGATAATGGGTATTTTTTTATTTCTGTTTTGTTTTTCTCAATTGTACTGGGTATAGGAAAGAGACTTTGTATTTATATTTCATTTAAAAAAATTTACTTGTAAAAGTTAAAAATAATGAGTTTATTAATTGAATGACTTTACCATTACTATCATTACTATCATTGTTATCAACATTCCCACCACCATCATCATTTTATCATTGAAAATAACAATAAAATTTGACTCTTTGCCAGGCACTATACTAAGTGCTGGACCATCTTTGTAAAGGTTCTTAGCCTTTTTGTGGCTATTATGGGCCCCTTAGCAAGTCTGGTAAAAGCTATTACTTCTTTCTCAGAATAGGATTATATACATAGGATCATAAAAGAAAATAATTCTATTGAAATATGAAATATATATATATATACGTATATATATACATATATATATATATATATATATATATTTGAATTCATGGATTTCAGGCTACAAACTCCTGATGTATAGGTAATCTTTCCTTTGTAAAGCTCATTTTGATATCTACTCTCAAGACTTTAGCAAACACTTTTGCCAAACATATGTCTGTTAAAAGAATTGTGTATCAGGCAGCTAGGTGGAACAGTGGATAGAGCACCAGCCCTGAAATCAGGAGGACCTGAGTTCAAATCTGGTCTCAAATACTTAACACTTCCTGGCTGTGTGATCCTGGGCAAGTCACTTAACCCCAATTACCAATTACCTCAGCCAAAAAAAGAAAGAAAGAAAGAAAGAAAGAAAGAAAGAAAGAAAGAAAGAAAGAAAGAAGAAAAACTGTGTATCTTTGGGATCTATGCCCCATCCAGCTCTAGTTTAGAACTTCATCAATGAGTTAGAAGCATAGATGGAATGCTTTTCAGATTTGCAGATACAATAAAACTGAGATCAATAGTTAAAACAACAACAACAACAAAACAGTGATACTATTTGAAAAGATCTTATGTTAGAACGTTGGATTAAATCAAAAACAGATGCAATTTTATAGGGATCAGGCAGTCAACAACCATATTTTAAGTGATTTTTATATGTCAAGCACTGTGCTAAATGCTGGAAAAATACAAAGTCAAAGGACAATCCTCTCAAGAGCTTTACAGCCTAATGAGGAAGAAAGCATGTAAGTAACTACATACAAACAAAATTTGTGTGTGTCTGTGTGTAGGATAAATGGTGATAATTAACAGATTACTAGAAATAATTAATCTTTAATGTACTAACATTAAAAGAATGGAGAAAGGCTTCTTGAAGAAGAGGTGATTTAATCTTGAGGGAATATTTGAGACTTGAGGGAAGTCAAGAAAGCTAGAAGGCTGAGAGGAAGAAAAAGAAAGAGACATAGTGAAGAGCAAGCAAAAATGTCTGGATCTGGGAGACCTAAGAATAAAACAAAGTCTTATTCTTGGGTTAAGTAAGAATTTTCATGTATACAATAAAGAAGAGAAGGTAGGAGAGTTTTAGTAAATTGCAAACTCAAGATAAATCAAGAGAGTAATATGGCAGCCAAAAAAGAATGCTCTATTAGGTTACATTAAGATATGTATTATGTCTAAGGACATATGTATTCAGTTTAAGGAGTCACATATTAGGTTTGGTACGTATAACACTATAATATCACAGAAAGGCATCAAGCATTGTAAAGAGGCTTTAGTTTATGACATACAAGTACCTAGAAAAAGATAGCCTGAAAAAGACTATGGTAGGGGCAGGAGACACATGTATATAGATGGTAATTATCTTTATCTTCAAAGATTGGAAGAGGTATCTTGATTTTTTAAAAAGTCACATATATTCAACTAGGCACCAAAAAACAAATAATGACAGTAAGTTAAAAAAATTAATTTGGTCTTAATGTAAAGTAAAACCAAATTCAAATAATTAGAGCTTTTGGAAAGTATAAGTGGACATCTCCAGTGGTAGTGGGTCTTCAAGAATAGACTAGATAATCACTTTTCAGACATGGTATAGGAAGGAATTCTTGCTTAGATGTGAGCACTGAAGGCTTTTCCAATACCAAAATAATGTATAGCAGAGGGAGTGTGGGAGTGAGGAGGTTAAGGTAGGAAAAGGTGATAGAAAATAGATATTCCCTGCTCTCCTATTATTCAGTGCTATTATGCTTATCCAAATTCCTGTACCATACCTGAATAGCCACTTAGGACCCGAAGTGATATCCTCCTTTAAACCTGACACAAAAAGAAGGTACTTATCTGATATCTCATTAAATTTTGCAATATGATATCAAAAATCAACAGGATAACTTTCCTATGCCATAATTATTTTTTTGAAGGCTTTGAAATCTAAAAATAATTTAAATGAGTCAATAATTGATGGAATGTTGAATAACTAACAACTCTGCCCTTAAGTAGCTTAAAAGGACAATAAATAAAAATACTTTAATTTTTAAAACAAAAATTGTAGCTGTGATCACTCTGACTTTTCTTGTCTTGACTTTTGAAAGTAATTCTGTATTCCATGGACTTTAGGGAAAGAATCTGTGAGCAGAGAGAGTAGAAATTGTCCCTTGCCCTCAAAAAAGCTCATAGGACCATAGATTTAGAGCTGGAACAGACCTTAAAGATAAGCAGATCTGACAGTTTAATTTTTCACTTCCAACATTGAGACCTAGAGAGACTGTGACTCACTCAAAGTCATACCAGTAGCCATTGACACAGCTTGGATTCAATCCCATGATCTCTGACTGCAAATCCAACATTCTGCCCACCATGCTACATTTCATTGCTAACATCAATTTTAAGCATCAAAATCTAGAAATGGTGAGTCATAAATATTTGAACATAGAGGATGTCCTACATATATAGTAATATTCTTAAATTATCAATAATTGTATTTTTAAAGAAATGTGGATAGCTTTTATAATTGTGAACAATAGATATTTAAAAGATAACCATATTATTTAAAGGAAGAATGATATGAATAAAACAACAAAATTATATTCATTTTTAATAAAAATACACTAACAAATATTTATTGAGTAACTGCATACAGTATGCAGAGGCCCATGCTAAGGACTATGAGAGATTTTTTTCAAGTAGTCAGTTTTTCAAGAAGCTAATAATCTAGATAATCACATAGTACTATTAGAATAAAAGAATATTTTATTTGGCCGAAAAGTTTCATGAAAGGAAAATTTCATTTTGTCAATGCCTATTGTCACTTTTGTATCATATTTTCCTGATACACTATTGACTTTTTTGACTTTGGACCATTGCTACAAACTTCTTCCAAATCCTGCCTAACTCTTGGATTTGGTTACTCTATGACTTTGACTTAATCTGGAAAGGTACTCTGTCTACTCTCTTAGCTTAAGACAAACCAAACTTTCTTTCCCCAAGAGTATTCTTTCCCTTAATGCCTGTTAATTGTCTATAATTAATGACATGCATCAGTCCTATACCCTTAAGAGAGTGAGATCAGAAAGAGATGGCCTGAGATCAGACACAGATTCTGTGGAAAAGCTTGGAGATGAAGCCAGCTAGTCCTGCCAAATAGATTCTTCTCTTCTTTTCATAATATGGTATTATGTTGGAGTGAGTGTGGGAGTTAGAAAATGGAGAGGAGAATCCAGACTTTCATTTAATTTCCAGTTAAGAGCCAGTCCACAAAGGAACTCCTAACATCTTGTCGGTTAAAAAAGAGATGCCCTAAGGACTACTTTAGACTGGTTTTGAATCCAATGCTGACATAATTTGAGCAGTAATGGAAATCCTCTCCTTCTCTTCATTCATAAGGAAGTGCTTGAGATTAGTTCCAAGCAAACGTAGAATATATCATGTAGTTTTCTTTCTGATCAATCCACTCCTAGTCTTAACCAATTTGGGGTGATTTTAAGGATTTAGGTTTTTGTTATTGTTGAGTAATGTCCAACTTTTTGTGACGCCTTTCGGAATTTTCTTAGAAAAGAACTGGAAGGCTTTGCCATTTTCTTCTCCAGTACATTAAGGCAAACAGAGACCAACAGACTTGCTAAGGATCACACATGAAGTGAGTATCTGAAGCTGGATTTGAATTCAAGTCTTTCTGACTCTAGTCCACTCACTCTATACAATGAAGCTATCTTTTTTGTTTGTTTAAACAAGGTACATTGAATTGCTAATCTTTAGAGATAGAAGAGAACTTAAAAGTTCATCTGCTCCAAAAGTCTCATTTTATAGAGGAAAAAGCATTGTTACTGCCAAGGAAAGTGATTTTCCTAAGCTCACAAGTAAGAGACATAGCAAAGAGTAGATTGGACTAGTATTCCAACACTTTTTCTACTACATTAAGATTTAATATTATTAATAGCCAACATTTATGTAGTGCTTATTATGTGCCAGTCACTATTCTAAGACTTTTACAAATATTATCTCATTTGATCTTCACAACAACTCTATCATGTAGGTCTTTATTATTCCCATTTTACAGTTTAGGAAACTGAGGCAAATGTTAAATGATTTTCCCAGAGTCATAAGGTTAGTGAGTGTGGAATATAAATTCCTTGAAAGCAGATAACATTTTAGAGGTTCACCTTTGTATCTAAAATGTCTAACATGGCAACTTAAATATATTAAAAAATAAATACTTGTTAAATTGAACTTAATAAAATGGATTTGAATTTAATCATTTTTTTTTCCCAGAAGCAATATCAGTACATTTGTGATTAGAATTATGGAAGGATTTGTAGAAAGACAGTGCTTTGGAGAGAGAGAAAAACTAAGCTATAATATGTATAAATAGGAATGTAAGCCCAGAATAGATGAGTATCAGGCTTTCTTTAAAATTTATTATCCAAAAGATAATAGGAAATAAGAGTCAGTTTGGGAGGTGAGCACTGGAATACAAAGTAAAATGTTGTAAGTTCTGGCAGGAGCTGGCTCTGTTTGATCTGTCACTACAAAATTTTGTTGCTTTTTTTTTTTTTTCAACTTATGGCCCAATATTTCATTGTTCATAGGCTGCCTTAATTATACACCTCATTCATTCAAACATTGTAGTAATACTATATGTTTGGAATATCTGAAGGCCATACTTTTTTTTTTTTTGGTAAGACAATTGGGGTTAAGTGACTTGCCTAGGGTTATATAACTAGTAAGTGCTATTTTCAAAGTGGGATTTGAACTCAGGTCCTCCTAACTTCAAGGCTGGTGTTCCATCCACTGCACCATCTAGCTATTTCAAGGTCCTGCTGCTTTAGAAGACATAACAACTTTAACAACAACAAACACTCACGTTTGCTCAGGTTTTAAGGCAACACAAACAAACAATAACAATGACAAAAAGAAACAAAAAGAAAAACCAATTTCTGGTCCCAATACTTAAGTTTAGCTCTGTACATGCTCACAGAGAAAATTCCTTCATAAGTCGCAACAGGTTTGAAGGATGTTGTATTCACTGTATGTTCCCATATTGTGTCTCCTTACCAACAACGTTTTAGGGAGCATAGGGCCAAAGATGTGAAGGATCAGAAGGAAATTCATAGTCAATGACTTCACAGTGCAATTCTTCAAAAACTGAAGATTTCTTGATGTCTTTATACAGTTTCATGGCATTTTGTGGAATGTGCAATGTCACAATAGAAAAAATTGTAACAAATAAAAACAATTATTGCTAGTACAACAAGGAAAGGGATTCTGTGTTGGAATCCTTACAAAGTGTTAACTCATTAGAGTTAATAGAGATAATTATTATCTAATTTAGCATGGTTCAGTATGATTGATCTGATCCTATGAGGAGATGTTATGGGCCAGAACTTGAAACAAGGTACTAAGTGGAATTGAGGAGACAATGGTTAAATCTGGTTTAGCATTGATTTAATCATACAACAAATAATGGTTTACCTGTGATATAAGGATTGGTGTGTACTCAGTGAACAGCATATAAGCAAGAAGCTCTCAGGGCCAAAGAGCACTCTGGGAGATACAGAAGCCCACAAGCCCACTCTCAGAGGCAGAGTCAGATTCATTCCATCTTCCACCTTTGTGCTGGCTGGAGGCTGAAGAAAGCAGAGGCAAAGGACAAGCTGCAAGAGTTTTTGGAACCAAGCAGAGAGATAGGCCTCTAAGAAAGCTAACCGGGCCCAAGGAAAGAGATTAGAAATAAACATTTGGATTTAATCAGCTAACTGTGTTTGAAGTGATTATTGATCTGAACTGAAACTAAGGCTGCCTCCAGAAAACCTCCCCAAGAAACCTGCTCCCAGAGAGAATCATCATATATTATACAAAAGAAGAGAACACCACAATTCTGGAGAGCTGTGGAGAAGGTTCAGAGAATATGAGAAAGTAGTAACTGAATAATGAGGACTCATGGACCATTCATAGTTGTTATTTCCAATTCCCTGTAAGTGATCTGTCAGTATATATTATGACAAAGAACATGAACGTATTAAGACTGGTCTCTAGATGTTTGGACAGAGTATGCTAAGAGTAAAGAATGAAATATGATATTGTATTTATAGTGACTTAATCATTGCTTAGAATAGTAAGACAGTTACCTAAAAGTGGACAGAGTGTGAGATGTGGAGCCAGGAAAACTGTAGTTCAAAAGATGTCTTATTTACTAGCCATGTGACCCTGGTCAAATAAAATATCCTTTCCCACTCTCGGTTTTTTCATCAATAAGATGAAGATCATAATAATAGCACTTATCTCAGTCTTGGGAGGATCACAGATTTTGAAATGTAAAGTAATGCCCAAGATCAACTCTTTTATTTTACAAATATGAAGAAACCAATATATATAGAGAGAGGTTAAGAAATTTGCCTAAGGTTATACAGGTAATTTCTATGGTGAAATTTAATTAACTAGCATATATATTACATTACATAGCTTGGTATATTGTGTAAATGTTAGTTAGTATTGGTAGTAAGAGAGGCATTGTGGTATAATGAATTGAGATCTGCCTTCTAAGAAAGAAAGACTTGAATTTAGGTTCTGACTTGGATACTTACTAGCTAAGATCCTAGGCAAATCATTTAATTACTCAGTGCTCTAGTCTAAAGCTTCTTAAATTGTGGGTCCCAACTCATATTGGATCATATAATTGTATGTGGGGGTCATATGAAAATTTTGGCAACAGTAAAAGGTTCCTGACTATGCAATGACCAAAAATTAATTCGAAATCAAATGTACAATGAATGTGAGGAGTTTCTACTTGATGCTCTTACTGAATTGTGGAACTTCACTTCAGCCTGCCTTTCTTCCTTCCTCCCTTCCTCCCTCCTTCCTAGAATTATTCCATAGAAGTTTTCAGTGAGTCTATAGAAGATGAATTTATATCTCATTACTTTTATTTCATTTACAAAAAGCATTCATCTAATCCATCTACACAATAGTTTGCTAAACATTAAACATTAAAAAAGTAAAATAATGAGCTGATTCAAGACAATTTCTATCTGAACGCTATTAAGTACCAGATGAAAAGAAATAGGAAGAAGAGTAATGAGAAGGCTAAGAAGGAGGAGGAGAAGAGGGAGAAGAAAGAACTGGAAAAGAATGAGGAGAAAGAAAATAATGAGAAGAAGAAAGAAAAGTAGAAGAAAAGATGATTTTCATAAAAAAGCATTAAATTTTAAAATATCTTTACACATTTTATCTCCTCAGAGTCCACTGAGTTTTGAGGAGTTTGATTTCAAGGGCCACCAAAGATTCAATCTAGGCTTTGTACTTGTCACTTATTTTCTTAGTCTTGCATTTACCTTACAGCCTTATCATTACATTGCTTAGCCTTTTGGGCAAATCTTGCTCATTTACAAAAAAAGATTCAATAACCCAAAATTTTAATTTTACATAGGAATCCAAGGAAATACTCATTATGTAAAGTAAGTTACACCTGAATTTAAACCAAACAAGTAAGGTCTTTTCCAACTCTAAAATGACCCAGTCCCTGCTGCAGCGATGTCCTATAGAAACAGAAACTTGTTGCTTGTTTAGTTGCCCGAATCATTTGAAAACTTTTAATGCAAACAACTCTGTCATAAGCTTAGAGATCATCTATGAATTACTTCTCTGTTCTCCTTCAAATGTTGCTGTAGCCATTGATATACATGATACAATAAAACCTTTCATAAAGAGATTTAAGAATCAAAGAGAGCAGAATGGAACCATTTCCTGTATTTTTTTAAACCAATACTTTGCTTTGATCCCTAGGAAGGTTTCAGAGGGATCTGGCCAACCTGGAGTGATTTACAAATCATTCCCTAGCTGTTTTCCACAGGAAGTGTAAACCACACTTTTAAATTTAGTTTTTTTGGAAATGTATCAAGGAAGCAGATGCAGGTTGTTTACAAGATTTTCACAGTAAAATCAGGACACAAAGGGATTTTTCGGAATGCTCCTAAAGTCCAGTTAATGCTAATATTACTATTAATCAGACAAAATATTATAGTCAGGTACATCCAGGATATAGATTCATTGAATGTTTTGAGGTCTCTTTCTGTCCTGTCCTGAGATAGGGGAGGCGGGAGGAAATTGTTATATTTTCTTAAGTGTAAAGCAGTGTAAATCTATTAAAAGAAAAATAGGTGAAAATTACTATTTACAGACCCATTATAGAAAGTGGAGACTTTCAACAGACATGTACAGAGTACCTATTGTATGCATAACCCAGATTAAGGTGGAGAAGAAAGAAAATAAAGCCCACTTCCATGGATCTAGTAACACCATGAAGCAGAAAAAGATCCAAATAAGAACCTGGGAAAGGATGGTTCATAGCTCAACTTTGAAAGTTACTATAGATATGCTACCTAACCACTTTCTGTGTCTGTTTCTTCCTTTATATATAAGAAGTTGAATAAGGGATTAGTTTACAAGGAATAAGTGTTTGTTTAGGATTTTCCATCATTTCTTCCTTATGGAGTGTGTGGACAATCTCCTGTGAACTCCTGAAAAATGTTTTTTTTATTGTTATTGGATATCCCTGGGTTAAATTGATTGACCTTGATTCTTGAATGATGGTCTTTAGTGGTCAAAGATGGTTTTTTGCAGAGTTTATAAATGGGGGTTAAAATACCTAATTTTCACATTCCTGACCCCACCTCACCCCTGCTGGTTCCTTCATTTCCTTCTGAAGAAACCCCCCCCCAAAGTCAACAGGTTTGTGTATAAGTGTGTATATATGAATATGTATCTTGGGGTGGTGGAGTATACTCCTCTCCTCAAAATGATTAATACACTCAAAAAATATTATTGGTTGCCCCAGGTACCAGTTCCAGCTCCCCTTCCACCAAATGCTGCAAGTACTGCCCTTCTCCCATCCCATGCAGAAAGGCAGTAACCCCTAAAGAGAATCCAGAAGATAATCCCCTCAAGTTGCTAACAGCATTTCCACAGTCACTGCCCTCCTCAAAGTCAAGAGTATACCAGAAGGTAGCACCTTGGGCTGCCGGGCACTACTCCTTCCCCACCACTAAACATTGCTTACCTGGCACTGCCCCCACAGACAATCCTCCAACATCTCTCACTTCACTGACAATACATTATGCATCAACTTCTGCACTTTTGATGAGGTTTAGGTTTTGGGGTTCCCTTTGGTCAGGGAACCAAAATATGATGAGATCTAGATTTAGGGTTGTCAGGGAACCAAATGATGAGATTAGAGTTCCTGGTGGTCAGGGAGTTAAATGATAAGGTCTAATGGCAAGTCTGGGGTTCAGGGAACCTAATGGAGAGGGTCAGCTCCCCTGCACCCCCTTGGGATTCGACACATGAGTAAGGAGTTTTAGGGAACCCCTTTCTGGCGATGCAGAGATCTTCGTAATGGAATTTGTGAACAGAAAAACCTAGATTGATAAAAGGTTTATTTTTGGCATTGGGAAGTCAGCCTTTGCTATGCAAGAATAGAAAAGCTGAATTTCTTAGTGGAGTAGTCCTGGCAGAGAAGTAAAGTTTAGAAAAATCCCCACAGAGAGGCAGAAAATCGTGTTAGGCAAATAGGTGAGGGAGATAAAGAGAGGGTAGCACTGAAAGAGAATATTATTCTACCTGGAAGAGGTTTCCTTGGTATAGCATAGCATGGCATGTTAGGACCTCTGCAAATAAATGAGTTTAAAATTGCCATTTTTATAAGGAAATCTTTGAGTACAAGCCAAGACCTGCTCCCCTTCCCAATGAGGCTGGTGGGTGAAGTTGGAATTAAATAGAAAATCTTCAATTGAATAGGGTGTTTCTCCAATTCAATAGAATTGATATCTCCAGCTCCAAACTCAACCAGCCCCACCCAGGCAACAGAATGAAGCTGCTTGTCCTCTGATGGGGTCTTTATAGTGGCAGGGTTCAAAGAGATTTTCTCCTTCAAGGAGCTTCAAGTGCTTTACTTCATGGCCCATTCTCAAAGTCAGAGAGAAAGAGAAAGTTTTGGAGCTCCCTCATCACTTTGATGATCATTCCCTAAACTCCCTTGGAGCATTACCAAGCACCATCCTGCAAATGGTCAAGCACTCATAGGCAAAGGTTCATTTTTGGCTTTTCTTTGTATAACTGGTATTAGTGCTGTGCTTGGCACATAGTAAACACTTAATAAGTGCTTTTTTAATTAATTGATTGATTAAAATGCATTTTTAAAGGCTTAACAATGAATGCAATCCCAACTGCTTTCATTTTTTTATTAAACTCCCCATATGTCAGTCAATCAATAAACATTTACTGTGTTCCCTAACTATGATTAAGAACTGAGAGAAAGTTGTTGCTAAATAAAGGAAAATATCTTCAAATATTCTATTTAGTTGATAGTACCTAGTACTGTCACCTGTAGTAAAGGATTAAGTTCTTAATTAAGATAGCAAAATAAATCTCCTTTAAGATAGAAAGATAAACATATTGTAATTTTGAAAAGAGGTAGGAGATCCTTTTTATCTTAAGATATATTTAATTAGGGGCAGCTAGGTGGCACAATGGATACAGCACCAGCCCTGAAGTCAGGAGGACCTGAGTTAAAATATGGCCTCAGACACTTAACATTTCCTAGCTGTGTGACCCTGGGCAAGTCACTTAACCCCAACTGCCTCAGCAAAAAATAAATGAGTAAATAAATAAATAATATACACATGATATAGTACAAATTCTAGGGAAACAGCAAATAATCAAGAAATACTTGCTGAATTGAATATGAATCATTTGTCTCTATGAAGTACCCTTGAAATGTTTAGTATTTATTCACTCATAGTATTATAGACTCTCAAGCTTGGTCTGCCTATCTTAGCAGACATCTAGTTTAATATATATCTTAACAAGAATCCATTCTACAATAGTTAGGATAAATGGTTATCCAGCCTTCATTTAAATATTTATTATTTATTGGATATATACATATATATATATATATCCAATAAATATTAATAAGCATAAATTATATGCTAAGTACTGTGCTAAATGCTGGGAATGCAAAAAGAAAAATAATAATCCCTGATTTCAAGGATTTTATAATCTAATAGGGCAGATAACTTGCAAACAAATTAAAAAGAAAAAAAGTAAGCTATATACTGGATAAGTAAGAACTAATTAAAAGATAGAAAGCACTGGAATTAAGAGGGGGTTAGGGAAGGCTTCCTGTAGAAGATGGGATTTTAATTGTCACAGCACAGGAGATTAGTAGTCAGAGAGTAGTCAGCATGGGAAGCAATTGCATTGACTCAATACCTCCTAAAGGAGCTCATTGCATTTTTAGATAGGAATATATGTAGGTAGCTAGGTGGCTCAGTGAATAGCATGCTCAGCCTGGAGTCAGGAAGACCTGAATTCAAATTTAGCCCCACAAACTGTGTGCCCTAGGAAAGTCATTTAATCTGCTTGCTTAATCACTATCAAAGAAAATGGTAAAGAACTCCAGTATCCCTGCCAAGAAAATCATGTGGAGTGTCACAAACAGTTGGACACAACTGAACAACAATAACAATTTGTAAGATGTTTCTTCTTACATTGAGCTGAAATCTATTTCTTTAGGATTTCTATCCCTTGTTTTTAATTTTCCCTCCAGACCCAACAAAAACAAGTTCAACCCTGTTTTCCATAACATAGCTTTTTGAATACTTGAAGAGAAGAATTAAATTACTTATTAATCTTCTCTTTATCAGACTAACCTTTGTAAGTCTTTCAACTGATCATTGTATGGCATGAAATCATCTACTATGTGTGTTGCACTGTGCCAAGCACTGGCAAAGATTAAAAAAAACAAACAAACAAAAAAATCAAAAACAAAACCAGTCTGGTCTTTCAAGGAGATTATATTCTACTGATTTTGAGCCTCCCAACTAGGCTGGCACTTTTTTGGCTACCAGCTCATCTCTCTCATTTTAGAAATGAAAAACTGAGCCTTAAGGAGATAATGTGATTTAACTCAGGTCACAAAAGTAGTTAAATGATAGAGATAGAATCTGGATCTAAGTATCTGTCTGACTCCAGGGTTATTGACTGTTTCCTGTTCTGGTCATAGCAAAGTTCAATGGAATAATCTACTCCCTTGTTATAGCTAACTCTATAAATTATTTAATTATAATATTTATTTTAATGTATTGTTATATATTATATGAAATATAAATATTATAATTAATAATTATATATTTTATACATAATATAAAATGATAAAAATAATTATAATTTAACTTTATTAATGAAATCAATTATTATTGTTAGCAGCTTGGTCATATCAAACTTTCAAACGTCTAAAGCTCTCAAACATTTGTCAAATGAACTGCTGTTAGGCTATGCCTTCCCCATTCTATATTTTTGCAGATGAATTTCATCTTTGCAGATGAATTGTAGTACTCTTCATATATCTGTGTTATACTAATTAAAACTGGCCCATCATTCTAGCTTGTCATGTTCTTTTCGATCCTAGTCCTAGCCTCTAGTATTTTAAGTATTCCTCCCACCTTCTTGTCATCTCAAACTTGATAAAGCATGTCATTTAGACCTTTATCCAAGTTCTTGATAAAAATGTTCAAACAAACTGGTCCAAATACAAATCCTCGGGGTATAGATCTTATAGTATCCATGTTTATCATGGCCAGACTATATATTTCCTTCTGGCATGAATGCATAATTTACTCATGAAACTTCATAAAGACATTTCATTGTATTTGGAATCTTTTCAAAAGCATCATAATTTCTGTCATTCATTTTTAGTGTATTAATTCTCCCCTTAAAGCAATTAGGCATGGGATACTCTTAGCCAAAGAAAACCTTGAACTGAATAAATAAATAAGCAAATAACAGCAACAACAAAAATTGAGAAGATTAGACAAAACACAAAAGCAAGAACGCTCATTCATCATTGTTGTTTAAGTGGGGGATGGAGAATGATACTGAGAGTGAGGGCCAGTACTATACAAGGCATTTTCCATTCTTATTAAAGAATCACATAATTGACAGGGAGCCCGGCTTACATCTAAAACCACCTCCTTCTTGACATATAAGGACATTGGTGCTAAGAAAGATTAAATTGTTTTTTGAAAGTTACCTTAAATATTGGAAGTTGACTTTTAACTAAGGTGTTTTTGACTCCAGGTCACCAGAGCTAATGACCAGCATTCATGACTATTCATTACTTCTCACACTTCATATTTTATCTTTTCCCAAAACCTGTTAATTCTACTTTCTCAACATTTATCTTAGTTATTCTCTTCTCCTGACACTGCCATCACCCTAGTGCAGACCTTTATCAACTCACATATGGATTATTGCAGTATTCTTTTGGCTGATCATCCTTCCTCATATCTCTGGACAACCTAAACCCTCCTCTACTCAACCATCAAAATGATCTTCCTTTAAAAAAGTTTTATTAATGTGGTTTGTTATAGTATTACATTTACTGATTTTCCTACTCTGTGAGAGCTCTCTTATAATAAAGTAAACAGTTAAGCAAAACTAACCATTTTGTGACCTCATCTAAAAACGAATGCAATAATCTATATCTGTAGCCCCCTCCAACCATTCTATTATTTTATTGGTTTAATTAACAAATATATGTTGTTGTTATTCAGTTAGATTCTATCCACTATTCCTATCTGCTATATTTACCACTTATTTATTTAGCCTGAAATGATTTTGATTTATTAGGTCTAATTGCTTTTGCCTGGGAACCAAAAAGCCACTTAAATTTATATAGCTAAATATGTTCTTAAAGGTTTCATAGCTCCTTTTATAAGTTTTCCTTATATGTAACTTCTCAGATGGAATTTAAGAGGGAGGGAAATTACCCCCAAAGTGGCAAAGCATGTCATTTTATGATGGCCCTAATATTAAATGAGTATTTTCCAACCTTTTTTAGTCTTAGGATCTTAAATTTAAAAATTATTTTAAAATTTAAAAATTATTGAGAACTCAGAGAGAGCTTTTGGTTATCAGACGCATATCTATCTATATTTACCATTTTAGATATTAAAATAGTATTTAAAATATTTATTAATTCACTTAAAAGAATAATAATAAACCCATTACATGTTAACATAAAATATTTTATTAAAATGTCTGTTTTTCAAAACAAAAAGTGAGAAGTATGACTTTTTTGCATATTTTTTCAAATCTCTTTAATGTCTGAATTAATAGAAGACAGCTGGATATTCATATCTGCTTCTGCATTCAATATGTTGCAAAGTGTTTTGTCTGACATGAAAAAAAAAAACTAGCCTCACAGATATATATATATATATATATATATATATATATATGTATATAAATGCACACTAATACTAATATTTTATTTGGCTACTAAAATGTTCTTTCCCTATTGTGAAATTAATAGAACACTTGAAAGGTTTTCAGAATTATATAAGGATATCTGCAGAGCACACTTTGAGAGTCACTGTAGGACACAATGCTCATTTTATACTTATTCAAAATCAAATAGGTCTTGCTTGACTAATAACAAAATGGCACCTCATGTCATGGGAAGGATTCAAATATTTCTTATGAATCCACTTTGCAATGTTAACATCTGGGCTTGGTAGTTTTCTCTCTTAAATTATTCATTTTCAGGAGGGTAGGAAAAAGATCCAGGTGGCAGAATGAAATAGAAGTTGGATAATGGGTATGTATTGTTTGTGTGATGACTTTGATGATTTAGATTTCTATTTCTAGCTTCCTAGAATATTTTTTCTTTATAGTTGATCCATGGCTCTGAAATTCACTTTCTGTATTAATTTAGCTCTTGGGGCACTATACACAATTCATCTTTAGATTTGGGGATTTGTCTGTTCATGCAGATAAATAAACCAAGTTTAATCCTGAACTGTAACTATCTGCTATATCAGCCTGTACATGTGTGTTGCATTCATGAATATATTAAAATATATATATACAGACATAAAACTTTTTTATTTGTTTTGGAATGGTTCTTATTAATATAACTAGGAAAAGAAAAAATATCAGAATACTTCAGCATTCTTATGACAACTAATGAGATTAATGTGCAAAATAGTGTTGAGTCCTTTCAGAAGATGGGTAAGATGACTACAAGATATAATTACTATGTGTCTGGGAAATATTCTCTTGTCATTGACTGTCAGTATTTTGAACTTCCAGCAAAGAGCATCAGGCTTTCTGAATCATTCCCAATTAAACTGAGATTTTCTTTTTTTTTTTTTTTTTCTTTTTAAGGCAATGGAGAAAAGGAGGCTTGTTTGTTTTTTGTGTACTTGGTATTTTTTTTTTATGTCTAGACAGATTAGATTTTAGACATTAAAATATAATTTTATTATCATTATCAAATTTATCAGCATTATCAGAAAACTGCTCTTATATAAAGCAGCCCTTTCAGGTTTAAGTGCAAGAGACATAGAACATGTGTGATCAGTACTAAGGAAGTTTCTGTCATCCTACTCATTTTCTGCTTTGCTGCCCCTAGAAAAGGAAAAATCAGGAACTCAAGTTTCTCCTCCCTTATAAGAAGTGGAATATAGTCTACTTCTAGGCTTCTTAGCAACTGTTTTTCATGACTACTTAGCTTGGAAGACTTTCTATCATCAAAACAAACTGGCCATCAATGAGTTTAATTAAAACAGTGTTAGATAAATTATTTTTCATCACTTCTGGAAAATAAGATCTTCTAAGTCTTTTGAACCTTTCATAATGTTAAGTAACCTACTCAGGTCTAATTACAAACAATTAAAGGATCTTAGGTTATGAGGATAAGAATAATTTTGTCTATAAGTTTTGCAGATCATCACAAGCATCCCCTCCTTTTTTCCTACTATTTAAAATCCTATCTTTAATATCTTGAACTAGTATGTCCCATCTGTAGCATAACATAAAGTCTCACAATTTTGTGAGAAAGAAACTATTTTATTATTCCTATTTTACAGAGAGGTTCTGAGTGCTAAAGTAACTTTCTCATGTCAACCAATTAATATTAGAGTCAGGATTTCAATTCCAGTCTCCTAATTCTTTCCACTAACTCATACTGCTTTCCTCAACACTGGAAGGCACTAAAAGGAACTTTAGTCATAGCAGGTGGTGAACAAATACTGGAACATCAATGCCTTATGGCATTAGTGAATGAGCCCCCGCATGATTGAGTTGAAAAGAAAGGACCTGTATAAAAATTCTGCCTCTCTTCCTCATTGATTAGTTAACATTTGGCCTGGAATTTAACCTCCATGGATTTCCATTTGCTCAGATATAAAATGAGACTATTACACTGGATTCGGCTCTAAATCTATGATCTTATGACCTGCATTATTAAATCATAGAATAATAAAATTTTAAAAAGGTAATGATTCTGAGTCATTTCAACAAGTACCTACTGGGAACATCCCATGTTATTGGCATTCTATGAGCTGTTACACTAATTATACAGAATGACTTGTTATTATAAATGAGTTGATTTGAATAGACAATGATCTACATTTTAATAAATCTGAAGATAATAACTACTTAACTTGTTGGTTTATTTTCTAGCTCTTGCTTTTATAACAATAACCCAATTCAATTAAATAAATATTTGTCAAGTGCCTACTGTGTGCCAGTCACTGTGCTAAGTGCTGGGGATACAAAAAGAGATAACCTAGGTCTGAATAGAGATCTTGACTTCTATATCCTGGATTTTTATCCTGAAATCCCAGTCTCAATTTTCATGTAAAAGCTGGAACTTTTTTAATATTAATTTTAAAAACTATTTTCATTCATTTGGGCATGGGTAAAGGAATCTCTAGCAAAGTGATGTCCAGATGTAAATATTCCCATTAAATTCAGAAAGATCAATAGTTCAAACTTCTGTTCTGGATACAAAATGTGAACCTATTTGATACTTTTTGGAAGAAAAATGTTAATTTCTAGGGCTAAACTATTAGGAACAATGGATCCACAGTTCTTTGGTGAGGTGTACTTAATCCTGGAGCAGATTTAGCCTAAATCACAGGGATAAATGATAACCCAGTTGGGAGCAACATTGCTTTCTCCTGTTTTCCATTATTTTTCATTAAAATAATCTGCACAAAATAACCACAGTGAAGACTTCAATGAGAGGCTATATAAATAGTTGGGATGCATTTTCACTAGGGCAAGGGCCATGGAAAGATGAATGGTACACAGATGATATACCAAAAAAAAATGAGGTGTTAAAGGCTGACACTTCATTTCTCCAAATATAGAGGCCATATTGCAAGTGTTTATGGCATGTCTAAAGTATCTTGCAATATCCCAGCCAAATGCCCACAAGGCACATTCTTGTTCTCAGTCCTGTCTTTGTTCCTTAGAAGGCACTTTCCCCAAGCTAATTGAGGCTGAATTGCTGAAAACAAACATTCTCAACATTATCCTCATTCTGCATTTGTATCAACTTTCTCTGAAACCAAAATTACTGCTCTGTCTAGACCTGCACATTTATTGTTCTATTTTAAGAGGAGCCAAAAATCTGAACCAGACAGTTAGGGAAGAGTGGATTCTTTTTTTCTCTGTAAAATTCTCTTATTTTGGAGTGTGCCCTTTAAGATTTTATATCATTTCATGCTTTGAGTGGTGTGTCTTGTCTCTGACAGTTCCTGAGACAGATCACCACCAGGCTATTATTTCATATGGTAGAAATAGCCAAAATAGCATTTTCCATGTTGACAGAGCAGAGAAATATGACAAACATCGACCACAGAAAAGCACATCTGAAGGCTGAATGCAGTCAGAAAAAGTCATGTTGCAATTAAACCAAGACTTGAGTCTATGGCTGTATTTCCTCTTTTCTGTTATGAGAACATCCTGATTACATTATTCACAAGGCTTTGCTTCACTTCTTAGAAAAGTGCTTCTGAGTGTGACTCAAAATCTTTGGATCATAGTATTTTTTATTTTACTTGTGTTTTCTTTTGACTTCCTGGGTTATTTGAATAAAATATATTATCTCATTGTGACTCTACTTCAAAAATGAGCAATCTGGGAGATTTATTGAAAATGATTAAAAACCAAATAAATGTGAAATACTTATAGAATAAGTAAGAATAAGAATAATAGAATAAGAATAATTTTTTATCTTGATTTTTTCTTACCCTATTGAAATATTCCCTGTGCTTTAAAGTCCAGTTCAAATGAGGTCTCCTGTGTGAAGCTTTCTATAATCCCTTCCATAGTCAATAATGATCTTTACTCTCTTTCATCTGCACATCTCTGTCTCTGTCTCTCTAGATAGCAGCCAAAGGGGCCTCTAGTCATTTGCTTTAAGTTTAAAGCCATCATACTTGGACTCCAGGTTATACTGTTTTTTAGGTGTGTGACCTGAGGCTAATAACAGTGCATATAATATTTTGGAAAGTCTTAATATCATGAAGCCTATGGAATTCAGAAAACAAAGAATTCATAGTAGCCCATTAACAACAGCTACAGGGGCAGCTAGATGTTACAGTAGATAGAGCACTAGCCCTAAAGTCAGGAGGACCTGAGTTCAAATCCGATCTCACTTAACACTTCCTGGCTATGTGACCCTTAGCAAGTCACTTAACCCCAATTGCCTCAAGGGGAAAAAAAACCCTATAACTACAATTCTCCCACCTTTACAATATGTTTCACCTTTCTCTCTAGGGGCCTATATAGTTCTCAAAACTCTTAGTATCCCTACCCTTGTGATATGTATTTCTCTTGGAAGGAAAACAAAAAACCCCAAATCCTGAATTTCCAATGTGCCCTGCTCTGAATCCAGATTCCTATACAATCTTCTAGCATTCATTTATCAAGCTAAAAGTTTGGACACCCCTTTGAATTAAACAAGTTTCTACTGCTCAGGAGGCGGTCTCCTTTGTCAAACCCTCTTTAACATTTGAATAGCTCACAGAAGTCACAGAAAGCAGATTGCAGGTCTGTGCTCCTCTGGGTTACAGTAGGTTCAGTTCCTTGCTTCTCCTGTCATTTCTGTTCCAGAGCCATGAAATTTATGTTTAGTTCAAAAACTCTTGACACTGCTCTCTAAAGGCTGGAATTCCAGGAGCTGCCCTGCCTCCCCCAGAACTATGCTTCTTTTAATGCCTTAAGATATTTTTATTTGTGATGATTTTGGTTTGTATCCTATGTCCCTGTGAAAACTACAGGCAAGAACTGCTTTCCTCCATCTAAACATCATCTTCCCTAAGACCTAGCACTTGTAGTATTATTTAACAATGAATGAGACAGACAGATGAAGCTTTCTCAAGAAGTCTATGAGACCAAGCCTAAATCCCATAATCTTCAGAGCCAAAGGATCAGGTCTTGGACCAAGGTTGCAGGAAGTCACATGATCTCAAGGCCTAGAGCTCTCTAAACGTTAGACCCTAAGGCAGTGACAGGAAGTTTCAGGAAGTAATGTGACCCTCAGGAAGCAGACAACATTGGTGGCCACTGGTCAATGATTACTTTCTTTTAGTCTATCCATGTTGCACTTAAAAAGTGCAATAAAGAACTTCACAAATTATGTCATTTGATTTTTAGGACAACTATAGGAAAAAAAATGTTATAGGTGGGAAAACTGAGGCACTATAGTTAAGTGACTTGTCCAAGATCACAAAACTAATACGTGCTTGAGGCAGGATTCAAACTAAAATATTCCAGTTTCCAAGTGTAGTACTTTATCCAAGACACCACCTAACTATTCCTACGAAAAAGCAATTAATAATGTTTATTAAATTAAATTATTGTGATGTTTTATAAAGTTCAGAGTTTTAGGGCAAATCTTCTACATTTCTTTAGCTTTTTCCAAGTCACAGTGCGTGAATGATATTGACTCTGTGTCAGCTATGTAATTCTAGATATGTCATCTAAGTCTTCCTATGTTTAAATTTCCTCATTTTTAGAATATGCATAATACCTGCCCTACCTATATCTTGGAGGTTTTCTTTGCTAAAAACCAACTGAGGTGGTGCATGGGAAAGCACTTGCATTACTGTAAACATATACGGCTGAATCATTACACAAAACACAGTCCACTCATTTGTGAACTTTAGATTTCTTTTTTTAATTTAGTAATTGCTTTGACTTCTACATGTAGTAGAAGTCTCTAGTTAGAGCAAGAGTTTAAAAAAGGAACACAATGTTATTTTACATAGCATCTCTTCCCTCATAATGTGAACAAGTATACATAAACAAGCTACATACAGAATAAAATGTACATAATCAAAAGATGGAAGATATAAAAATTAAGTGGGAATGAGAAAGACTTTCTGTAAGAATAAAATTTTAGCTGGGACTTAGAGGAAGTCAGATAAGTTGGGAAGTAGAGGTGAAAAAAGAGATAATTTCAGGTACAGAGGACAAAGAAAATTCAGGGAACCAAGAAACATGGTATCTTGATCAGGAATTAAAAAGATTTCAATCTTAGAATCAGTTTGGCTAGGGAGTGTGCAACAAGGTAAGTGGTTAAAAGTCTAAAAGGGCACTAAACAGAAGTCCAGTTGAAGCAATGCCAGAAATCAGAAAAGGAAAGAGATAAAAAGATTGAAGAAAACTGGATCAGAAACCAGGAAACCATATAGTTTCTAGAATGAAAATCAATAATCAGGCGTATTGGGTCAAGGGGTGCATCAAAAGTCAGAAGGCAAAGGCATATGAAAAAAAATAGAGATGAAATATAGCAACTAGTAATATGAACTAAGCAATATCCTTCAATTCTATTGTGTTTTAACTAAGATGGATTTTATGACATTTCCTACTGGGGCAAGAAATTTCCCAGGATCAGAAAAAAAAGTGTGTATCTTTAAAATGATAAAGGAGAATAGGATTGTAGACACCTACTGGCATTCTATTTAAGGAGAAATAATTTCTAATTCTTTTTTCTTCCCCCCTGCCCCTTTTTTTATTTTATTTTATTTTATTTTACAAATGCCATCTTTGCCCTGTTACTAGATAACAATGGCCTCTATTTTTTATCTAAGGCTCCAGAAAGACTACTACAAAATGGAGGCAACTGCCCCTGATACCTCAACTTATTCATCAGATAGATAGATACATAGATAAAAAAGACAGAACAACAGATACAGATATAAAGCATAATTTTAGAGTGTTTGGGCCTGGAGTTAGGAAGACTTGAATTCAATTCCAACCTCTGACATTTACTTGCCAGGTGATCCTAGACAAGTCATTTAACCCTATTTGTCTCAGTTTCCTCATCAGTGAAACTAGTTGAAGAAGGAAATGACAAACCTCCATTTTCTTTGTCAAGAAAACCCCATTTGGGACTACGAAGAGTCAGACACAAATGAAATGAATGGAAAACAAAAATAAATTTCTTTGAAAATTTCAAAATCCAAAACAATGCAGAACATACATAGTATTCAATATCAAATTATAAAGAACTTTTATCACAATTGTTCTTCAAATAAGGTAGAAATCTGAACATTTGCCATACTAGAATGAAATTATTTTAATATGGGCCAGATAAAATTAAAATCCAGAAGCATGCATGATTGTCCATTTACTTAACTACCATTATTTCATTATGTGACATCATAAAATGATAGCAGATGGGATTTGGCTAAGGAACTAAACTTTAATTAAGTACAGTTTATTTACAAGGTTCTTTATGTATATGATAGACATCCAAAAATACCAGTCTATTGATCCCTATACTTTCTAAACAAATTAGTATTTCATATGCAATGATTTTTCAATCATGGTCAGTTGGAGAATAAATGGAGACATGATCAAAGATTTCAGAAGAATTCTATAATTTCATAAATTTTAGAGCTGGAAGGTGTCTGATCCCTCAGTTACAAATCATGTTCTTGCTTAAATAAGTTAAGTGACTTGCATCAGATCACACAGGTATAAATGTTATTTATTCACTTATAAATCTTGAGTACTTACCTATTGATTATGATTGATTACACTACTTTGCCTAGCTTTCAAAGCCCTAAACAATCTGATAACATTCTACCTTTTTATTGCACTATCATTCTCCCTGTATTCTATATTCCAATCAAATCAGATCTGTTACCCTAATATACCATCTCTGTTTTTTATTTGTTTGTTCATACTATTTCCCTATGCATGAAATGTCCCATCTTTTTCTTTTTATTGGCTTAATTCCTAACCATCTGTAAAAGATAAACTCAGTTATGAACTATCAATAATAGTATTTATCCCAAAATGTATCTAGTATTTTGTTTGGTATTTCTCAAATACACTCACTATGTACTATTGTGTATTTTACTTATCAATATTCATGTCAGTTTCCCATCTCCAAAATCTAGGCTCTATTAAATGAGGACAATCCCCTATTCAAATTCTATATCTCTTCATATTATTTATCAATTTATCATGCATAGTTATTGTTCAATAAATATTTATGGAATTAATTAAATAGAAAGGTCTAGGTTTCATCTAACTAACCCTCCTTCCTCTAACCTTTATTTTCTTCTACCAAGAAGAATAGAGAGGAAATGATATTGTATTTCTGAGATGTATAGAAGTGCTGTTTTAAATTCAGTGTTAAATTAATTATGTCTATAAAATAAGATATAAACTTCATTTTATTATAGAGATTAAAACTACAATGATCATTCTGGAGAGCAATTTGGAACTATGCTCAAAAAGTTATCAAACTGTGCACACCCTTTAATCCAGCAGTGTTACTACTGGGCTTATGTCCCAAAGAGATCATAAAGAAGGGAAAGGAACCTGTATATGCAAGAATGTTTGTGGCAGCTGTCTTTGTAGTGGCCAGAAACTGGAAACTGAGTGGATGCCCATCAATTGGAGAATGGCTGAATAAATTGTGGTATATGAATGTTATGGAATATTATTGTTCTGTAAGAAATGACCAGCATGATGATTTCAGAAAGGCCTGGAGTGACTTACATGAACTGATGGTGAGTGAAATGAGCAGGACCAGGAGATCATTATATACTTCAACAACAATAATATATGTTGATCAATTCTGATGGACATGGCCCTCTTCAACAATGAGATGAACCAAATTAGTTCCAATAGAGCAGTAATGAACTGAACCAGCTATACCAAGCAAAAGAATTCTGGGAGATGACTATGTACCACCATATAGAATTTCCAATCCCTCTATTTTTGTCCACCTGCATTTTTGATTTCCTTCATAGGCTAATTGTATACCATTTCAAAGTCAAATTCTTTTTGTACAGCAAAATAACTATTTGGACATGTATACATATATTGTATTTAACTTATATTTCAACATATTTTTAATAGCCTTTTATTTACAGGTTATATGCATGGGTAACTTTACAGCATTAACAATTGCCAAACTTCTTGTTCCAATTTTTCACCTCTTCCCCCCCCCCACCCCCTCCCCTAGATGGCAGGATGACCAGTAGATGTTAAATACATTAAAATATAAATTAGATACACAATAAGTATACATGACCAAAACGTTATTTTGCTGTACAAAAAGAATCAGACTTTGAAATATTGTACAATTAGCTTGTGAAGGAAATCAAAAATGCAGGTGGGCATAGATATAGGGATTGGGAATTCAATGTAATGGTTTTTAGTCATCTCCCAGAGTTCTTTCTCTGGGCGTAGCTGGTTCAGTTCATTACTGCTCCATTGGAAATGATTTGGTTGATCTCGTTGCTGAGGATGACCAGGTCCATCAGAACTGGTCATCATATAATATTGTTGTTGAAGTATATAATGATCTCTTGGTTCTGCTCATTTCACTCAGCATCAGTTCGTGTAAGTCTCTCCAGGCCTTTCTGAAATCATCCTATTGGTCATTTCTTACAGAACAGTAATATTCCATAATATTCATATACCACAATTTATTCAGCCATTCTCCACTGATGGGCATCCACTCAGTTTCCAGTTTCTAGCCACTACAAAAAGGGCTGCCACAAACATTCGTGCACATACAGGTCCCTTTCCCTTCTTTAGTATCTCTTTGGGATATAAGCCCAATAGTAACACTGCTGGATCAAAGGGTATGCACAGTTATATTTCAACATATTTAACATGTATTGGTCAACCTGCTATCTGGGGGAAAGGGTGGGGGGAAGGAGAGGAAAAGTTGTAACAAAAGGTTTTGTAATTGTCTATGCTGAAAAATTACCCATGCATATATCTTGTAAATAAAAAGCTATTAAAAAAAAAAACTACAGGGATCATGTCTTAAGGCTTTCTGGGAGCCCTTAATAGCAAGGGTCTGCACATCACACTGACAATCACTAGTCTTATCCAATTGTCTAATTCAAAGCAGCTTTCCTAAATATCCCTGGCCCTAGTTTGCTAAAGGGACCACTTGTAACCTATTTTAAAGTATATTCCTAAAAAAAAAAAAAAAAAAAAAAAAAAAAAAAGAGGTATAGATGTGAGGGAGACAGAACTAGATTTTTGTTAACTGAAAAAATAATAAAGCAAATAAAAATAGGTATCTTCCTCTCTTAATGTAATTTAGATGGTTCTGAAAGCTACTAAATGATCCCATGATGGAATTATAGTACTGACCATATAATTCTTTCCCATTATTTTGCAGAAGAAAAAACCGAGGCACATGGATTCAAGAAACCTCTTTCTCTCAAACTCCTTCAAAGAACTGTCATTGAAATCTTCTTTGTCAATAGAATATCCTTGGTTTTCTTCTCAAACACTGACTATACTTTGTCTCATCCCATTAGCCAGAATTCTGCTTGATCTCCACCGACACTTTCAGATTCTCTTTTTGCCTTCCTCACACTAGAACCTTTTTTTCTTCCTTTGAAGTATATGCAATCACAATTTTCCATTCCATCCAAATGATGGTAGGTGTCATATGTTCACAACCTGGTCAATCTCTTTCTTTGCTCAATATTCAATACCTGGCTCACTATCTTTTTCTGTACCCTTTTGTTGTTGTTCAGTCATGTTCAAGTCTTCATGTCCCCATGGACATTAGCATGTTTCTAACCTCCACTATCTCCCAAAGTTTATCCAAACTCATGTCCATTGCTGCTGTGACACTATCTGTTCATTTCATTGTCTGCCTTCCTATTTTTCTTTTGCCTTTAATCCTTCCCAACATCAGTATCTTTTCCAATGAGCCTTTTCTAATTATGTAGCCAAAGTATTAAACTTCAGTTTCAGCATTTGATCTTCCAGTAAGCAATCTGAACTATTTTAAGTAAAGTGACTCTCAATAGTCTTTTCCAGCACCACGATTTAAAAGCATTGATTCTACAAGTTAGGCTTACCTTGTAGTTTTTACCTTGCTACTGGACAAACTTTTGCATTGACTACATGGACATTTGTTGGCAAGATGATCTTTCCTCTTTGTAGTATGCTTTCCAGATTTATCATAACTTTCCTCCAAGAAAATTTTAATTTCATGGTTACACTTATTGTCTGCAGTGATCTTTGAGTCCCAAAATTTAAAAAATCTGATACTGCTTCCATTTCTTCTCCTAATATTTGTCAGGAAGTGATAGTCCTTGTTGCCAGGCTCTAAGAGTTTTTTATGTTAAACTTTGTGACACATTTTATGCTCTCCTCTTTCATTTTCATGAAGAGACTTCTTAATTCTTTTTTATTTTTTGCTATCAGAATGTTATTATCTGCGTAGCTGAGATTATTGATATTTCTCCAGACAACTTTAATTCTGGCTTTTTGATTCATCCAGCCTAACATTTTTCCTGGTGTACTCAGCATATAAGTTAAATAAATAAGGTGACAATATACAGACTTGTTATACTACTTGCCACATTTTGTTGTGATCTACATAGTCAATAGTACTCAATGAAACAGAAGCAGAAATTTTTTTTTTTCTGGAACTCTCTTATTTTCCCCATAATATAGTGAATACTGGCAATGTGGTCTCTAGTTCTTCTGTCTCTAGCCTGTTCTGGTAAGTCTCAGTTCACATATTACTGAAGCCTAGCTTGCAGAATCTTAGGTATAACCTTGCTAGTGTGTGCAATGAGCATAATTCTTTGTTAATTTAAACATTCTTGTAACTGCCTTTCTTCAGGATTGAGACATAAATCTTTTTCTAATCTGCATTCAGTTGGCTATATTCTTTTCTTTCTCCTTTCCTTTTCCCTTTCCTCCTTTCCTCAACTATTTGTAAAACCTCATTAGACAACCATTTTGTTTTCTTGTTCTTTTTCTTTGTAATGATTTTGTTGCTGGCTCCTGTACAATGTTGCAAACTGCTATTCAATTGCCTGTTAGACATTTCATGCTGATGTATTAGAGATGTCTTAAATTAAACATGTCTAAAAATGAACTCATTGTTGCTTCTAAACTTTCCTTTCGTGTATACTTCCCCATTTCTGTCCAAGACACTACCATCTAGTTTCCTAGGTTCATAACTATGATATAATCATGGACTCTTCACTTTCCATATATATAGAAGGGCGGGAACTTAGTGACTCATTGCTGTTGACCAATTTAAATTATCAGGGGCTGGTTTTGGGAAGATGGGATAGGTTGACTTCCATGCTTTGCTTTCTATGAGGACCCAGTTCTCTCCCTACACACACACACACACACACACACACACACATACACATGCACATTTCTGCCTAATTGTATCAGATGCACATTGTAGGAATTCAATGAATAACATCTCCAAAATTAAGCAGCAAGTGTCCATCTTCAATATCTATATTATTCCCAGATATCTCTATCTTCCTTTTTTAAAAACCAGTGATTAAATAATGAGATACTTTTCAGATCAATTAATATAATACACATCAACACATAATCACACAGAAGGGCTTTTTTGGGGGGAGGGAGGATTTTCTAAAACTCAATAATAGTAGCATGCTTATGAAAGTCAGAATATTTAAAAGTAAAGAAAAGGGGATATATTTTAAGTGATACACTGTCAGTATGGAAAGGAATATTACATGTTAAGGCTCTCCAAATTAATTGAATATTGGAGGCAATTCCAGAAATCTCATGTATATATAGTACTGAAAAATAATATTAAAAACCTAACAAAGTTTTAATATATAAATAAAATATGCTTTAATATTTACATATAAATAAAAATCTAAGTGATATAGGACTACACAAATAACACTATGGAAAAAAGGGGGAAAGTTAAGAGAATTCTGGGAATAGAAAGTAAAAATCAATAATTCTCCATTTTATTTCTAACTTTTTAGGTCTGTGGTTGAAATGTACATTCTTCAAGTGGGTGAACTTCACATACACACACACATACAAAAACACAAACTATGTTTTTTTTTTCCCTTCATTTAAAAAAAATGAAACAACTTGATATTCAACTCAATGTAATGATCAGTCTAAGTCCCTGAGGATAAATGATGAAATGCCTCCCTCTTCTTGGGTGAAAAGGGGTCAAATATGGAATATTGCATTCTCTGTTATTCATGACCATAATTTAGCCAAGTTTTCTTACCTATTTCACTTTGGTACCAGAGTGTAATCCATACAGGGAGCAAGATGTCTAAAATTGTCAGTGGCATTTATTTTTAAAATATATCAATAAAATTATTTTTTTTTAAAAAGAAAAGGAATGGCTTGAAATAACTCTTATTTTATGGTTGTTGCCAAATCCTTTCTGACAGAATCTTTCCTTGTTTTCCACACCCTTACTAGATCAAATAACGCAGCTGTAAACCAGAAAGGGAACAATAACAGAATTGAAAACTGCAGCTGCCTCTGCAGTTACCATAGCCTACAGAGCAGAGACCTCCATGATCACACCAAGGAAGCCGCTTAACTGGCTTCCTTAGTATTGAGACTGTCGAACCTATTCCAGGATGAAAGACTCTTTTCCAACCTGTTCCCAAATCCTGCCAAATCTCTTTAATCAAACAATGTCTTGTTATGAGTATTGTGTACTGTTTCTGTCAACTGTGTAATCCACAACCTCCACAGAGATGCCTTCATGTCATTCCAGCATTGGGGAAGGATAGTAGTTTATGCTACATGCTTTGCTCCTGTATCTAAGCAATGCTTGGGATGAAGTCAGTTTTATCATTTTCCAGTGAATCCTGCCTTTATATCTATCTATCTATCTATCTAGATATATGTATCTATCTATTATAGATACCTATAGATAGATAGATAGATAGATACATATACATATATATATATATATATATATATATGCAGGAACTTAATGACTCATTCCTGTTGACTAATTTGAATTATCAGGGGCTAATTTTGGGAGGATGGGATAAGTTGAAGACTAATTTCTTTAAAGTAAACTCCAGACTTCCATACTTCTCTTTCTATGAGGTCCCGATTCTCTCCCTATTCTCTAATCCATCAATTCAATCCAATTCATCAATTGTTTCATCATCAAACAGGACTTCTAGGAGAAAATTCCAGACAGTGAGACTAATAGACTAAACATAGAGAGAGAGAGAAAGAGAGAGAAGGAGGGAGAAAAGGAGAAAGGGAGGGAGGGAGAGACAGACAGACAGACAGAGACAGAGAGACACAGACACAGAGAGAGAGGCAGAGACAGAGAGAAATAGATAAATAATCAAGAAATATATACATAGCTATGGCTAAACAAAGAATCAAATAATATGGTATAGCAACACTAGTGAGGCACAACAACAACAATGAGGCAATGTTTCTTAGTGCCAAAAAGTCCAATTGTAGCAGGACTTCATGTGTGCACCTGTTAGTGTTTGCCCCCACTCAGTGACCATCAGTTCTGTAATTTAATTGCAGCAGGGTAAGCTGCTTGAGGGCAAATATTGCTTCATTTTTTTTTTCTCTGCATCACCAGTAGATAGCACAAGGCTGGACACATAATACATGCTTGATAATCACTTGCTGAAATTAATTAAAAAGTGTCAATCAAGCACATTTCATATATGGTACCAAGAAATATAGGCAACAATGGAACCAAGATTTCAAATTCACTAGAAATGGCCTGTTTTTCTTAGAAATTAGTTAACGGGAAAGCATAAATTTCTTTGCTACTCCAATTATCATCTTGCAGATTTCTGCATTCTGTAGATACTCAATAAATGCTTATTGAGTGTTTGAAACAATGAATGAATATGCTGTCTAGAAACCTAAATTGAATAATTCAAGGCACATGTATTTTTGAATATATTTCTTGGGTCTTAACTAATGATCAAATGAAATCAATAGGGTGGTAATAACTTTGGAAATGGAGACTGTTTCATCCTTACAGCCCCAGGACCCAATATAGTGAATAAGCACCATAAGTGCTTAATAGATATCTATTTGGTGATTGGTTAATAATGAAGTAGGTATTATGATTCCATGCAATTCATTCTCAATACACTTGTCTGAACTCTCACATATCAAGAACAGAGGCTTAAGGTTTCCAAATTTGTTTTTCAAATACCACTATATAATGCTTTATAGCAATGCACTGATTGGTTAATTTTAGGGGAAAAAACAATATGCTTTTTATTCAGAGCATTTAGATTAACACAAAAATAACAACAAAAACAATAAATAACAGTATTTAACAATATACAGTGTTTCATGATTTGCAAATCAGTTTTTATTAACATTATTTGATTTGAGCCAGACAAAAAAATTTTTTTTTTAATTTAGGTTCCATTGGCATTATCAGTCCTCTCTTACAAGTGAAGAAATTGAGGATTAGCAAACTGAAATGACTTGCCTTCTAGTAAGTATCTGGTATAGGATTCAGACAGTAGATATGGTAACCTTGTTTCCCAATCAACTTAAAAGGATTAATTTGGGGTCTATAGAGATGCAGTCTGTGATATTTTACAGAGGTATAAATATAATACAGGGAAGTGTTATTCATTCAAAATCTAATTTCATTGTTTAGAAAATCCAATAATCATCTTGGAAAATGTCTGCTATATGCATAGCACTGTGCTAGGTAATTGGCAAAATATACTGAAGTTTGCTGTGTATTTTAAATGTGTTCATGAACCAGCCCTGAGGCCATCATAATGCCTTTGTACCATTAAGAAAAAGTGCCAGAATTCTAAAATGGAACATGAAGATGAGAAATTGAAATGTTTGCCTTCCCATTTCTGTCCTTCCTCAATTCAAAGCACTACAGGAAGTCTCTACTTTGTGTTATGAAGATGCCCTTTCAATAGTACCAGTGTCTCAGAACAGATGTTTAGAACAGTAGCTTAATTTTGGGAAAGGAGAGTGAACTTTGCCAAGTATGGATCCCACTGGACCTTGATACATTCTCAGTTTGGAATGAAATTTAAGCCATTAAATGTCATTTGGTTTCGGGGGGGGGGGGGGGGAAAGTTGAGTCATTTAAAGGTTCAAAGAAAAACTTTCATCAAACTTCCTAGTCATCAAAGAACTTGTCCAAAAATAACAATATTTAGAGTTCAGTTGAAATAATTCATTAGGGTCTAAAAGACATTTTCCTTGAAATGTAGATTTAGGTCTGAAAAAGACTTGCCAGGCTGAATGGAAAGGGTTTCATCATCCATCACAACAGATGAAGAACAGTAGATGTTGAACAGGAAATTGGATAAAGGATACAAAGAACATGAAAAGCATTTGAAGGTATATGGGAAATTTTCATGGCTTATAATTCTTTAAGTTGGATGCCTCAGAAATATTGCTTCTTTTTTTAAGCATGGATTAAATTGCTTCTGATGACTAATATACCATCAGAAGGAAAAAAAGTACCAAAATTTTTAATGGATCTTAAATAGCCTGGTAGTATGAAGATTATTTCATTGTTGTTATTGTTGGATTTTTTTCTTAATTGTGTTTTGCAGGACTTCATGTTCAAAGAAGATTTTTTTTCTTTTTATAAAAGATTTACACTAAAAAGTGACTTTTTATTTTAACATGAAAATAGTCTTTCCTCAAGGAAACTCACCAAAAAATTCAATGTAAGATGAATGATTGTCATGAGGAGAGAAAACATCATCATCATTATTATCATCATCACAAATATTCATCATCTCTAATCTATATGGAATGAAATTCGTTCATAATATAAACAGCTAGAAGAAGAAATCAAAACCATGAAGGGATAGGATGAGACAGACACCTTAATGGTATCTATATACCATTATAAATTGTTGTACAATAGTTTTGGTCATTTATGACTCTTATTTTGACAATGCTATAAGAGGGCTTGTCATTTCCTTCTCCACTGGCAAAAAGAAGTTAAATTAATTCTCCAATGCCACATAACTAGGAAGTTTCTGAGGTTGGATTTGAACTCAGGTCTTTCTGACTTCAAGCCTAGTGCTTTATCCACTATGCCATTTAGCAGATTACATATACATATACATATACATATATATACTTTAAGCAATCACTGTACAACAGGCACTGTGCTAAATAAGCATTGAAAATTCTGTCATTAAGGAACTCACATTCTAATGAGTGGTTTTATATACAAAAGGCTATGCAAAAATGATATATTTATAGATATATCTCTATGTATATTTTTATCTATAGCTATCTTTCTATATCACTCTCTACATACCACATCCACACCCACTTGACAATGTAGTGAAAATCTCAAAGGAAAGCACTAGATTAAGGAAACATAAGCAAAAGCTTCTTATAGAAGGTAAGATTTTAACTGAGATTTGTAGAACTAGGTAAAGCAGCAGATAGTGATGAGAAGAGAAGGTTATAAGACATAGAAATGAAGTAGAGATGGAATATTTTATTAAAAGAAGATGGGCATCACTGAATTATAGATTAAGAAACAATAAGGCATAAGAAGAAAAGAAAGATTGGAGAGGGTCAGGTTAAGCCAAACAGCAGATTTTATATTTGAAAAAAATCATCAGGTGAAAATGTTAATTCCACCTAAATTAGTCTACTTGTTCAGTGCCATACCAATAAATGTGCCCAAAAATTATTTTATGGATCTAGATAAAATAATACCAACTGGATAAAATAATAACATCACGAGGGAAAAAAAGGTCAAGAATATTATGGGAATTAAGGGGGAAAAATGACCTTGTAGTACCAGATCTAGAAGTCTATTATAAAGCAGTAGTCATCAAAACCACCTGGTATTGGCTAAGAAATAGAGTGGTAGATGAGTAGAATAGGTTAGATACACATGTTATTGTCATTTATCCTTTGTTCTTGAAGAGGACCATTGCCCTTTGCATAGTCCTCCTTCACTTAAATCCAATTCATTTGGAAGACATAGCATCGATTTCTTGATGTCCTGGTCCTCTTCCAGAATGAGGACAAACAAGATCTTTGAAATCAGTAACTTAAGTTTGCTAGGTAGTCTAGTCTTCTAGGTAGAAGAGTTTAAAAAACAAAAGAATAACAACCACAACAGAAAAGCAGAAAAAAAATAGGTGAACATTATATGTTGATTTACATTCAGTCTCTATAGTTCTCTGGATGTAGATGATGTTAGTAACATAGAAATGCTGATGATTTGTGTAGGAGTTTCTTTGTATACGGCAACTTTGCTAGTTGTTAATTGTTTCAAGTAGTTTTTTGGTTGATTCTCTAAATTTACCATCATATCATGTGCAATGAAAAACAGTTTTATTTTCTCATTGCTTACTCTTAATTCCTTTATTTTTCTTTTCTTATTGCGAAAACCAATATTTCTAGATTAAATAAGAGTGGTGATAATGGGTTTCCTTGTTTCACTCCTGATCTGATTGGGGATGTATCTAGTTCTGCCCATTACAAATAATGCTTGGTGGTGGTTTTAGATAGATACAACTTATCATTTTAAGGAAAACTCCATTTATTCCTATGTTCTCTATAGTTTGTTTATTTTTTTTTAATAGGAAAGGTTGCTGTATTTAATCAAAAACTTTTTCTGCACCTATTGAGATTATCATGTGATTTCTGTTAGTTCCATTATTAATATGGGCAATTTTGCCAATAGTTTCCTCTTTTTTTTTAATATATTAAACCAGCCCTGCAATCCTGGTGTAAATCTCACCTCTTCGTAGTACATTATATTGCTGATAAATTGTTGTAATCTTTTTGTTAATGTTTCATTTAAAATTTTTGCATCAATATTAGGGAGATTGGGAATTCATTAGGGAGAATAATTTTCTGTCTCTGTTTTGACTTTTCCTGGTTTGTGTATCAGCACCACATTTATGTCATAGAAGATATTTGGCAGGACACCTTTTTTGCTTATTTTTCCAAATAGTTTATCTAGTATTGGAATTAATTGTTCTTTAAGGGTTTGGTTAAATTCACTTGTAAATCCATCTGACCTGGAGGTTTTTCATAGGGAGTTCATAGATGATTTGCTGATTTTTTCCCCCTAAAAAATAGGAATATTAAAGTAATTTATTTCTTCTGCTGTTAATCTGGGCAATTAATATTTTTGTAAATACTCATCCATTTCAATTAGATTGTCAATTTTGTTGGGATATAGTTCGGCAAAATAGCTTTTAATTATTGCTTTGATTTCTTTTTCTTTGGTGGTAAATTCACTCTTTCATTTTTGATGTTGGTAAGTTTTTTTCCTTTCCTATTTCTAATCAAATAAACCAAATATTTATCTATTTTGTTAATTTTTTCATAAAACCAACTCTTAATTTATTAATAAGTTTAATAATTTTCTTACTTTCAATTTTATTAATCTCTTTTTTGATTTTCAGAATTTCTAACTTGGTATTGAATTGGAGTTCATAATTTATTTTTATATTTTGTTGCTGTTCATTTACATTCACTAATTTCTTTCTCTATTTTATTAATATACATATTTAGTGATATAAAATTTCTGCTATTTTCCATAAGAACTGCTTTGGCTCTATTCCAAAAGTTTTGATATGTTGTCTTATTATTGTCATTCTCACCGATGAAATTATTGATCATTTTTCTCCACACACTTCATACTGTAGAAAGTATAGTTCAATTACAAAAGAAAATAGAATACCCAAATTCAGAAATAAAACAACCAAGTAAGATAATTAAAAATTCTAAGGAAGCTAAGTGTTAGATAGATTTTTTAAAAATTTCAAATGTTTTGAATCTAAAGTTCTTTTAAAATTGGACTATTCTTGCTGATTTCCCCTCCATTTGACTGATACTGGTTTCACTCTTCCATCATGGTGACAGATGAAAATTATTGATTTCTCCAAGACAGAGATAAATTATGTTTAAGTTTTGCTCAGCAGATCATTATGTGCCAACTTAATTGTTCTAGTCTTCTAATTCTGGGCTTATTCAAAATTACCCTGATATTATGACTGGATTATAGCACTTCACATCTATGGTTACTTAATATCTTATCTAATTGAATATTCTAAGTGTACTATTTAAACATACATTTCCCTCCTATTCCCCCCATACTTACCTTTTCATTAGTGTTAAGTTCCTAATATGGTAAAGAGTTTGATATTGGCTAGTATTCTTTGTCTCTGGGCAGATTAGAATGTAAATCCAGAATCCCAGCCAATAGCAGGAAGGACCAGGAAGGGATTGGGGTGGGGGCTTTCATGTTAAGGTCTATATAATCCTGTGTTTTGCAGTTTGCACTTTGCACTCCTTTACTAATGACACCTTGATTGTTGGGAATTGCCCTTTCTCATGAGACTATTATACATCCTTTTTGCTTTTTACTTAGAAAGTCTCTTATTTTAGGAGGTAGTGGTGGAGCTAAGATGGCAGAGAGCAAACATGACTTTCTCTGACCTCATCTGACTTTCTCTCAAACCAACAGCAGATTAAGACTCTAAACTGGTTTTGGAGTTAAAGAACCCAAAAATATTTGGAGTACAACACATTCCCAGAAGAAGATACCTTGGAAGAACATAAGAAAAGGTCTGTTTCAAAGAGGCAGGGGACAGTCTGTTGAGACCAGACTGCAGCACACGGAGACTGGGGCAAGAAGCTGGGGCTGTGAATCAGAGCATTGCAGCTTCCACTCACCTGGGAATCTTCTGTGAGCCTCTTAGGCTACTCTATCCTGGTTGCAAGCAGGTGGTTTGGCAGATTTGCTACAAAAGGCAAATTGTAGCCCACTGAGCCCTGGAAGAATGCTGTATCTAGTTGCAATTACCCAGCACCAGAAGTCAATAAACAGAACTGCCCCAGGGCAAATTAAATCAGCTGTCACTGCTTTGCATTGAGCAGACCTCAACTCTTTTAAAAATGAGTAAAAAACTAAAAAGAACTCTCATCATAGACAGCTTTTATGGAGAGAGAGAACAGACCTCAAATCATGAGGTTCCTAAAGTTAAAGCAACTTCAGATAAAGCCCCAAAGAGAGATATGAACTTGTCCCCATTTCACAAGGCTTTCTTAGAAGATTGCATAAAGGATCTTAAAAGAGAATTAGAAGAAAAATGGGGAAAGGAAATGAGATCACTGCAAGAAGGAATGGGAAAAGCATGTAATGCACCACAAAATATATATGAAAAAGATACCAATTCATTGAAAAACAAAATCTGTAAAATGGAAAAAAAAATGCAATGAATAAAATAATTCATTTGGCCAAATACAAAAGGAGCTAAAAAAGGTAAGTGAAGAAAATTAGAATTGAGCAAATGGAAGTGAATGACTCAATAAGACTTCAAGAATCAGTCAAATAAAAACCAAAAAAAGTAGAAAATATGAAATACCTCCTAGGAAAAACAATTGACCTGGAAAATAGATCTAGGAGAGACAATCTAAGGATTATTGAACTTCCTGAAAGCTATTGTGTGGTTCGGAAATGGTGAGGGGTCACCATTTAATAAAAAAAAGCAGGAGAAATCTCTAGAAGCAAAGCAAAGTTTATTTTATATTCTCTTGAGCAGGTGATCGAAGCTCGGAGGAAGCACCTCCTGTGGGTAGAGTTAACACTTTAGTCCCTAATGCAAATGCCCCCTCCCACCACTGACCCTCTGAGGATCTTACATTCTAAACTAGGAAACTACCCAAGAAATTGAACTTGACCAATAAGTTCATAGTTGCCCATATTTGAAATAGGGAGAAAATGATGTCAATGTCATGGGAGGATAGCAGGAAGGGGACTTAAGTATGCCCTTCGGTAAATGCTCAAAGTCCTTCAGGCCTACTCAAACTCTGAAGCAGATGAAGGCTTACTCAATTTTCACAACTGTCTTGAAAGATTTCCCCTCATCTCATTCACTATGCTGAGAAAAAAAAAAAAAGAACCTAGACATTATCTTACAGGAAATCATAAAGGAAAACTGCCCTGATATCAAAGAATCAAAAGGTAAAATAGCCTTTGAAAGAATTCACCAATCATCTCCTGAAAGAAATCCCAAAATTAAATTCCCAAGGAATATCATGGCTAAATTTCAGAACTATAGCACCAAGGAAAAGATATTGCAAGCAGCCAGAAAGAAACAATTTAAATACCGAGGACCCACAATTAGGATTACCTAGGACCTAGCAACTTCCACTTTAAAGGATGGAAGGGCCTGGAATCTGACATTCTGAAAGGCAAAGAAACTTGGATTACAACCAAGAATAAACTATCCAGCTAAAATGAGCATTATATTTCTGGGAAGAAGATAGACATTCAATGATATAGATGAATTTCACCTATTTCTAATGAAAAGACCAGAACTGAGAGTCTCTGATTTTAATTTGAGTAAGGGCTACTACCTTATACACTTTCTTCCTCCCCTCTTTCCCTCTTTTCCTTTTTACCTTCTTCCTTCATCTCTTTTTAATTCCTGCCCTCTCTCTCCTTTCCTCCTTTCCTCCCTCTAGCCACATTGGGCATCATAATGCCCAATTATGGGCATTTCTACAGATACTTTTAAAATTATGTTTTCTCTCTCTTGCATGTCTGAAAGCTCCCAAAATATCTTGGGGTTTACTGACTAGACTTATTTTTTTAAGATCTATCTCTCAAACCCAAACCAATACGATTCTCATTGACCACCAATAAATCCTAGAGCAAGCCCAGTTAGTCATTGTTAAAGTCCTGATTGACTCAGATTGAATGTAAATATCAGTCATTCTTGGTTAAGTCAGAAACCCTTTTCCTCCTCCCAGATTCATCCATTCATTTATTTATATTCTTTTGGACTGGATGAAACAGGAGATTCTGGGCCTGAATTGCTACTTAACCTTAATCACAAAATGAGTGTGACTTCAGTCAAACTGAGACCTGTTAAAGACCTTAGTTTAAAAAGTCCAAAGTCTCCCTCTGCATCCTGAGCCATCTCCAGTAGTCCTGATCTATATCTGGTCACATTCCTAGATGGCTCTGGAGGGGAAAGTGAGCCAGGTGACCTTGCCCAGCCCTCCTTCCCTTAAATCCAATTTACTTGCATGCCATGGTATCATCTCCCTGATGTCTTGTTCCTCTTTGAGAGCAAAGGACAAACAACAACAATCTTCCATAAAAAGGGCAGAGGGAAATGTTTGTAGGATTATTTAATATAACTCCATTATGAGGATGTGAATTCTCTTTCCAAATTACAACCATGAAACCAGAATTTTCAAAAAGGAAAATTAGAGCTATTCTCATTCATCATCTCTAAAATCAAATGATATTCATAGAGATCAGTCCAAAGTTCATAAAGACTCCTCTCTGTCCCTTCTTTCCTCCTGGCTCTACAGACAGACAGATAAATAAATAAATGAATGAACGAATAAATAAATAAATAGATGAGTGAATGAATTGATAGCAACTCATTGACATTTATTTATTTATCTATTTCTTGACCTCTTTCTCCCTCAGGAAAGACTATTCTTAATTCTTAATCAAGAGTTCTAAACATTCTGCCTTCACAAACTTTGGCCAAAGTCATTAATGTTTCTATGCCCTCCTGGATGTTGAGAAAAGACTCAATTCTTTCTTAAACCAAGATAATTCTAACAACCAGAGTATGCTTCATTTGCATTACAAATACAGTATTTAATAGGCTACTTAACCACTCTCCCTCCTTTAATACTTTAAAGAAAAAAAAAACAAAAACAGACTGGGATATTTGATGGGCTTTTTCTAAATTCTTTGTTGGAAAAAAAAAAAGGCTGACTTCTCCAAATAACTGTATTTTGATATGAGAAACTCTGGGGAAGCCCCAAGTTTACTGGAGTCTCTCCAAGGGAATGCACATGCAAGCTTCCAACTCTTTGGCTTCTCTTTCTAGTTTCTGGCTAAGCCTGGATGAGCACCTGCACATTGTTATGAGCCTCCTGAAATTCCCTCTGTAACTGGCCTTTTGGGGCCTGAGGTTTATGGATCTTCTGCCTCCATAGAAATCTTGGAGGAGTCTTACACCTACCATTCTGTTATAGGGCAGTCATTGTGGGCAGCACAAAAGACAAGTCTAATTGGATTATTTCTATTCTGTCACCAACTGACATTATTTAGTACCACTGAGGGACCAGATTTCTTTTGTCTCTATTTTTACTCTTTCATGTATTTGTTCCCTTCAGTAGAAAATAGGCTCATTGTAAAACGTAATCATGTTACTCTTTCTATCTATGTCCCTAGCATTTAGCATAGTTCCTGGAATATAGGCTAATATATATTTATTGAATGGCTGATTGCTATTTATTAGGAATCTAGTAAATGCTGTTTAATTGATTGATCAGTTAAACTTTGGCAATCTTTACTGGGTCTGAGTTTCTTTTCCCTTCCAAAAATGGCAAGTTTAAGTGAAATTCTCAAACGTCCTTCCCTCATTCCCCAAGGCAAAATTACTCTCCTCTCACAGAATTCTCCCCTTTCTTCTCTAACACCTCTGATCTTACCCTTCCCTTTTGTAGCTATGATACCATCTACCAATATGCCATCTCCTTTTTAGTCTGTTCCCTAACTTGTGGAGCAGGAAAGTGTGGGTGGAGGAGCGTGATGGATAGCAATACCTTTGTTATCTTGTTCTGTGGAATAGACAACCGAAATTAAGCATGAGTTTTCTGGATTTCAGGCATCATTTGTGACCTTTTATGATCTCCAAAGAACTGGAAAATTTCCCACACCTGGCCTCTTTTCAATTTTTCCTGTCTCCAGCTGATACAATATCCACAGCCGGTTCAGTCCTTTGACTTCCAGCCAAGAAGCTACAGTTCCCTAAGCAGATCAGAGTGAGATCAGGTCAGAACCCACAGCAAAAGTCCTCTTTGGGCAAAACTTGTCAGGAGAGATGGACTCCAGCCCAGCCTAGGAAAAAAGCAGCTTTGGGGATTGGTTCTACAAATAGTTACTTTGGAAATTCCATTCAAATCTACCCCCAGCTCCCCAAATCTAAAGTCTTTGGCTCAGCTTTCTATTTGATTTTTGGTCTCTGAGTATAAACGTTTTTTAAATGTCCAGTTTTTCTATAGAAGAGGCAAATGATCCTATTAACAAAGAATTTCCTGAAGATTTAAAAATGGAATTTACCAAATATTTATTAAACTCTAGGGATAAAAAGACAGAACTCAATGAGACTTTGCCCTCAAAGAGATGAAACTCTCTTTTCTTAATGAGTATCTCACATTCTCATTTTACAGATATGGAAACAGAGCCAGAAAGTCACATAATTAAATAGTAACAGGTAAAATTAGAACTAAGATCTTCTCTTCCTTCCTTTCTTCCATGCTTCCTTCCATTCTTCCACCTTTCCTTCCATCCTTGCTTCCTACTTTGCTTCCTTGCTTTTATGATACAACTCTTTTTTTCCCCCTCCTTAACTCCATCTCACTATAGTGGAAGCAGATTGATCCTACCATACCTCTTTTTTTCTCAGTCCTTTTCAGTTTTCTGTCTTTGGCTCAGTCCTTAAAAAAACAAAACAAAACAAACAAACAAACAACAACAACAACAACAACAACAAAAAAGGCCCTGGGATTTTGTTCCATATTTCCTTTCCTTGAAGAAACCTTAAAAAAAAAGTAAATTCTTTGAAAGAATCCAATTTCCTACATCCTAAGAGACAGGGAAAGAAGGATATGAGGAAAGTAAAATACTGAGCCCCCATTGGTATTGACATATTTGCCAGAAGAGCTGGCATATACTATCAATGTATGGCTTAGGAACTATATGATATAGAGATAGTAAGGGTGTAAATAATTACCAAGTCTGATTCAAATATTCTTCAGAAAAGGAAATTTAGGAACAGAGAATGTCTTGCCTGCACTTATACAAGTATTAAATCACAAGGTCAGGATTCTAGGTTCTCTCAACTTAGTGTTCTTTATATAATAAGTTGATGTTCACATTCAGGTGTGTAAATGTATATATGGGAAGGGTAATGACAGTTGATGGAAGGTATAAGAGCATTAGGTTCTCTTACTAGGTGTATACTTCAATGATAGCACAGATGAAAAATTCATTTTGTATATTACTCAGGCCTGAGGAACACTGAGATGAGCCAGTTTTCATGACCAAGACATTTGCAACAATAACCTAAGAATATCTTCAAGATCAATATCATCTTTGCAAAGAAATCTAATAAAATCACAGTCAATTTGTTTCAAAACAGTAGATTCTTAGCATTTGTTGCATTGTATAGACTAATAAAAAGTATTTTTATCAAGAGCTATGGAAAACCCTTTCTTAAGATTCCTGAGCAATGGAAATAGTTGTCAATTGACCCATAATAGTTTATGGGTAGCCTGGTTCTTTGTCCAATGACTCAGTGCATTTTTACAATTGGAAAAGAAACATGTTTTCCAATATCTGTTTCCTTCCAGAATACACAGGGTATACTTGTAAAACCAATATTTTGTGTCATTTTTAAGATATCCAGATTAAAATATCAAGCAAAAATGTTTTACATTTCAACAAATTCAATATAGTATTATTTTGTGGAAATGGACCTTTTAAAATCTGAATGCAATTTTTTAAATCCAAATCAAAAGGATGACTTAAAGTAGATTGATAAAATGATTGCATTAATGAATAAGAAAATATTCATTGTGATTAATGTACCAAAAAATGTGTTAAGTCCCAAGGATATAAATTCACAAATTAAGACAATCTTTGATAGGAAAAAGTTTGCATTTTAATTGGAGAAAACTAAAAACACAGGGGAGTAATTGCCAGGTAAGAGCAATTTGTGCCCTAAAGTTACAGGAATGATAAATGAGGCCATCAGAGAGTAAATTGACAGAGCAAATATACATCTTCAAGAGAAATATTTAACAAGTTGTTGAATTACACCTAATAGGAATTAAAATGAAATAATAGAAGTGAAAGTGAATAAAAGAGATTTGGAGAGAAGGGAGAGAATTAGGTGAAAAGAATGCTTGTGAATTCTTGATGTCAACAAGATGATATGGAATCGTAGCTATGACATTGTTATTTCTGTTCCCCCTCAAGGTACAAAAACATATAAGGACAGAATAACCAGAAAATTATAAAGGCAATATGCCACAGTGGAAAGGGAGCTGGAGTTGGAGTCAAAGCTCCTTGTCTTTCCACTTAGTAACTGTAGAATCTTAGACAAGTGTTCTCTAGGCTGCAGTTTCATTATACTGTCTCTGAGATCCTTTCTAGCCTTAGAATTAAGATCTATTAATTTTATTTTTTTATCTTGCATTTTTAGTTTATTTTGTCATACATCCCCTAATCTGTTTTAATTTACATTAATTTAATTTTTATTGAATTGAAGATAAAATAAGAAAAAACAGAATAAAAATGAAAGAAAAGAAAGACAAAATAAAGCAAAACATTGTCATGTACCCAGCAGAATATCAGGGAGAACTCAAAATATATAACAATAAATTTCTTTTTTCAGGAAAGCATGTATAATAATAAATTATATTCATTAGTGTTTTTCTTTCCTTTGCTTCCTTAAGGTTGTTCTTTTGTTCTCTGTTGTACACTTTTCATTTTATTCTTTTATACCCCTTTCATCCCCTCTCATTTCTCCCAATCTGCCTACAGGACAGTTAAACACAAATATATGTATATATAATTAAAGACACATACACATTCATACCCATTCATGCATCAGCACATAAACACATATCTACATATATACATGCAAAGTTATATATATGCATAGCCACATATACTCACACACATTTTTACTCATATGTAAACATGCATTTAAAACAATATTAATGGGGAGCTAAATGACACAGTGGATAGAGCACCAACCTTGAAGTCAGGAAGACCTGAGTTCAAATCCAGCCTCAGACACTTAATACTTCCTAGCTATGTGACCTTGGACAAGTCACTTAAACCCAGTTGCCTCAGCAAAACGAATAAACAAAAACAAAACAAAAATAACCCAACAATATTAATATGGCTAGCACCATGTAGATTTCTCTCTTGACTGAATCTTTATCTAAGACCAATGATTATTAGTCCTACTTTTTTTTCCTAATAAATTCTACTCCTGATCCTTGTTGTAGAGTTTGTATAAGTCTCTTATCTCCTATCCCAGATAACTTTTACATTAATTCTGCTCCTAATTGGTCTTGCTATTACTTAACCTCCCCCCACCGCTAGATCCCTCCCTTATCTTCTTCCCCCACCCTTTACTTCTCCCTACATTCCATTCCAATTAATCTACATCTTATCCCACCCTTTTGTTAATCTAAACACCCTTCTGTACACTACCTTATTTTATGCCATGCTTGCTCCTCATTTATCCCTTTCTCATTAATCTATACACCTTAAACCACTACCATTATTCTACAAAACCATCTATAATCTACCTTATTCTTTGTTCCTTGCCCATCTCCACACCTTGTCCCACTGCCATAACTACACACTCTTCTATACCCCACTTTATCCTATTCTTCCCCTCCCCCCCTTTATCTCTTTATAAATTTTGATGGGTGCTATACCCTTCATGGTATATATGTGGTGTTACCAATTTAACCTACTTCTGATATGAGTAGATTTTCAGAACAAAAGTCCTCTTTCCCTCTTTACTGTCTCCATGTCTATTTTTCCTCTATAACATACTTACTACTTTTACCTTTTCCTAGACAGTTTTGCTTTGTAGTGTCAGATCACATTCAAAAAACATAAGTAATTTATCCATGTTAAGTTCCTTGAAATTAATCTTTGATATTGATTTTTATATGTTAATTTTTTCTCTTAAGTTTGTGTTTGAGACAAAGCCCTGAAAATCTGCAAGTTTATTGAATGGATATTTTTATTTAATTCAATATTTTGGATAATTTTGCTGAATATGATATTTTTGACCACAGGCCTAGTTTTTTTTGATTGCAGGGATATATATTCCAGAATGTGTGATTTTTTTATTATGGCTACTGATAAATCCTGTACAATTCTAATTGTAGCTCAAGCATATTTGAATTGTTTCTTTTCCCCTGTTGTTTTTTTTTTTTTAATTTTTCTCTTTCATTTGGGTTTTTTCCAAACTTGGCAATAATATTCCTATGAGTTTTCCACAAAGGATTTCATTGAGGTGTGAATGGTGGATTTTTTTCTATTTCTACTTCCCCTTTCTGTTCTATCATTTCAGGATATTTTTCTTGGATTATTTCTTGCATTATTATGTCAAGGTTCTTTTTTTGGTTACAATTTTTGAGTAGTCTAATTATTCTTTTATTTTTCTCTTCTTAATGTGTTCCTCAGATCCATTGTTTTTCTTATGTTTCACATGCTATTTTATTTTTTCATTCTTTACATTTTGTTACTTTGTTACTTGGCTTCCCCTTGCCCAATTCTAATTTTCAAGAAATTATTTTCTCCTTTATGATTCTGTATTGCCTTTTCTAGTCGGTTAACATTTTTCCCCCATAGTCTTGCTTTTATTTTTGCTTTTTTTGGATGGCTTTTTAAAATTTATTTTTTAAAGATTTTCCTCAATCTCTTTCATTTGGTTTTTAATTTTTTTTTTTTTTTTTGGATTTTGTTTTTTGTTTTTTTTTTGAGTTCTTCTATGAATTCTCTCTGAGTAGGTAACCATTTAATGTTACTCTTTTGAGTAGAAGAGGCTTTTTTCTTTTACTTCATCATCCTTTTCTGAAGATGAACTTCTGTCTTCTCTATTTCCATGTCTGTTCATTACTTTATTTATTTATTTATTTATAAATGAGAAGTATAACTCTAAACAACTCTAATCCTGGGTTGGGGAGGATAGTGCCTGGTCTTCACCTCAGCTCTCCCCTCTTACTTGGAACCCCAAACCAAAAGCTCCACACTCCTGCAAGTGCCCGCAGCCAGCAGTGTCCCTGTCCCCTTGCTTCTGCACTCATTGGGTACTGATTCCTTCTTGCACAGGACTGAGTCTGTGCAGCACAGCTGAGCCTGGAGTTCTTAATCAGCTGAGGTTCTCTCAGTCTGTCTGGACTCAGCCTCCAACTCCCTAGGCTGTGCAGAAGGTGAAAGTCCCAATAGTTGGGACTAAGGCTCTTTTTGAACCCAGCTAGCCCCCAGGCTTCCTCTAGGTCTTTCTGTGGAGCTAACTTGGAGGTGTTTGCATCTCCTTGGAGATGCACCTTGGAGGTAGTGCACCATCCACAGCACTAGGTCTTTCTTTGATCTTCTACAGAAAGATCTTTGTTCTGCCCCAAGTCTTTGTTTTTTAACCAGTCTATGTTCACCCTGAAGCACAAATCGTTAGATTTTTGGGAGAAATCTGGAGAACTTGAATTTTACTTACCTTCATCACTATCTTCCCAGAACCCTGAGTTTATAGGCCAAAATAATCTGTTAATGATTGAGGTGGGGGAAATAGGAGTGGCCACAAAACTGATGACCAGATACTAGAAAGACTTGTGATACCAATCTGGCTTAAAGTCATAAAGTTGGTGGCACTTGTGATAGTATCTGGGTCTGGAGTCAGGAAAATCTGAGTTCAAATGCAGTTTCATCTTCCTGCTAACTCTGTGATCCTGGACAAGATCCTTAACCTCTGTTTGACTCAGTTTTTTTCAGCAGTAAAATTGAAACAATAACACCATCTACCTTGAAAAGTTGTGAGGATTAAATGAATAATTTGAAAAAAGTACCTTTACACAGTAGTTGGCATATGAATACTAATTCCCTTCCTTTTCTTCATAAAGCCATCATGCAAAGGACTGAGTACAAGATAAAGACTCAAGATGACTAAAAAGAGTGCTCCACTCAAAACTAGATTGGAGGGATGTGGGGAGTGCAATTCTGATATTACAAATCCCTGTCATTTACATAAAAATATATATGTCTACATACACATACATAGAAACATGCACATCCACACACAAATTGCAAACAGGTCTCTATCTCAGAGGAGGAAGTAAAGGGGGTGCTTTTTTAGGTTAGCGAGTCTTAAAATGTGGTTTAGTGGTCCTTGGGAATCCCTAAGAACATTTCTAGGGGTCTGAGAGGTTGAAACTATTTTCATAATAACATATCTTAATATAAAATATGGAAAATTTTTACTTGTATGAGCTGATGCAGTTCGAAGGAAGCAAAAACAGGTAAATTTTTATAATAACATTTAAATGAAAACAACAATGAAAGATTTAAGAAGTCTAATCAATGCAATGTCGCAGCACCATTATTCTAGAGGACTAATAATGAAGCATACCACTCACCTCCTTACAGAGAAGTGATGGCCATAGAAATATAATAATTATTATTATCAATCAATCTAAAATGCAGGTGATAGTAACACATACATATATAAATATATATATATATATATGTGATTATATATATAATGTGTATCACCTCTAATGCTGCTTTTTTTTTTTTAGAAAAAGCCATTTATTATTCTAACCTTTATACTTCTTCAAAATACCTAGACATAGCCTTCTCATTCTCTATAAGTTATCACTGACTTCCTTATGTCTATAATTAAACCAGATTTTTCTTAAGCACAAGTTTTAAATAGAAATTTTAAAAATGTATTTCTAGCTAGAAGGGAACTTGGTGTGCCTTTTTAAGGTACATGGTATTGTCATCATGGCTGAATGGATTAACCGGCAGCAGATAATGCTTGAAAGCAATAGGAAATAGAAGTAGCAAAAACCTATCAAATGGTATCAAATGGCACAATAGTGAATAGGTATCTTAAGTGGACCTCCCCACTTCTTACACACAGGCATGGCTCCATTTCAGTACAGTAACCAATTCTTATTCTGTTATAGATAATTTTGTCCCCAAAACCCAGAAAATGAAGAAAAAAATCTTGTATTTTTAAAGAAATGACCAACCTTACAGATGAAATACTAGTTTACTCTCTAAAAGCTGAAACAGCCCCAGAAGATCCTATGTTGCCTTGGGAGAATATATTTCTCTGAATTTAAGAACAATCAGAGTTCATATTTAATATCTATTGGCAAAATATAATGTACCAATTCTAAGAAACCAAATTAAACCTAATGTATTTTATGTGTCAGACTTAACAGTTTTTCTAGGTATCAAATAGCTTTTTCTTAAGTAACTTTTTTTTTTTTAATGGTCTAAGTATCTATGAATCAGAACCATGTGGATTAAATTTTCCTTGAAATACTGTACACCTGGGTTTTCAAAACAAGGAGGGAATGCTTGCCAGTTTGCTTTGATTTTTGCCAAACATGATTTCTGGGGGATTTTTTTTTTTAACATGTTCTAAAATATGGCTAACTTTGCCTCTTTCCTGTTTAGCTATTCAAAACATATGCAGCCAAAGTAACCAATAACCAATAAAATGTTAAATTTGAGAAGTACAAGCAGTTTTATTGTTATTGCTATTAAGAACCAGACAAAGATCTCTGGTATTGCTTTGTGTAATCTCATTTTACAGTTGAAGAAACTGAGGCTTAGTGAGTAAAACAGATTTATTCAAAGTCAGTTGCAGAAATGGGACAAGAACACAACCTTGCTAGTTTTTCCACATTATGTTGCCTCTAAACCAGAGAAAACCACAGCCCATTGTTATTTTTCTTTACTCATAAGATCTTAGAAAATCTAGAAATGCATGTATGCCTTAGGTACTTTACCTAAACACTTCAAGTGACTCAATTTTTTGTGTCCATAGTGAAAAATACAAAGGAAAGAATAGATTTATTACTTATAAGGCAATGTAAGGAATACAACTGGAGTAGCAAACCTTAGAATGAAATCTTTTTGTCCTGTTTCCCATGGTTTAAACCACAGTTCCTCCATAATAGAATGAAAATACTGATTTCTCTGCTCCTCATCTAGTTTCAAACTCTCCAATCTGTTTGGATTGATAAATTCATTTCTTCTTCCTATGCATTTGTTCTTCCTACCCTCTGAACTTTGTAAAGTTCCCTACTGAGCTACTTTAATTGGATTTCTTATGAACTTTTGTCCATTTTGATCTTCTCACAAATACACTGAATTCCCATTATTTGACCCAGGAGCATAACATGCTCTGGAGTATTCTCTTTTCTTTCCCAATGGTCCTAATGCTAAACTCACTGGGAAATGCCCCAGTGACAACATCTGGTCTCATAGACGATCTGTACTCATGAACCAATGACTCAGGACACAGTGGATTCTGGATTCAGGATATGGAATGCAATGATCTCTTTAAGCTATGATAATCTGGGTGTCCTTTATTACCCACTGTTACTTTCTTTTTGGACTACTTAATATCTTTGGATTTTCTTTTGGGAAATTAGGATTCCTTCTGTGGTGATGTTACAGTCAAAAGCCTAGCAAGCCCTTGTGTTTCAGTAAGATCCACCTGGGGCCCAGAACTTAACTTTCTGCACTCAATTTTTATTCTGACTTCATTTTCTCCAGGCCTGTTTTCCTGTCACACCATGCTGAATATTTGAGTACTTGTCTTATGTTGAAAAGATTTTGTCTCAGAACCTATAGCATTTTTGGCACTGCACAGCCAAAAAAAAAAAAAAAATACTAATATTATGAAAACAACTTACATCTGTGATCTACCTGTATGCAAAGTTTACAAAACATTTTCTCCTCATGATACTGTCATAGAATCAAAATTTGAGAGCTTAGACTTCAATAGGCCAATCCTCCCATTTCAGGAAATGTCTATGTTAGATACCTGTCTATAGCCCTGTAGGTAGTAAGTGGTAAAGTTGTGATTAAGACCCGGTCCCTCTGATTCTAAATACATAATTATTTCCATGAGTGTTAAAAGTATTATTAATACTTTCAACTTCACTGAAAGTAAAGCTTTACAAAAAGAAGAGAACTAGATTTTTCAGGGTTTAATGATTTGTTCATTTTCATTGAGGTAGTATATGTGTGTGGTATAAATTGCCTGTGAGCTCTTTGAGAATAGGAGCCGTTTCAATTTTGTCTTTGAATCCCCAGTACCTAGTATGCCTACACCATGATAAACAATTAATAGTATATATACCTGGAGAGCAGCAGTTAATTCTTACCTAGATGTGTCAGCCAATTGCCTAACAGTATCTATGGCGAGGAGAGTTAAAGATTTTTTTTCCATGTCATCCCTACTCCCCACCCCTTCCCTCTTTTGCTCTGCAATAATTTCTAAGATTTAAAAGTTGAACATTCTTTTTATTTTATTTTTATTTTTAATAATAGCTTTTAGTTTTCAAAATATACTCAAAGATAGTTTAACATTCAACCTTGCAAAACCCTGTGTTCCAAGTTTTTCTCCCATTCTTCCCCTCACCCTCTCCCCTAGACAGTAAGCAATCTAATATATGTTAAACATGTGCAATTCTTTTATACAATTTTCCACATTTATTATGATGCACAAGAAAAATCAGATCAAAAAGGAAAAAAAAATTGATGAAGAAAAAACATCAAGCAAACAACAACAAAAAAGGTGCAAGTACTATGTTGTGATCTGTATTCAGTCCTCAAAGTCCTCTCTCTGCATGCAGTTGGCTCTTTTCATCATAAAGCCTTTGAAATTGGCCTGAACCACTTCATTGTTGAAAAGAGCCATGTTCATCAGAGTTGATCATCACATAATTTTGTTGCTACTGTATACTATGTTCTCTTGGTTCTATTCACTTCATTTAGCGTCAGTTCACATAAGTCTCCCCAGGTCTCTCTGAAATAATTCTGCTGATCATTTCCTATGAAACAATAATATTCCATAACATACACATTCCATAAAACATTGAAGTTTCTATGTAGCATTTTTAAAGAAATGTTACCTGGGGAATCTGACAGTGGAGAAAGGGAAGTTCAAGATTGGATGAAAAATATAATAGCTTAGTATATCTCAAGTCACTTGTGGTTTAATATTGGTCCTATGATACTATGGTTGGACAGTAACATGATCTATTTAGAGACTCCTTCTTAATTAACCTTCAGTCTGAGCCTGGAATTGATATTAGTATAATGCTAATATAGCTAGTATAACATGGCGAGGGGGAAAATCTAATGATGTTAAAGTTCATTAATCAAAGTAGTGTCCAGGACAAAGGAGATGATAACACTTCTGTGTTCTTAATTATACCAGCCTGTAATAATGTTAATTCTTTGGTATATCACATTTTAGTAAGGGCAACACCAGGTTAGTCAATACAAAATAGCATGGAGGAATGGAGGAACCTATTTAATTCCTTAAGGATGATCTATTTCTGCAACCAGGCAGTTAGATAGCTCAGTGGATAGACCACCAAGCCTTAATAAGTCAAGAAGACTCATCTTCCCGAGTCCAAATATAGCCTCAGGAACTCACTAGCTGGGTTACTCTGGGCAAATCACTTAACCTTGATTGACTCAGTTTCCTCATCTGTGAAATGATCTGGAGAAAGAAATGGCAAACTGCTCTAACAGCTCTTCCAAGAAAACCCCAAATGGGGTCATGAAGAATTTATTATAACTGAAAAATGACTGAACAACAGCACAATTTACAGGAACTAATGTCAGACAAGTACTTCATGTAACTACAACAATGACTTCTTCCAGAACCTAAGGACAAGGGGAATGTCTTCCTTTATCCCCTTATTACCATAACTGATTAACAGTCTAGCCCTCTGACCCTTTAATTAGATTGAGAGTAGTCTCCAAATAACATAAGGTATGTGCCATGTTTTTCTTGGTTCTGGTGGAATAAACTGGGAGCAATGGGTAGCAATTATGCAAAGACAGATTTCAGCTTAACTTAAGGGAAAACTTCCTAACAACTGAGTGTTCTGAAAGTAGGATGTACTATGTGAAAGAAACTATGTTCAAAATTGGAGGGCAGCTAAGTGGCTCAATGGACAGAATGCTGGACCTGGAATAAGGAAACGTGGATTCAAATTCTATAACATTTTCTCCCTTTCTTAATCTTAAATCTGAAAGAAAATATTTATGGCTTTACTCATCATATATTAATGAAAACAACAATAATAAAATCAATTGGCTCCCTTTGTTTTTACATGAAATCATTTCTAGATAACTTTCCATCCATCCCCTAAACCCCAGTCAATCTTTCCAGGTAACAGAATTAACAATTAAGCAAAATCACAGCACATCTTAGATAGGGGAACATCCCTTCATTTCTTCATTGAGGCCAAAATTGATCATTATAATTATGTAGTATTTAGTTTATTCTAAGTGCTCTTTTCATTTAAATTATTATTTTGACTTTTGTTTTCTAAATTTAATTACCTTTACATGAATTCACAGAAGTCTTTATGTAAATAGTGGTAATTCTGGGTCACAATGTAAAACATTTAGATCATATCACATTTTTATTATTATAACTTTTTATTGACAGAACATATGCATGATTAATATTTCAACATTGTCCCTTGCAATCACTTCTGTTCCAACTTTTCCCTTCCCTCCCTCCACCCTCTCCCCTAGATGACAGGTAGTTCCATACATGTTAAACATGTTAAAGTATATCTTAAATACAATATATTTGTACATATTTGTACAGTTCTCTTGTTACACAAGAAAAATTGGATTCAGAAAGGTAAAAATAACCTGGGAAGAAAAACAAAAATGCAAGCAGTCCACATTCATTTCCCAATGTTCTTTCTCTGGGTGTAGCTGGTTCTGTTCATCATTGATCAATTGGAACTGAATTGGATCTTCTCATTGCCGAAGATATCCAGTTCCATCAGAATTTATCCTCATATAGTATTGTTGTTGAAGTGTATAATGATCCCCTGGTTCTGCTCATTTCACTTAGCATCAGTTCATGTAAGATTATATCACTTTTTACAATGGTTGTAAAAATTTATAACTATACTATTGTTGGAATACCTGTCTTTCCATAGCATTTCTAACCTTGCCTTTTTCCCTTTTGTCATGTTGCCCATTTTGCTGGTTGTGAAGTTAAATCTCAGACTTCTTTAAATTTATTTTTTCTTCTGATTGGTGATTTGAAGAAATTTTTTTTCATATTGTTGTTAGAAATTATTTTTTTTGCAAACTGTTCACATTATTTGACCATGTATCTATTGCTTTCTTTAAGTTTCAAACTTGTACCATTTTGTCTTTTTTATCTGTTATTCTTTTTAATCTTTTATTTCTCATTTCCCTCAGATTAAAGTCTGCTCCTCTTATAAGAAAAGACTGTTTTGTTTCTGGCACAATTATTTTATCATTTTTTAAACATGAAAATTCTTCATAAGTGCTTCATAAGAAAACTCAGATATAACATCATTCTCTTACTAAAATCCATCATTATAATCTTCCCTACATTGTCTAATGTTAAATTTCAGAGTGAATATAATCATATGAATAATCATTTCCATAAATCTTCATCTTAGGATAGCAGCAGAGTGGTTAATCCACTACAACAGTTCTCAAAATGGGATGCCTAGAGGTTTGCAATTTTCATAATAATACTAAGATGTTTTAATTTCTAAAATGATAAATTTCAGTAGACATAACCTCCATAAACAAAAGCTCTTTGAGGTCCTCAAAAATTTTTAAGAATGGAATCTTAAGATCAAAAAAAATAAAGAACTACAATAGAAGCTCACACTTCTAGGTGCAATCTTTTTCCATTTTATTATGTAATATAAATCCCATTTTCTTTTGTTTTTAACTTTAGAGTAAAATAAAATAAAATACAATTTTAAGAATAATCTCTGCTCCCTTTTTCTTTTTGTATAACAGGATAGTGTAGTGAAAAGACATGGAGGGTTTAAGTCTTGCCTTCATCACCTACTACCTGTCTGATTGGGTGAACCATTTACTTCTTCCAGGATATATAGGATTTACTCATCTTTAAAACATAGTTGTTGGATTAGATGGTCTCTATGATCCCTTTCAGTTCCAGGCTCAAAGATGGCTGTGTAGAATAAGATTGCTCAGAATACTTTACTCTGCCCCACAGAGATTTTACTTAGATTTCCTGTTTTCCTCTTGGCAAACATTCACCTCTGCAATGTGAAAGCCAGTGTAGAAACTCTGGCCCAGAATTTGGGGCTATCTAAATATCTAAGCTATTCATTGGAAAATCAAATACTAAAGCTGAAGCCTAAATACTTTGGTCACATAATGAGGAGATGAGACTCACGGAAAACACCCTGATGTTGGAAAAGATTGAAAACAAAATGAAAAGGGGATACCATATGATAAGAAGGATATACAATATCAGGGATATAAGGAACAAAACATTCAAACAGACTTCCAGATACAATGGAGAACAGAACATCCAGGTACATACTATCATCCAGGCACTCATAAAGAATTCGATATAACTGAACAACAACATACTGCTTAAGTGGGCTTCAAAGTCTCAGAAGAGAAGGGAAGCTGGTGTCCTCAACAAGATTATCAGAACAAAGTGCTGTCTTTCCCCTCTCCAATTTAGTTTCCCTAATTCTGCCCTCTAACAACTGACAAAGATTCTGAGAGTTCTGGGATCTTCCCTAAGATAGTTTTTAGGGGATTAAGCAATACAAAACATCTATGCCACACTTCTCTGTACCTTCTTTATTTATATTTTTGTCTTCAACAATTAATTTCCCAAATCTCTTTCATGCTGGTGATAAATAAAGTAAATTGGATTGAATGAATTATAAAAGTCTACTACTTTTCTTGGACTGTCATTGTACTGTGAATTTTTTTTTAATCATTAAAATTTTGTTATTTATTTATATTTAATTGGTCATTTTCCATATGTTCAAGTAAGCATAATGATAGACTATATGGTATAATTCTGTAAGCATGAGAGGAATATATTTACATTTAGGAAAATGAGTTGGAAGTCAAAAATGGCAGAGAGTAGACATTGCCTGAGCTCTCTCCAGCTTCCCTCAGAGTCAATGCTATATCAAACCTCTGAATGAATTTTGGAGTGATATTTCAGACATTTGGAGTATAATAATTTTCCAGTTTAAGATAGCTTGGAAAATCATCAGGAAAGGTCTGTCTCATTGGGCAGGTGGGAACATGACCCAGAGCAAATGAAGCATGGAAAGACCTGGCCCAGGGAGGCCCTGTGCAGGGAAGCCTGGAGTAGTGAATCTAGTGGGAGGCTTTTATGTTAGTGTTAGCTATTCTATCCTGGTTCAGAAGACCAATGGGTCAGCATACCAGTGTGATATCTCCAACTCAACTCAAGAAGACAAGTTGTGAGCCCCTGAATCCCAATACAATAGGAAGGATTGCTTGGCTAGGCCCACCTAGCACAATGGGAAAGCCTTTCCAACTTCCCTCAGATTCAATGCCTCTGAATTCAAGGCCTCTGAATGGACTTCCATCCATTCTAAAATCAGTTTGTTTGTCATTTTGATAAAACAATAATATTCTCTTACCTTCATATAGCACAGTTTATTTAGCCATTCCCCAATTGATGGGCATCTACTAATTTTCCAATTCTTTGCCACCACAACAAAAATTGCTACATATGGGTCTTTTCCCCTTTTTTATGATTTCCTTGGGAGACAGACCCAGTAATAGCCCTGCTGGGTCAAAGGACATGCACAGTTTTATAGCCCTTTGGGCATAATTCCAAATTGCCCTCTGGAAGGATTAGATCATTTTACCACTCTATCAACAATGCATTAGTGTCCCAGTTTTTCCACATTCTGCCAATGTTTATCATCATCTTTTCCTGTCATTTTAGCCAATCTGAGGGTTGTGAGGTGGTATCTCAGGTTTTTTTTTTTTTTTAATATGCATTTCTCTAATCAATTGTGATTTAGAGAATTTTTTTATATGACTATAGATAGCTATAAGTTGATCATCTGAAAAATGTTTGCTTATATCCTTTGACCATTTATCAATTGGGGAATGAGTTGAATTCTTTTACATTTGAAATAGTTCTTTATATATTTTAGAAATAAGACCACCTTTATCAGAAACACTGACTGTAATTTTTCCCCCCAGATCTGTACTTCCATTTAAATCTTGTTTCTGTTGGTTTTCTTTGTGCAAACATTTTTTTTTTTAATTTGATATAATCAAAGTTGTTTATTTTGCCTTTCATTATGTTCTCTTGTTCTTTTTGGTCACAAATTCTTCCCTTTTCCAAAGATTTGAAAGGTAAATTATTCCTTGCTGTCCCAATTTGCTTATGGCATCCCCCTTTATGCCCAAATCATATATCCATTTTGATCTTATTTTGGTATGGTGTGTGAGAAGTAGATTCATACCAAATTTCTGACATATTATTTTCCAATTTCCCCAGTAACTTTTGTGAAATAGTGAGTTCTTATTCCAGAAGCTGGAGAAACTGTTTTTAAAGGTTAAAATGTTTACTTCTCTATATACTTTTGATAGCTATATTTTTGTCACAACAGTCAGAAGAGATATACTTAGAGAGTATAAGTTAACTTTAATGCGATTTCAAAAAGAAATTAGGAATGGAAAAGGTATTGGACTGAGAGAAGAGGAAAGGGGAAATAAAATGGAGTAAATTATGTCTCATAAAGAAGTTTAAAATACCTGTTACAATTGAGGGAAAGAAGAGAAAAGATGATTATTATATCATTGGATTTAGCTCAAAGAGGGAATAACATGCATATTTAATTTGGTATAGAAATTTGTCTCTCTTTATAAGGAAGTAGGAAAGGAAAAGGGAAAGCAAAGGGGGAGGCAGTTAGAAAGGAGAGTAGAAATAGAAGGTGAAAAGGAGGGGTGAAGCCGAAAAAAGGAGGACAGACTGAGGGAAATAGTAATCAGAAGAAAAATGAGACATTATTGCAAAGACCATAATATAGAGGCAATTAAGTAGTACAGGAGATATTATGCTGGGCCTGGTATCGGAGAGATCTGAGTTCAAACTTGACCTTAGACATTTAGTAGCTGCCTGACACTAAACAAGTCACTTTAACTCTATTAACCTTTATTTATTCACCTATAAAATAGGGATAATAATAGCACTTGTCTACCAGAGTTGTTATGAAGAATAAATAATATGATATCCATAATACACTTAGCCACATGCCAGGCACATAGACAGACACTTAATCAATATTTATTTCCTTCCTTCCATGTAAAATACAGTTTATAGCAATGGCTGTGTGTGAACATCTGCAATGCACTCCAAGTTCTTATATATTTGTTCTGTTTTGAAAAGCACACTGTATTTGATAGAGTGAAAGGACTCTTCAGAGGGGCTTCATTCAGGCTCTTAGCATCTTCCTTTTGGGTGTGGCAAAAGTAGATCTACTCTTGCAGTCCCATATCCCTACTATTACTACTACTACTACATGACTCCTCTTCTACTACTATTATTACTACTACTATTCTACTACTAATATTACCACTAGCTAAAACTTATATAGCACCATACAGTACTAGGTCTTGTGTTAATCACTTTACAGATAACTCTTTTGATAGTCACAAGAACAATGAAAGGTAGATGCTTTTATTAAACCCATTTTATAAATGAGGAAACTGAGGCAGATATGTTAAATGATTTTCTGAAGGTAACACAACTAGTAATTGTTTAAGACCAAATTTGAACCCAGTTCTTTTTTTGTTGTTGTTGAAGTTGAGGTTAAGTGACTTCCCCAGAGTCACACAGTTAGGAAGTGTTAAGTGTCTGAGGCCACATTTGAACTCAGGTTCTCCTGACTTCAGGACTACTACTCTATCCATTGTGCCATCTAGCTGCTTCTCTGAAGCCAACTTTGAACTCAGATAGGGCTTCCTGACTCCAGACCACAACTATATCCATTGTGACACCTAGTTGTCCCTTTAGGCATTCTCTTCATTTAAATATATTGCTCTTCTTATTCTTATTTCATTTGTATTTCAGTCATAGAGATTTTCCCAGCATCTAAATTTCTCATCTTCATCATTTATTTCTGCTTAATGTCATGTATTTTTTAAATCAAACTCCAAGTGCTATGTAAATGACTAATACTAATAGTAAGTATTGATACAGTACTTTAAGGTTTCCAAAGAACTTTGCAAATATTGCCTCATTTGAGACCCACATGAACTCTAGGAAATAGTTGCTGTTTTTATCCTTGTGAGGAAACTGGGGCAGATTAAAATTAGGTGACTTATCAGGTGACATTCAATTGGGAACTGCCTGAGGCTGGATTTGTACTTGTCTTCCTGATTCCAGGTCCAGCAGCTAACTGCCTCAATGTAGAATTGCATGATGTAGTATCATCATATAGTAATATCAGCAGAGCACTGTATTTAAGGAAGTAAAGGAAGAATTATGAAGAAAACGACAATACATATAGTATTAGCTTATTTCCTAATGACTGTGCCCCTTTCCTCAATTTTGAAACATATAGAAATACATTTTTAAAAAATGTTGATGGATTTTTACTGCCTGACTATATACTGCTGGGTGTTTCAATTGCCTTTAGTCTACCATACACAAATATATCTGTTACTTGTCCAAATTGAAATTCTTGGACAGCTATTCCTATTCCAGACTTTAGAATTAATCTTCTATATTTATTTTGAAACATTCTGGCATTTGTTAATCTCACTTAAAATCTTTATGATGCATTTCATATGTGAGCTAGGAGCACAGCATATTTTCATATAGCAATAGTCTTTTATATTGATGAGGAAATTCTTGTTTGATTTGGAGCATTCATAAGAGACCTTAGCAATTCCTTCATATGTCTTGAATACTATAGTTTTTCAATGAAGTTCTTAAGATATTTTATACTATAGTAGTTCAATACTACTTAAAAAAAAAAAAAAAAAACTTTTCCATAACTATTTTCTCATGGTGACTATAGAGTCAAATGAAGTAAAAAACTCTCTAGTTTTACTCATGAGATAGTACATGACACTGTGACACCATTGAACATGGAATAATTGTGATCTTTTCATATTATTGGAACAATTATAAAAAAATGTTACCAGATGAAGCTATAAGCTGGAAATTTCATTTCTCAACCATTAATTTAGTAGATAAACAAAGGATCTCCCCCTCATCATAATAACAATATACTTTATGCTAGTTATACACTTTAAATTCTCCCTCATCTCCTTTTTTTCCCCATTGTTTCTTATATGCAAGAGGAAATGGTAGGAGGGTATCAAAAGTACAATATTAACTCAGGTTTCCTTCACTGATATTCACTTCCTTAGAAGAAAGCAATACAGTGGATAGAATTCTGAACAAATTTGGATAAGCATCTTTATTCCATTCTCTAGAATTAGTCTCATTTTTATTTTGAGATATTCTGGCATTTGCTATTCTATACTGAAAAAACTTTGTGGTGCAGATCAGGAAGTCAAGAGGATCTGAATTCAAAACTGTGTGACATTGGGCAAATCAATTAACTCTGCCTCAATTTCCTCATTTCTAAAAAAGTAAATAATAATAGGACCTACCTCACAGGGTTACCTCCTGGATCACTGCCTGTGAGCTATGTCATGCAGGGTTATCCAAGACCACCAGATCTTAATACAGAGTTTTGATAAAAGATGATTTACTGGAGAAGGAAATGGAAGATGTCTCCAAAATCTTTGCCAAGAAAATCCCATGGATAATTTTAAAATGATAAAACATACAACACTGTAAGATGAGCCCCTCAGGTTGAAAGGTGTCCAATATGCTACTGGTGAAGAGTTGGAGGACAACTACAAGTAACTCTAGAAAGAAAGAAGCAGCTGGACCAAAGCTGAAAAGCTTAGCTGTGGATGTAACTGGTGACAAAACAAAAGTCTGATATTATGCTGTTCAATATTGTATTAGAAGCTGGAATGTAATATCTATGAACCAAGGTAAGCTGGATATGATCAAACATGAGAATGAAAGATTTCACATCAACATCTTGGATGTCAGTAAGCTGAAATAGAGGGGAATAGGTAAATTAATTCAAATGATCACTACATACACTACTGTGAGCAAGAATCTCTTGGAAGAAATAAAATAGCCCTCATATTTAATAAAAGAGTGAGAAAAGTGGTACTGGGGGATAATCTCGAAAATGACAGAATGAGTTATTGCTTTCAAGACAAACCATTAAACATCACAGTAATCCAAGTCTATGCTCTTACTACTAATGCTGAAGAAACCAAAGTTGTTAGTTCTATGAAGACCTACAACATCTTTAGAAGTAACAACCTCCAAAATGCCACATTCATTACAGAGGAATTAGAATGCTAAAGTAGGAAATCAAAATATAAATAGAATAACAGGCAAGTTTGAATATGGAGTGCAAAAGGAAGTGGGGCAGAGACTAATAAGAGTTTTGTCAAGATAACTTTGATGATAGCAAACCCTTTTTCAATAATCCCCAAAGTTGACTCTACACATGGACATCACCAGAGTGGTTATATACTTTGCATGGGGGAAGAAAAATGGGATTAAAAAAAAACCCTCTATGCAGTCAGTTAAAACAAAACCAGGAGCTAACTGTGGCTCAGATCATGAGCTTATTGCATAATCCAGACTTAAATTAAAGAAATAGGGAAAATCATCAGACTGTTTAAGCATGACCTAAATAAAATCTCTTATGATTATGAAATGGAAGCAATGGATAGATTTGAGGGACTAGATCTAATAGAGTGCTTGAAGAACTATTGATAGAGTTTTGCAATATAGCACAAAAGGCAGCAACAATAATAACAAAAACTAGAAAGAAAAAAAAAAGAGCAAAAAGGCCTAATAGATGTCTGATGAGTTTTTACAAATAGTTGAAGAAAGAAGGAAAATGAAAGGCAAAGGAGAAAGGGAAATGTGTCCCCAGCTGAATGCAGAATCCATTCTATAGGAATGCAGAAGAGATTAAAAAGGTTTGCTTGAATGAGCAAAGCAAAGGAATTAGCAACAACAGCAACAAAACAAAAAAGAATGAGAAAGACAAGGTATCTTTAAGAAAATTAGAGATATCAAGGAATGTTTCATGCAAAGAAATGGACATGATTTAAAAAAGAACAGTACAAGGCAGGAACTTAACAGAAGCAAAAGAGATTAAAAATAGGTGGCAAGAATATACAGAAGAAAGATCTTAATATCACTGATAATCATGATGGGGTGGTTACTATCTAGAGCCAGATGTCCAGGAGGTTGAAGTGAAGTGAGCCTTAAGAAGTATTTCTGCCAATAGAGCCAGTAGTAGGTCATGAAATTCTAACTAAAATCCTAAAAAAGGATGCTTTTAAAGGCCTGTACTCTATAGCAAATTTGGAAAACTCAACAGTGGTCACTGGATTAGAATGATCAGTTTATGTCCACTTCTTAAAGAAGGCAAATGCTGGGGCAGCTAGATGTGCAGTGGATAGAGCATTGGCCCTGAAGTCAGGAGGACCAGAGTTCAAATCTAGCTTCAGACACTTAACACTTCCGGGCTATGTGACCCTAAGCAAGTCACTTAACCTCAATTGCCTCAAACAGCAACAAAATAAAGGCAAATGCCAAAAAGTGATCAAAATGCTCATCAATTTTACCCATTTCTTGCTAACAAGAATATACTTAAGATTCTGCAAGCTAGACCAGTAATATGTGAAATTAAAACTACAAGAAGTTGATTTTCAAAGAGGCAGAGAAACTAGAGACCAAATTGCCAGCATTTATTGTATTATGGAAAGCAAGAGAGTTCCAGAAAAGCCTCTACTTCTGCTCCATTGAGTACATTAAGGCTTTGGACTGTGTGAATCAAAACAAAATGTGGCAAGCTTCTTAAAGAGATGGGAGTACCAGATAATCTTATTTGTCTTCTGCAGAACACAATAGTATATAGGTCAAGAAACAACAATTAAAACTGAAATATTCAGAGAAATACTTAGATTACATCAATCTCTCTATAGATAAAAAGTTCATAGATAATAGATGACAAATAGATTGATAGATGGATAAACTTCCTTGAGTGTTTATGAGGTTCCAGACTGTCCTAAGCTCTGAGGATGCATGCAAGTAAACAAGATCATGGATCTAACCCACTAATGGGGGAAAGCAATACAAAAAGAGAAGCTGGAATGAGGGTGTGGAAGTATGGGGAGACAAGCAAGTAGCAGCATAATATAGAGATATCTTAAGAGCACCATGAAGTTCTGGGTAAAAGTTTAATTATCAAAATTGGGGGAATCTAAGTGTGGAATTTAAAGTTTAGGTGTTGGAAAAAGATGAGACTGATGACTGGAGTATCGGTAGCATGGCAAGGAAATGACCAAAAGTCTTGAATAAGGTACATTTTAAACTATTAATACTTTAGAGTATAATTATATGAGATTATTTTTTAAGTTTGAAGGTAAGAGACAGAATAGAGATGCAAAGAGTTTCTGAGAACAAAGGACGAACTTAGCTTTTTTTGATTTTGTCTAAAGGAGCTAAGAAGTAAAATTGAATTAAAATTTAAAATTTAAGAGCCAAGATGAAACTACAGTGAGATGGGAAGAATTGGGACTCGGGGTAACAAATTTAGAGGATATAAAACTTTAACAATGAGCAATCTTTCAATGGAAATCTTTAGTTTTCCATCCTACTTAAAAGGCTCTGCTTCTGACTTTGCCATCGTGATCTAGTTGTCTGTAGGCTTGGAACTTTGCTCAGCATATGAGGGTCTTTCATCCTAGACGATCCATCCAGAACAACAGCCATAGCATTCTCCTCCTCACTTCTCTAGACATTGCCACCTGCCCTTTCTGTGGGCATTTTCACTCCACCCACAAGAAGATACTTTTCAAGTATTTTTTATGTGTTGTTTTCCCCCAGTAGAATGTAAGCATCTTAGGGGAAAGGATTGATTTTCTTTATGCTTGAATTTTTATTCATACAATTTTGTACAGTCCCTGACATTTGTTAAATGATGAAATTCTGAATGGTTTGTTGAACATAGAGAAACTGAAGAATGGATCCCTGAGGCATGCAGGGAGAAAGTATTAATAGAAATCAGTTTAGTTCTGTGGTACCACACTCTGGAGTTCATCCAATCAGAAATCCAAGTTATGTCAAACCCCTGAGACCCAAACCCCTGAGACCCACCATCTCTAGGGGTCTTGGGCAACTTCATCTTGCTATTTTCTGTTGTAAATTTCAGTCATGTCCCTAAGGTTAAATTTTCCCTCTAAATTTATTTATTGGCTACTGCCTTCTTTTGGGTCACTCCACAGCATATTGTCTCATGGTGTCTTTCTCCTTACCCTTACCTCATGCAATGTGGTATTTCTCCTACCTCCACTATGCTTCTCAAACCCACTTTTCCTTATAGCTAACTTACTCTTTTAGAATGCTAAGTCCCTTTCAGGATTTAGTCTGCCAGCTAAGGACATGCACTAACCTCATGGGATGCTTCCTTGCTGCTGGGCAATTGTAAGTTCCACAAAGGAACTTGTCTTTCATGATGCTCTTATACTCCATGCTATATTTGCCATTCCCGGTGTCTATTGTATCCCTTCATTTTGCCCGGAACCTCTTCTCTAAATAAACCTACCTTTTGCCAAAGAGAATGGCCACTGTGAATTCTTCACATGACCAAACCCCAACTTGTGGTACCTGCCATCTGATATCTACACTACCCACATCAACAAGCACTTAATAAAGCTTGTCTATCTCCCTGCCAGAGTTTCTCCATTCCAGTGTCAGTCATGGTCCTCTTTAAGAATGAAGGTCAAACAACAATAACAATAATCACAAATAAATGATAGAATTAGAATTAGTATCCAAATCTCTAGATTCATAGTCCAGGTACCTTTCTCTTTGAAGATGCTCCCTTTATATCACGTTCAGCACTTACGAAAGAGAAATAATAACACCTGCCTTATCCATATTTTGATCATTGTCTTAGAGAAGGAAAGAGATGTTAGTTATCATGTATGTAATTCAATCCCCCCCTTTTTTATAGATGAGGAAACTGTTGCTAAGAGAGTGATAAATAAAGAAACAATATTCAAATTGATGCCGTTTTCCTCAAAATCTACAGACTACAGGAGCAACCTGCTAGTGGCTGCTAGGGATCTAATTCTGATCAGCAGAATAGATCCCTTCATGTGAGAGGATGATAACGATAATGATACAAGGACACTAAGAGGCAGCTGCATTCTCTGACTTCCCTCCTCTTCCCTCTTGCCTCCCATTTATTTCATTCCCAATTCACAACATTTGGGTCAGTAAAGGCCTATTTGCAATTCTTTCAAGTGTGTTAGGATTCACAACTGTGGGGACTTTCAGAGAACTGACCTGCCCCTTAATGGTACTGTCCCCTTTAACCCTTTACAGGGTTTCTGGGTTTTTCACTTTAAGGTGGTCCTTAAAGAGGATAATAGGATAAGTGATAATAAATATGAAGTTTTCTTTATAAAATTAATAAACTCCACATATGCAAGACATTAATTCTCCTCCCTAGCCCCCCCCCCCCATGTCTCTTTGTCTCTGTCTCTTTGTCTCTCTGCTCTCTCTGTCTCTGTCCCTGTGTCTATCTCATTTTCTTTTTCCTTATTCCCTTTTTCTTCTCATATTCCTTCACTATTTGTTTCTATTTCTGGTTACTTATTCCCTGCTTTTTGTTTTGGTCTTTCTAGAATTATCATTGGAATTACTTCACCAGATAATTACTTTCAAGATTCTATTGTTGGCTGACCATTGTTCCAGACCTGAGTTGAAAATTCCCCATTTGCTGAGGGGCAGGGATTACTCTTCATGTTTAAATTCAGTTCTTCACTCCTGCAATAAAAAGGACACTTATCACCTCCATTATATCAAGGGGATTACTGAAAAGCCTTCTGAACCTCATAAAGCACACTGGGAAAGGAGGTTTTGTGCACTAATTGTTGTGATTTCTTATAATTATCTTGCAGGCTTTTTAAAAAAATGGCAATACTGAAACCTTTTAAGCATAATACATTTTTCTCTTTAAGGAAGGCACATTTCATGAGCTTGGATGTCTCATTTGCACTTAGGCTATTTCCCTCATGCCATCATTATTTGTGTATACAGCTTTCTTCCTTATTAGCTTGATTATTAGTTCCTTGAGAGCAGGGCTTTTGTGCTGCACAATACATATTATTGTGTCCCTAGCCTTGCATATAGTAGGTACTTCATTAATGATTGTTGAATGAAATGTCTGTTGAGTGAAGTAACTCTCCCGAGAAATGCCTACAAGTACTCCTTGCCTATAATTTCTAACTCTTTAAGCACAGACATTGTGTCATCCAAATAAAAATTTCACCTCAGGACCTTCATTTCTTCAGTCTAAGTCTTTGATCCCTGTTAAACTCAATATGTTTTATGTCCAGCTGTGTTGCCTTGTTCTTCCCAAGAGTATAAGGAAGACACCAATTATTTATTTTCATAGAATATTAGACCCAGAAGGAATCTTAACCACTATCCAGTCCAAATTCCAAAGGAAGTAGATAGAAACTGTGATCCAAGGCATTTGAGGGACTAATCCTGGCTCATAGAAACAGTCTTCTTTCTTCTTTTTGCTTCTTCTAGTAAACGATGTGAGGCATTTATTTTTGTTTTGTTTTTGTGTTTCAGAAAGTCAAACAATAGGTGTGTGGGAAGGATAGGGATAGTTTTCCTCTTCTCTACTTTTTATTTTTCTGTAATATTTTGCTTTACTCAGTATAGTATATAGTATAGTATATATAGTATAAAATATTATTTTTACAAAAATTGTCATATAGTGGGACATTATAAGAATGCTTATTCACTTTCCATCTTTAGTAATCTTTCAGAATTTCAAGTGATCTAACTAGCACCTTACATTAATCCAATGTTGTACATGTATTTAAAATAATGCAATTGCTTGAGCAGCTTTGCTCATCTTTTGTTCTGTCCATCAGTTTCATTTTAATCATAACAACTCTTTTTGTAGGATTTTAATATTGACAAAGTGCTTAAAAATTTAGTCAATACAAGCATTATGAGTTCTATTTTATGTATAAAGAAACTGAGGTTAAGAGAACAAGTGATTAACCCATGGTCACACAGCCAGTAATGATCAGAGCCAAGATTTCATTGTAGGTATCCTTACCCCTAACCCAGTAATCAGTCTTCCACCATTCCACAATAGTATAAAAATTTTTGCAATAAACTATTAACCTATTTTGATTGTTTACTATTGCTAAGAAGAAAAACAACACCGTTACCTTTGTTTAGCATTCAGCAGCTTCCAAAGCTCTCAATAATCACTTCATAATTGACTTGGAAAGGAATATAGAGGGCATCTATGATGTCTCACTCACCATCTAAATGAGGAAGATTAAATGACTTTCTTGTGGTCACATAGATAGTAATTAGCACAGCAGGAAACTTTAGTCCAAGTTCCAAACTTCCAAATCAATCATTCTTTCTACTATACCTCAATGACAATTATGATTATGATCTTAACTATTATTTTATAATCCTATGTAGTTTTAAAAATGGTCTCACATATATTATCTCTTCTGGGGGAAGAAGAATGAGACAACTTTACAGAGTAGGGAAAAATCAGTTTACTTTAATCTTTTCTAGAACAGAACATGGTATTACTCTGAATTCTCTACCTGGAATTATTTTGAGACATTGTAACACACTTTTATGTCTAATTAGGACGTTGATGATTCAGTCTCTGAAACCTTAATATTCAATGATGCCACTAGGGGGAGAAAGTGCACCATGATTGATTTTCCCATAGCCAACTACAATGGCCCTTCCAATCTAAGGGATCATTAAGTTCAATTTCTTGCCCATAATAATAATAATAATAATAATAATAATATGCCTTTTTTTTTACTCTTGTTATGATCCAACATTTTGGCCATTTAAAATGGTGTCGTTAGTGATAATTTATAGAACTTTTCTTTATTGGTAATTCTACATAATTAAAGAGAAGTCAATGTTGTTTAATAATGTTTTTAGCTGTCTGACTTTTCATGGCCTCTTTTGAGAATTTCTTGGCATAGTTAATGGATTGGTTTGCTAATTCTCCAAATTATTTTATAGGTAAAGAAACTGAGGCAAACAGGGTTAAGTGAATTTTCCAAGTTCATGTAAATAATAAGTTTTAGAGGCTAGATTTTCTTTCTTTTTTTTGGTAAGGCAGTTGGGGTGAAGTGACTTGCCCAGAATCACACAGCTAGTAAGTGTTAAATATCTCTGACTGAATTTGAACTCAGGTCCTCCTGATTCCAGAGCTAGTGCTCTATCCACTGTACTATTAAGCTGCCCTCTGAGGTTGGATTTGAAGTCAAGAAGAGAAATCATCTTGATGCTAGGCTTAGCATTCTATCTACTCTACAACCTAATATAATGGAAGGACTACTGTTTTTAGAATCAGATCATAGATTTTGTTCTGAATCCTGACTGTGATCTTAAATAAGCAAACCACTTATGCTCTCTGTACCTCAGGATCCTCATTTGTATAATGAGGCAGTAAGACTAAGGACACTTGTGGTGTTTTAAGCACACTATATATGTATATCTATATATGTATGCATATAGATAGACATACAGACATATTTATATATTTTTGTAAAAGCCGTGCTATTTTGCCTCATGCAGCTTATACCCAATAATTCAATAATATATAATAAATATATAGTTATTATATGCTATATAAATAAAATGAAAATAATATAAATATTTAATATAATTCAATGATAGAGCTATAAAGGATCAGGAAAGACTTGTTATTGTTGTTGTTCAGTTGTTCACTCATGTCTCACTCTACCTAATCCTATGGACCATAGCATCCCAGGCCTTTATATCCTCCTTTATTTCTCAAAATCTGTCCAAATTCACATTCACTGTGTCTATGACATTTATCTATCTAAGTGAATATTGTTCATTCTGCTTTTTCATGACCTCATTTGGGAATGGTTTGACATTTCCTTCTCCAGCTTATTTTAGAGATGAGGAATTGAGGCAATGAAAAGTAAGTGATTTGCCCAGGCTCACACATCCAGTAAGTTACTGAAGCCTGACTTGAAGTCATGAAGATGTTCTTTCCACTGTGCCACCATTTTTTTCCTTTTGTCTTTATTCTTTTCCAACATCAGAATCTTTTCCAATGAGTCCATCCCATCCTCTCATTTTGTGGTCAAAGTATTGAAGCTTTAGCTTCAATATTTGACTTTTGGGTGAATAGCTTAAAATACTGCTCCTTGCTGTCAGGGACTCTCAAAAGTTTTCTACAGCACAACAATTCAAAAGCATAAATTTTGTGGTGATCTGCTTTCTTTATAATTATTTCCTCAGGGTTACACAGTTTTTAAGTATCCGAGGTCAAATTTGAGCTCAGGTCCTCTAAACTACAAGCCTGGTGATCTATTACTGTCATTTCCTGAATTTTAAAAGCCTGAATGTTTTGCATACTGGTCTCCTCAGAGTAGGCCAAATACCCATGATATTGGGAATAAGATTTATTTAGGAGTTTGAAGTGTCAATAAAGAAAAGAATAACCAAGAAAAAAGCTACTTTTGAATGTTTTCTTTCTTTGTGAAGAGAATTGGAGTTAAGTAATTTTTTCAGGGCCATGCTAGTAAGGGTGGAAGGCCTAAATTGAATTCAGGTGCTCTTGATTTCAGAACTGGTGGTAGGTGATTTTTTTCTGTCCTAAAAAACTTTTTTTCACATATAACTTTTTGTTGATTTTTAGAAAATATCAGGTATTTCTCAATAATAGAAATAAGATTGATGAGTCACTTCATTTCCATGAGCCACTTTTTTCTTAAAGTTAGTAATGATCTTGTAGCATCTATAACTATTTGTGTGATAGTCATTGTGAGAGTTTTTGAATAATAATAATTAGCATTTCTATCCTTGAAGACTTGCAAAATGCTTTTCAAATATTATCTCATTTTATGTTTATAACAACCCTAGAAGGAGGGTGTGATTAATACTCTCATTTAAGAGATAAGAACTCTGAGGCAGACAGAATTTAAATGACTGGCTCAGCTTCACACAGAAAGTATCTGAGACCAATTTTGAATTTGGATTTTCCTGATGTCAGGTTCAGCACTTTATCCATTGTGCCAACTAGCTACTTCAATGAAAAATTTATAATTTTCTTGGTGTTGTCAGAGAAAGGGAGGGGAAAAAGAGGGGAGAGAGAGAGAGAGAGAGAGACAGAGAGAGAGAGAGAGACAGAGAGAGAGAGAGAGAGAGACAGAGAGAGAGAGACAGAGAGAGAGAGAGACAGAGAGAGACAGAGACAGAAAGACAGACAGAGACAGACAGCAGACAGAGACAAAGAAAGAGAAAGGGAACATGGTACTTCCAGTTTCATTCTTAATAAATGGATATTCTTTTTCCCAAGGGAAGAAAATATCTTTTTTAAGGGGAAAAATCATGAAGTCAGATAGCTTTTGTTCAAAGTTGTACTTCTACAATTAATAACATGTTCTTAGAAAGGTATGTCCATTCCTTCTCTCATTTCTTTCTTCAGGCTATACTTAACTTCCCATTCACCTTCCAGTGAAGCTGTCTGTTTCCACATTAGCAACAAGCATGCTCTACATAGATAAGAAAATATGCTTTAATAATTAAATATAATGAACCTTTTGCATTAAATCTTTTAAATATTATTTTAAAATCAGAAGATTCCACAGATTTTCATAAATGGAAAAGAATTTACTTATAATCTAATATCATTCATTTACATATGAATAAACTGAGGTGGTGTAGAAAAACAGATTTTCCTAAAGTCATCTAGCTAGTTCCATATGAAGATTCCCATTTATTCTGGGCCTCTTGAAATGCTATAATTACCTAAAAACAATCTAATCGATTCAGAGTTGACTATTTATTTTCACATCTCTTATCAGGTATGTTTGGAGCACAAAGACTGGTATTTCAGATTAGGAAACAAATTAAGAAATATAATTTCTTTTCTTCTATATTAACTAGCAATATCATAATGAGAATTTAAAAGTATTCTTATTATCTCCCATTTGTCCAAGCCATATTAATCAATAATCCTCTATTTTTTGTTTTCTGTCCTGGTAAAATGTATTTATATAGTTGCTCAACTTTAAAAATGGTGAGAGCAACTAATGTCACCCATCCCATTTTAAGCATGTTACAGTTGATATTAGGTGCCTCCCTTTCTTGTGATTCAGCCCCTTTAAAGGGGCTGTGATTTCTAAGGTCATTTTGCTTTGACTGATTGCCACAAGTCAATCTGAATGATAGGCTATCCTGCTTTTCCTAAAGCTTATGACTTGGCCTAATGATTGGAAGGTGTACTTTAGGACATTTTAATAGTATTTCTTCTGCTTCTTCTGTCTGTGGTTGTCATGTTTCTCGATGCAAAAGAGACAATGTTTTCTGCTGTCATCATTATACACACCACGCCCAGGAAAATGGTGTTATGATGACCATCCAACAGAAGATAGATAACTCAGCAGAATACACCATAGAAACCTAGTAGTTCAAATAGCCACTAGAGGGCAATGTTATCAAACAAAAAAACCAAATAGCTTTTATTTTTATTTTTATTTTTTTTGGACACATATCTTTTCCCAAGCTGCCCCCATTCCTTGAGAAGACTGGCAGAGAAAAATGATACCAGCCATTTATGTTTTAACTAGTGCAAGAAGAAAAAGTTTTTCTTTCAGTTTGGGATCTTGGTTAAACTCCAAATTATCCACCCCTCTTGTGTTTCTTCCCCCATCTCCCACACACTGTTATCATTACATTTCTGGCAGTAGGGGGGGAAAATAACCCGATACAACCTTAATCACAGGAGTGAATGTCTCCCTGCCAAAGCAATGCTAAAGTAATTATCCCTGAGACTCTAAGAAAAATACAGCTTTCTTTCTATATCAGTACTGTCTTATACATTTATTGGAAGGCATAGCAGCATTTTTTCCAATACTTTTTCCCTACTCTTTAATATCTTACTCCTTTACTCCATGGGTCTCAAGCTCCCGTTAGTTTACCCATTCCTTGGCACATTAATATGCTTTATTTAGGTACAATCTGGTAAGAATCTGGGACCCAGAAAGTTTCACTTTAAAAGAATCTCGTTTGACTGTCCACCAAGCATTGAATTGGGGAGGAAGGAAAGGGGAAGACTCCCAGATAGGACAGACAAGTCATGGCTGTCACATCAGATGTGAATGGATGGTTTGGCAAAGTTGAAAGGAGCATCAATATTCTATTGGTGTGATGCCTTTAAAAGTCCCTGAGGTCAATGTGTTTATAGTTCTACTTCATTCTTCATTAGTTTATACATGTATTCCCCAGTTCCTTGTATCTACTCCTATACATTATTTCCTGTAAGAGAAAATAATACAAATTCAGAGGAAAAGCAACTAAGGAAATCTTAGTTCCAGAGTTCCAGTTCCACGGCACATTCCAGTAGAGTATACAATGTTGTTGTTGTTGTTGTTATTGTTGCTGCTGCTGCTGCTCTTTTTACTTTTCAGTAGAGGTGATAACTACAGATATGTAATGTTACATATACTATCAGATGATTGAATTGTTATTGCATTTGTTTCAAGGCTTTGGAAGTAGGAGTGCTTTTTGGTAAGTGACAATGTTATAAAAATAAGATTAATAAAACAAGAAAAAAATTTGAGGGAACTAATGTCATCTCTAGTGAGTTTCTCCTTCAGTGTCTCCTCTTGAAGAGGAGTGGGGGGTGAGAGTATGTAAGGGGGTTAAAGCAAATCAGACTTAAGGGATTTTTTGCCCATATCCAATTCTGCTTCATTACACTCATAGCAGAGGCCAGATTTCTAGATGCTTTGTACAAAGTTTTTTAAAAAAATAAAGTCAAGATAGTAATTTTGTAACAGAACTATTAGATAAGCAGACAATTTCCAGATGAAATCATTTTCATTTTTTAGAGCTAATAACTCAAGGAATGCTAGAAGTTCCATTCATTCAGCTTCTCCAGCAAAATAGCAATGATAATGGCTATGGATATCAAAATTGAAAGTTCCTTTCTACTTTCCAACACTATAGTAATAAACAGATATGCCATGAACACTCTTCTAAATTAATATTCTAGTTATATTATAATTTTAATGGCTATTTAACCTACATAGCAAAGTGTCCTAAAATCTTACATAAAAAAACGTAGAGGAAGGTAAAGTTGAAACATGTAGAAAATCTTATTTTTGAGTTAAAAAAACTGCAGGATTTATTATTTAAATTGAAATCTTTCAACTAATGCCAGTTTTTGATTTTCAGAAACTTTATCTTAACTTTCTATTCTTAATGTCTACCTCCTTCTAGATATTAAATGACAGTCAAAAGAATGTCTTTTCAACAGTATCATGATGATGATGAAAGGTGGTTAGTGTATCTTTAATCAGAAAAAATAAGGCTATATACATAACAATCCTTGTTTTCGTAACTGGCAAAAAATTTTAGTATTTTTTCCAATTACATATAAAAACAAATTTTAAAGTTTATTATTATTTTTAAATTTGTTTCAAATATTCTCTGTCCCTGTCTTTCATCCTTTCTCCTTAATTAAGTGACAATTTAATACAAGTCATATGAACCATATTTCTATATTTCATGTTGTGAAAGAATAGACCAAAAGAAAATGCAAACACACACATACATATATACTCACACATACATACACACAAAAGTGAAAATAGAATTTTCTGATCTGTATTCAAACTCCAATATTTCTTTCTGTAGATGTAAATAGCATTTTTCATCATGAGGTCTTTGAAATTTTCTTGGATCACTTTATTGTTAAGAACAGTTAAGTCATTCACAGTTGGTCATCGTACAATATTGATGTTACTGTGTATGATGTTCTCCTGATTTTGATCACTTCACTTTGCATCAGTTCACACAAACAATCCAGGGCTTTCTGAAATCCTAGTCATCATTTATTATAGCAAAATAGTTATCCCATTACATACATATACATATTGTTCATCAATTCCCAATAGATGTGCAACCTTTCAAATTCCAATTCTTTGTCAACACAGAAGAATTGATGTAGATAATTTTATGCATATAGGTCACTTTCCTTTTTTAAAAATCTCTTTAAGATACAATCCTAATAGTGGTATTGCTGAATCAAAGGGCATGTACAGTTTGATTAGTCTTTGGATGTAATTGCAAATGGTTGGATCTTTTCAGAATCGCTGGATCAATTCACAACTATGTCAACAGTGCATCAGTGAGCCAATTTTTCCATAACTTGTCCAACATTTATCATTTTCCTTTTCTGTCATATTAGTCAATAGGTATGAGATGATACCTCAGAGTTGTTTTAATTTGTATTTATCTAATCAGTAGTGATTTAAAGCATTTTTATATGACTACAAAGAGCTTTGATTTCTTTTTTTTTTTAATTTTTTTTTTATTTAATAGCCTTTTATTTACAGGATATATACATGGGTAACTTTACAGCATTAACAATTGCCAAACCTCTTGTTCCAATTTTTCACCTCTTACGCCCCCCCCACCCCCTCCCCTAGATGGCAGGATGACCAGTAGATGTTAAATATATTAAAATATAAATTAGATACACAATAAGTATACCTGACCAAAACGTTATTTTGCTGTAGAAAAAGAATCAGACTCTGAAATATTGTACAATTAGCTTGTGAAGGAAATAAAAAATGCAGGTGTGCATAAATATAGGGATTGGGAATTCAATGTAATGGTTTTTAGTCATCTCCCAGAGTTCTTTTTCTGGGCATAGCTAGTTCAGTTCATTACTGCTCCATTAGAAATGATTTGGTTGATCTCGTTGCTGAGGATGGCCTGATCCATCAGAACTGGTCATCATCTAGTATTGTTGTTGAAGTATATAATGATCTCCTGGTCCTGCTCATTTCACTCAGCATCAGTTCATGTAAGTCTCTCCAGGCCTTTCTGAAATCATCCTGTTGGTCATTTCTTACAGAACAGTAATATTCCATAATTTTCATATACCACAATTTATTCAGCCATTCTCCAACTGATGGACATCCATTCAGTTTCCAGTTTCTAGCCACTACAAAAAGGGCTGCCACAAACATTCGTGCACATACAGGTCCCTTTCCCTTCTTTATAATCTCTTTGGGATATAATCCCAGTAGTAACACTGCTGGATCAAAGGGTATGCACAGTTTGATAACTTTTTGAGCATAGTTCCAAACTACTCTCCAAAATGGTTGGATTCGTTCACAACTCCACCAACAATGCATCAATGTCCCAGTTTTCCCGCATCCCCTCCAACAATCATCATTATTTTTTCCTGTCATCTTAGCCAATCTGACAGGTGTGTAGTGGTATCTTAGAGTTGTCTTAATTTGCATTTCTCTGATTAATAATGACTTGGAGCATCTTTTCATATGACTAGAAATAGTTTCAATTTCTTCATCTGAGAATTGTCTGTTCATATCCTTTGACCATTTTTCAATTGGAGAATGGCTTGATTTTTTATAAATTAGAGTTAATTCTCTATATATTTTGGAAATGAGGCCTTTATCAGAACCTTTGACTGTAAAAATATTTTCCCAGTTTATTGCTTCCCTTCTAATCTTGTCTGCATTAGTTTTGTTTGTACAAAAACTTTTCAGTTTGGTATAATCGAAATTTTCTATTTTGTGATCAGTAATGATCTCTAGTTCTGCTTTGGTCATAAAGACCTTCCCCTTCCACAGGTCTGAGAGGTAAACTATCCTATGTTCCTCTAATTTATTAATAATTTCATTCTTTATGCCTAGGTCATGAACCCATTTTGACCTTATCTTGGTGTACGGCGTTAAGTATGGATCAATGCCTAGTTTCTGCCATATTAGTTTCCAATTTTCCCAGCACTTTTTATCAAACAGTAAGTTCTTATCCCAAAAGCTGGGATCTTTGGGTTTGTCAAAGACTAGGTTGCTATATTTGTTGACTGTTTTATCCCTTGAACCTAATCTATTCCACTGATCAACTAATCTATTCCTTAGCCAATACCAAATAGTTTTGGTAACTGCTGCTCTATAATATAATTTTAGATCTGGTACAGCTAAGCCACCATCATTTGATTTTTTTTTCATTAATTCCCTTGAAATTCTTGACCTTTTGTTTTTCCATATGAACTTTGTTGTTATTTTTTCTAGGTCATTAAAATAGTTTTTTGGGAGTCTGATTGGTATAGCGCTAAATAAATAGATTAGTTTAGGTAATATTGTCATCTTTATTATATTTGCTCGCCCTATCCAAGAGCATTTAATATTTTTCCAATTGGTTAGATCAGACTTAATTTGTGTGAAAAGTGGTCTGTAATTTTGCTCATAAAGTTTCTGATTTTCCCTTGGCAGATAGATTCCTAAATATTTTATATTATCAGTAGTTACTTTAAATGGAATTTCTCTTTGTAACTCTGACTGTTGGATTTTGTTAGTGATATATAAGAATGCTGATGACTTATGTGGGTTTATTTTATAACCAGCAACTTTGCTAAAGTTGTGGATTATTTCTAATAACTTTTTAGCAGAATCTCTGGGGTTCTCTAAGTATACCATCATGTCATCGGCAAAGAGTGATAATTTGGCTTCCTCATTGCCTATTCTTATTCCTTTAATCTCTTTCTCAGCTCTTATTGCTATAGCTAGCGTTTCTAATACAATATTAAATAGTAACGGTGATAGTGGGCAACCTTGTTTCACTCCAGATCTTATTGGGAATGGTTGCAGTTTGTCTCCATTACATATGATGCTTACTGATGGTTTTAAATAGATGCTGCTGATTATTTTAAGGAAAAGTCCATTTATTCCTATACTCTCAAGTGTTTTTAATAGGAATGGATGTTGGATTTTATCAAATGCTTTTTCTGCATCTATTGAGATGATCATATGGTTTTTGTTAATTTGGTTATTAACATGGCCAATTATATTGATAGTTTTCCTAATATTGAACCAGCCCTGCATTCCTGGTATAAATCCTACTTGATCATAGTGTATTATCTTGGAGATGATTTTCTGTAGTCTTTTTGCTAATATCTTATTTAAGATTTTAGCATCAATATTCATTAGGGAGATTGGTCTATAATTTTCTTTCTCTGTTTTCAGCCTACCTGGTTTAGGTATCAGTACCATGTCTGTGTCATAGAAGGAATTTGGTAGGACTCCTTCATTCCCTATTTTATCAAATAATTTATATAGCATTGGGGCCAATTGTTCTTTAAATGTTTGGTAAAATTCACATGTAAATCCATCTGGTCCTGGGGATTTTTTCTTAGGGAGTTGTTTAATTGCCTGTTCTATTTCTTTTTCTGAAATGGGACTATTCAAGCAATTTACTTCCTCCTCTGTTAGTCTGGGAAGTCTATATTTTTGGAGGTAGTCATCCATTTCACTTAGGTTATCAAATTTATTGGCATAAAGTTGAGCAAAATAACTCCTTATTATTTCTCTAATTTCCTCTTCATTGGTGGAAAGTTCTCCCTTTTCATTTTTAAGACTACTAATTTCATTTTCCTCCCTCCTTTTTCTAATCAGATTTACCAAAGGCTTATCTATTTTATTGGCTTTTTCATAGAACCAACTCTTAGTTTTATTAATTAGTTCAATAGTTTTTTTACTTTCAATATTTTTAATTTCTCCTTTTAATTTTAGAATTTCCAATTTAGTATTTGATTGGGGGTTTTTAATTTGGTCTTTTTTTAGTTTTTTTAGTTGCAAGCCCAATTCATTAATCTTTTCTTTCTCTGTTTTATTCAAGTAAGCCTCTAAGGATATAAAATTCCCTCTTATTACCGCTTTGGCTGCATCCCACAAATTTTGGTATGATGTCTCATCATTGTCATTATCTTGAGTGAAATTATTAATTGTATCTATAATTTGCTGCTTCACCCAATCATTCTTTAAGATGAGATTGTTTAGTTTCCAATTACTTTTTGGTCTATTTCCCCCTAACTTTTTGTTGAATGTAGTTTTTATTGCATCATGATCTGAAAAGAAAGCATTTACTATTTCTGCTTTCTTGCATTTAATTTTGAGGTCTTTATGTCCTAATATATGGTCAATTTTTGAATAGGTTCCATGAACTGCTGAGAAGAAAGTATATTCCCTTCTATCTCCATTCAATTTTCTCCAAAGATCCAACATACCTAATTTTTCTAATATTCTATTTACTTCTTTAATTTCTTTCTTATTTGTTTTGTGGTTTGATTTGTCTAATTCTGAGAGTGCAAGGTTGAGATCTCCTACTATTACAGTTTTGTTGTCTATTTCTTCTTGCAACTCTCTTAACTTCTCCTTTAGGAAGTTGAGTGCCATACCACTTGGTGCATATATGTTTAATATTGATATTGCTTCGTTGTTTATGCTACCCTTTAGCAGGATGTAGTTTCCTTCCTTATCTCTTTTAATTAGATCAATTTTTACTTTTGCTTGATCTGAGATAAGGATGGCTACCCCTGCTTTTTTGACTTCACCTGAAGCATAATAGATTTTGCTCCAGCCTTTTACCTTTACTCTATATGTATCCCCCTGCTTTAAATGTGTTTCTTGTAAACAACATATTGTAGGGTTCTGACTTTTGATCCAGTCTGCTATCTGCCTCCTCTTTATGGGGGAGTTCATCCCATTCACATTTACGGTTAGAATTACTAAATCTGTATTTCCTGCCATCCTAATAACCCCAGATTGTGCTTTACTTATTCTTGCCTCCCCCAACCCTCTTTCCCCCTTTTAAACTTATGTACCCCTCTTGTATCACGATACTTATCCTCTTTATAATCCCTCCCTCCCCCCCTTTGAGTCTTTCCCCCTTCCTTCCCTTATTACTCTTTTTCTTTTCCCTTTTCCTCTCCCCCGTTTTTAATGAGGCGAGAGAGAATTTTCTCTAAAACAAATGTCAATTATTTTTTCTTTGAGCCAACTCTGATGAGAGTAAGATTCACACAATGTTCCTCCCCCTCTCTAAATTCCCTCAGATATGATAAGTTTCCTTAGCCTCTTTGTGGGATGTGGTTTCCCTCTTTTTATCCCTCCTTCCCACCTTATTCTGCCATCATCCCTTTTCCATATCTACTTTCCTTTTTTATGTTATATCAGTACTATCAAATTTTACATGTATTTTTTTTTGTATATCCACAACAGAAATACAATTCTCAAGAGTTATTTTTACCTTTTTCTGCATCTCTTGAGTTCTATGCTTGGAGATCAAATTTTTTGTTTAGTTCTGGTTTTTTCTTCAGAAACAAATGGAATTCATTTGTTTCATTAAATGTCCATCTTCTTCCCTGGAAGAAAATGCTCATTAGCTGGGTAGTTTATTCTTGGCTGCATCTCAAGTTCTTGTGCCTTTCGGAATATCATATTCCAGGCCCTTCTTTCCTTTAATGTAGAGGCAGCCAGATCTTGAGCTTTGATTTCTTCATATGAAAGCAGCCTGTTCATATCCTCTGAAAATTTATTAATTGGGGAATGACATATTTTATAAATTTGAATCAGTTCTCTATATGTTTAAGAAATCAGAGACATTTACTGAAAAATTATTTTTGGTAGAATTATTTCATCTACTTTCACAAGAAAATTAAGAAAATCACTCTTAATTGTACGATTAAAAAGCATTCATTAATGAATTAATAGATATTTATTGATTGTCTCTAATATTTAGCTTTGTCTTTTCCCTTTTGAATTGATACATTGCAAGAGCAGTTGGATTTCACTAATGATGTCATGGAAAAACAATATTTCCAATATGTTGATTTCTTCACCACTTTTATGGTGATTGGGTATTTGGTGCATAATTTTGCATACACACAATTCAAAATCAGTTTTCTCTTGGCATTCAGCATATTTTCTTCACATATTAATATTTCTTTCTTGAGAAACACAAGGACATATAAGCATATAAAGACTTGTAAAGGCATTATATATGAGAACAGTTTTGCCTATCCTTAAAATTTACTACAACATTTATATTTCTCATTCTCATAGTCCAACCCTTATATGTACTCATGGAATACAAAATAATTCTCACTTCTAACAAAGTCCCTTATTTATAAAATGAAAAGGTTAGAGTAAGTGATTTCTAGGTCATTTTTCCCCCCAGAATTCAATATTTCTTAGATAAAAAGATCATATTTAGGGAAGGAAAAGATGTTTTTAGAATGGATTTTAGAGGTATAGTCCATTTGCAGGGAAGAATATATAACTGCATCTCTCCTCTTTGAGGGAATCCTAGAAGTGAGCATTGAATTAAAGAAGAAGAGGAGAAGCAACTCACACAATAAACATTCATTAACAATAGTTAATTAATTAGCCATCTACTATGTATGCTAAGCTCCTGTACTAAGCAATGGTGAAACAAAGAAAGACAGAACAATCCTTGAACTTTAGGAGTTCACAATTTAACAGAAGAGATAGCATGTAAATAATTCTACGCAAATGAGCTACTTACCGAGAAAAAAAATTAGAAATAACAAAGACACCAGAATTAAGGTGGATCAAGAAAAACTTCTTGAAGAAAGTAGGATTTTAACAAAGATTAGAAGGAAATCAGGGAAACCAGGAAGTGAAAATTCCAAGAATGGGGGATGATCAGTGAAAATAGAAAGTTGAAAACTGGAGATTTGTGTAAGCAATAGCAAGAAGCCATTGTAAGAAGGTTACAGAAGGGCAGAAGAGAAGTAGGGTATAGGAACACAGGAAACGTTGGGGTGGACAGGTCTATGAAGGGTTCTGAATATCAAATAAAAGATTCTATAGTTGATCCTAGAGATGATTGGAGGGTCATTGGAATTTTCTGAATAGGTGCTGAGGGACATGGAACCTATCCAGTACTATTAAAATAGGATTTACTTTTGATACAATACATTCCTAAGTCAAATAGATACTTATTTGATATATCTTAATTTTCAAATCATTTTAGCTAAATTAATTGGATAGTTTCTTAGCTATCTAGTTACCAGGAGAGACACTGTGGACCTCTACTCAATTCTCTTCCTCCTTCAGTGCTTCAAAAGAAGTTTCAGACAATCTAAAGCTTAAGATAATTATAGTAGGCTAACTCTTTTAAGTATGATGACCTCTTGTTAGATCAACTTGTTTAAGAACAATAACATACATGTCCGTTTTTACTACCTTGAGCACCAGTAGAAATACATAGGGAAAGACTCAGATTTGCTTCTTGGTTTGTATGAAGCTTAACTAATAAAATATGTATTTTTTCTGTAACTTAATTATAAGATCAAGCAATTAACAAGTGTTTATTAAACATTAGGTATCAGGCTATTATCTAGAGCTAGGAGAGACTTCATCATCTCATTGAATCTTTCATTTATTTGTATGTTTATTTATTTGTTGTTTGGTCATTTCAGTCATGTCCAACTCTTTGTGACCCCATTTTAGGGAATTCTTTGCAGAGATATTGGAATGGCTTGCCATTTTGTTGTCCAGATCATTATGCAGATGAGGAAATTGAGGCAAATATGGGTTAAGTGACTTGCATAGGTTTGCACAGCTAGTAAGTGTTTGAGGTTCAATTTGAAATTGGAAAATGAGTCTTCCTTACTCCAGCTCCACTGTCTAACTTGAGGTCCAAAAAAATACTGTGATTCCTCTCAAGTCACTCAGTTAGTAATTTAGGTCAAGTTCAGATTTAAACTTTCTCCCTCTGCAGGTTTGATTTCAAGACTTGGTGCTTTTTTCATCCTGTTTTCTGACTATATTACAACTCCTGAGGTCTTTTCTTTCATTAGTCTGGGTACTTCTTCCCCAGATGTAAATTCTGTTTACATCGCCCAACTGTTACATGAGTTGATGTGGCCTTAACAAGTGACCAGTCTTTTCTGGTGATGAGCTTCTGTGACATTCCACAGCAAAGAAAATTGTTTTTTGGCTAAAAGGTCCGGAGGCTATCTCTGATCCTTGCTTGAAGCTTTGTTGAGGTTGAAAGCATATGCCAGAGTTCACTTCATGCTGTCATAGCCTTATAGAACTTATACTTATCTTTACTCTATAAAATAGAGAAAATAAGGCCAAGTCCCAATTAGTATAAATAATGAAGCCCTGGAAGAGGTTGCATACATTAAAATTTATATTCTTTGAAGTTATAATTATATAACATCTGGAAAGTAGTTCCATCCCAGTAGATATATATATAATGTAAATTTAAATACTATGATCACTTCAGAGGAGTTGTACTAATTGAAACCTAGTGGTATTATTTTATAAAGATGATTAATACAACTGAAATTTGAAGTCAACAGTATTTTAGGAATTCTATAGCTAAATCAGTATGATATAAATATAATACATTGCACTTAAATATATGAAGTAGTGACATATTATTTTCAATATCCTTTCTAATATAATAGCTGTCATATCTGCTTTCAACAAATTAGCAATATGTGAAAAAATAATCAAGTGAGAGTTAGGACTAGTGGGTAGGAATCATAGGAGCTAGATTTTAGTCAGAGTTTCTATAAATTGGAGTAATAAAAAAAATGATACTAAACAATTGAGGCAAAGGTTAGATAATCCCTTGGTAGGAAATTCATGCATCTGGCATGGAAGCACCTTTGATGGCAGTTTCAACTCAGTCTATGATACCATATTAATTTTACCTTTTGTCTATGCATGATAAGAGATTTGCAAAGCAAAGTAATAATGTACCTATTCATCTCTCTATATTTGGCAGATGATATTTAAAATGATAAAGAGAACAAACTTTTCAAGCATACTCTACCACCTTAGAAATTTTTATTAATTATAATTTAATTCAAGAAATATTTTTATTAAATGCACAAGAGATTTAAAGGTATACTAGTATGTCTCTCCCCCCCAAAAAATAATTTCAACAAACTTATGGTTTATTGTCTAAGTGGGAAATCTATAAATGATCAACATATTAATTAAATATGATTTTAGTACATTGATCAAAGCAAATCAAAGCATGTGCAGTTGCTTAAAATCCTGGTATTTCCTGTATATACCATGAAAACAGTAATATCTTAAAATCCAATCTATATTTAATCATTGTACTCATCCAGGATGGTCTTTTGAGTAATCAATACAGATTAATAAGATTTTATTGTTCATTTCTCTTTGTATGGAGTTGGAAGGAAGGTCACAAAATGAAGAGATATGATAGTGTAAGAAATGGTTATTATATTGTTCCCATTCAAGAATAGTAATCCTATGGGGAAGAGAGCAGGCATAGGTATTTCCATTGACAAAAAGAAACACATATTGGGGTCAAATGATTCATCTCTATTTATTCCAGCTCTATAACAACAAATAAATATTTGAGAAAGAATTAATCAACGTAAATAGGTGTGAGCATTAAGTTCCTTAATGTGGGAACCTTTTGTCTCTAAAAAATATTGCATCAAAAGGTCTGTCTCTAACATGTTATGCTGCATTGAGGGGGAGTTTACCAATAGAATATGTACCACACCAATCTCTCCCATCCTATATTAGATTTCATTCTTAGATTAGTCCATATCATGGAGTTATGGAACTATAGGACCTTTGAATTGGAAGGTTCTTTCATAATCTTCTAGTCTCTTCTCACCCAGCATCAGTATTTATTCTACAATTCTGACAAGTGCTTAAATAATTCTAGTAATGGCATGATCATTATAAATATAAAGGTAATCCATTCCTTTTTGGAAGCTAATATAAGATCCTGGGGACAAGATAATAATGTCAACATTTGCCTTCCATGGATACAGACATAGGATTGCTTGCCTATACTGATTTAAGCAAAAGTAGATATGAGCAAAATATTTTGTCTGTATCACAATTCCCAAAGACTTGTTTGATGAGTGACAGGGACTGGTACTCTCAGATTATTAAGTTGAGATAGCTGATCATGGAAAATCATATACAGGAAGTGTTTCAGAAACATCATGCTTTGCATGGAAAGCAACCTCAACACATTGATATAGAATCCTAAAATAATTACAAAAAACCCTCAAAAGGTAAAGTCATAAAAAACTGGGTCTGGGAGCAACTTTACTGATTAGTTTGATTGAATGTCTCATTTTGACAAATAAGGAAAGTAAGATCTAACAAAATGTTCACCTATGATTGTACAGCAAGTGAGTAGTCAATATAAGACTGAAATGTAAATCTTCAGTTTCTTTCCTGGTTCAGTTTTCTTACCAGTGTATCATATATTATAATGTCTCACAAGAACAGATTTGTCAGGTATGCTGTCAGACTATTCATTGTATGGAAAAAATGCTTAGATATTTTTTATTACTTCCTTTTTGATCGTTTGATTTTCTCTTGGAGCTGAAGTTTAAAGATCTGTGACGAGTTTTGTTGTTAATATAATAACTCCTCATTTTCCCCCTAACATTCTATAGGTTTTTCATAGAAAATTACCCTGCACTGAGGTTTTGGAAAGAGCCAGTTCTAAGTGATTCATTTGTCTAATATCCTAGGAGAATTAAATTGTGTGACATTTAATGAATTGCATTGTAAAATAGTATTTTGAAGATCCACCTAAAGTCATACTTTGCTTTTCCAGTGAACTGGAGTGGCTTTTGGAGACAGATGGTAAGGCTTAATGCTTTTGTTTGTAAATGTGAATACTGCCAGATTTAATTCATTGGAAACCAAAGCCTACTCTTCATCCACATAAAAATGTGTTACAGCACAAGCTGCCTATGTTGCCCCACAGCAGGTCTGTGATGGTTTCTAGCAAAGTTAAGAAGTCATATCTCTACCTATATTTCAGCTAAAACTAACATCTCCAATGCTAATTAAAAACCTAATTTCATAGTGTGAGACTACATTCTAAAAGTTCTGTTGAAATCATCCTGGGTTTTCAATGTCTTCTGATAACAGGATCAGTTCATTAGACTATGGTTCTAGATATGAAATACTCTTCATTAGTAATTGTCTTCAGATTGCTCAAGTCATTTCAGTTGTTGTTGTTTTTGTTTGTTTTTTTCATCAGATGTTGGCAGAAGAATCATCAAAACAATAGCAGTAATTGACATTCTTGGAGAACTTTATAGTTTATAAAGTGTTTGCATACACATTATTTCACTTGATCTGATCTGAAGACCTATATAATGTTATTTAGTTCCTTTAAAGATTCAGTTCCTAGTACATTAATTTGGAAGAATATTATAACACTTCTGATAGGAATAAAAATAATAATGAAATCATAACTAACATTATATAGTGATTTAAGATTTACAAAGAGCTTTACAAATTTCATCTAATATTCATGAAAACACTGAGATAGATACCATTAATATTATCAGTGATTTGCCTAGAATCACACAGTTAGCAAGGACCTGAAGCAAGACTGAAGTTCATATCTTCCTAATTCCAAGTACAGCAATATATGCACTCTAACACCCAGTTAAACCTGTTCCAGATACTTTTCTAAAAGGGATTATCTTTTTTCTAGGTATGTAACTTTTTATGTGATAAAATTTCTTCAGGGTCTGGGACATAAGTCTTATCCAACAATTCAAAATGATATGCCATCAGTCAATGCTCCATTATTTAGAGATTTCTTATTACTCTTAACATATTATGCAGACATCATCACTAATGCAAATGTTGTGGTTTCTGGGGGTCCATGGTAAGCAGCAAAAACAATTTAGTTTAGCTTAAAGTTCAGCCTTTGCCATGTTCATCAGTTTGGTGACTAAAATGGGTGCTACAATGCTAATATGAATTAATGTTCCTTAAATCACTCTATAATGACAAGTATTAATACTGAGGCCAACTTTTATAAAAATAGATACTCTATAGGCCTTCAGATCAATAAAGAGAGATAATGTGCAGCATGCTATAAACCACAAAGTCCTTCAAGTATGTGAGTTACTGCTATTGTCCTCAAGCATTATTTTGGTGATTCTTTTGCTAATAGTTGGCAATATCAGACAATAGCAGACTCTTCCCTTCTCACATGAACCCCAAAATAGTAGGAATGAAGGAAGAGTCATAGAAAGGAAGATGTCATAAATTGAAATGTGACTCAATATCTTTATTAGAGTTCATGGGTGTTACTATCTATAAACTAGACTTTGTAGATCCTCAGAGATATGGTACTACATCGATTCTAAATCATGGAATGCTTTCCTAAACAGATAGAAAATAAAGTGATGATCTAATTACTATGGTAATTAGATAGTAATGATAACTGATGTTTATACAGGGCATAGTAGGTATGAGCAGGCAACAGTTTATAACAAATAAAGTATTTTAAAGAAGAATTGATGGAGATGGAATCTGTCATTATAGAAATATATTACTGAAAAACAAAAAGGATTGGTCATATGGCAAGAAGAAGGAATAACAGAGGAGCCTGAGTGCTCCCGATAGTATCTTCTCAATGAGTGCTTAGTATCTTCTCAATACCAGGAGAAAGTAAAGAAAGCTTACTATGCTGAGTAGTTTCCTGATAGCAAATACATAGACATGGACAAGATTTGCACAGAATATTAAGATATGGATGGATTATAATCTATAAAAGATGGGACATTCAAGTCAGTGAGATGACAGATGACTTTATCTATTTCTGTTTTTTTTATCAGATTGACCCATTATCATTCCCTGTCTCTCTCTGCAATTCATTCCTCTCCTTCTGCACTTCATTCCTCCTTTATCAACAAGCTGCTTCCTTGCTGCCTACAAGCATTACTGTATCCCTTATTCTTAAAAACAAGTCAATTAACAACAACAAAAAAATCCTCCACGAGATCCTACTATTTCTTGTAGCTAAAATTTAATAACTTTCTGGCTTCTGGCTTCACTATTCAACTGAAACTGCCCTTTCCAAAATTACCAATGACCACTTAATTGCCAAACCTCATATTCTCTTCTCATTGCTCATGATTTCCTGACCAGCGTATGTAGTAATACTTCTGCTCCTATATACTTTCTTCTCTCAAGTTTTCATGACATTATACCTTCTGATTCATTTTCTACCTATCTGACCACTCCATCTCTTTTGTTGGACCTTCATTCACAGTAGGCCATTCACTCATTCAACATACTAAATATGTTTCAAAATTGTGTCATCTTCATGATATCTTTTCTTCAAGACTGATCCCTTCTCTCAACAGACAGCACAACCACTAGAGTTTCAAGCTCTTATCTCCTTTTACTTAGAATGCTGCAATATTTTTCTTATTGATTTAATTTCTCCTCAGACCAATTCACTTTAAGTAATTGCCAAAGTAATTATCCTAAAATCTAATTCTGACTACATTACCTCCCTAATTAATAAATTTCATTGGTCCCCTATAATCTCTAGGATTAAATAAAAGTCCTCTATTTGGAACATAACACCATAATTTCGTCTCTTCCTTTGTTTGAAGTCTTCTACCATTTTACTACCTTTCATACACTTTACAATACTCCAACCCCAGCCTGATTATCTCACTTGGCACTTTCTCTTCTGTCTTGGTGCCTCTGCACTGGATGCTCCAAGTACTTGAAATATATTTCTTTTCATGCCTGCCTCTTGCATCTCCTGGTTTCCTTCACAATTCAACTCAAATCTTATCATCTGGAGATGACTTTTTCTGCTCCCCAGCCCATTCCTAGCTGCTAGTCTTGCCTGCCTCTTCATGACCCCATGGAACACAGTATACCAATACTGTCCATATAATTTTCTTGGCAAGCTTACTAGAGTAGTGCATCATTTCCTTCTTTTGTGAATTAAGGCAGCATGTAGATATTAAATGACTTATTTAGGGTCACACCTAGCTAGTAAGAATCTGAGACTAGAATGGAGCCCAGGTCTTCTTCACTCCAAGTGCAGTCCTCTATCTACTGAGCCACATAGCTGACTCCTTTATTGTTTATGTATCTAGTTAATTCCACATTTTGATTCTCCATTAGGATGTAGACTTCTTGAAATCAGGGGACTCTGTCTACCTTTCTTTTTTTATTACCTGGCTTAGCTCAGTGCCTAGAACATAGTAAGCACTTAAATATTTTTGACTCACTGTTAGACTATATAGGGCTGTAAGTTTTGTAAAGTATAAATTATTTCATTTTACTTTCATCATAATCCTCTTTGATATGTTTCTTTTATCTTCATTTTGCAGATATAGAAAGTGTGTTTCAGGGAGGGTAAGGGATGTACTGAAGATCAAACAACTCTTGAGTATCTGAGTCAGTATTCAAATCTAACTCTTGCAGACTGTAGTTCAGTTCATCCACTCCAGTATTCCTCAGACTTTGTGACAAGGGTACTTCTATGTGGTAGCCACAATAGAGAAATAAAATCTGGTATAGCTATTCTCTAGAAAACTCTTAAAAGTATTTCTCATTAAATATTTGAAAGACACTTCATTCTTGCAAGTGTGTTCAAGGTTTGTTCAATTTACCATGAGAGACACATTATTAGTCTGACCTCTCTTATAAATATGACAGGTGATGGATACTTCAAAAGACTTAAACAGAAACAATAGAAGAAAGAAAACTTTTCCATTCCATCTCCAGCTTGGGCTAACTCTTTTATTCCCAGTTCAAAAAATATTTTTTCCTTGAGATGCCCTTAGGAGATTCTTCATTTTATTTCATTCTTCTAGAAACAGCAGAAAGTTTCAATGCATGCCTGATAATAATCATAATTCAGGGGACAGATTAGAATTCCCACTTGTCTCAAATTCATTATTGTTATTAAAAACAGAAGTTTTTAAATTGAGTTTCCTTCCATCTGTATACTGAAGACTATTGAGTTCTTTACAAGCTCCAGTAAGAGATATGATCTTTGTGCTTTAATAACTTCTGAGCTAAATAAACATTAACTTGACCCAATATAACCAATGGCCAAACTCACATGGAGGCATATAAAATCAAGTGAGTTAAATAAATTATGTAATTCATTTTAATAGCATAATGTTTAAGCATATACGACGTCAATATTAGAATTTAATTTAATTAATTTATTTAACACCTATTATTCAATGATGATAATTGGCTCTGAATCTTCAAAGGAGCCAGGATAGTGAAACGGAAGAAAAATTAATTTTGTAATCAATCAAGCAATCAATAAATATTTGTTCAGCACCTAACTATATTTCAGGCACTAGTATTAAACAGTGGGACAAAAAAAGAAACAAAAGACAATGTCCACCCTCAAGGAGCTTATAATCAAATAAGGGAGTCAATATGCAAACAAATGTATACAAAGCAAGTTATATTCAGGATAAATAGGAAATAACTAGCCCAGATTATAAATGGAATTAGGAGGGGTTGGGGATGGGTGAGTGGCTAGATAATTTCCATGACACAATGAATTGTAATTATAACAGTTAAAAAAAAAACAAATTAAAACCCTATTTCATAGACCATTCATCTTAAGAAGGGACAAAAGTTCCTATGACAGAAGTATGACCATGTTTCTTTTTTACTCAAGAAGCTTACAAGATTTTATATTGTTGATAACATTCAAATTTCTCTTTTTTATGTTTAAAGTCTTTCAAAATTTGGCTTCAGTATATCTTTCCTGACTTATTTCCCAATGATCCTCTCATCTTCTTTATACATTCAATTTCCAGCCAAATTGGCTTATGAGGTATTTCCTCTGCAGGTATTGAGGCAAGTTAACAAACTTGAGTTTGAATCCCGCCTCCCTCGCTTATTAACTGTGATCCTGGGATCACAGTGACTTCTGGGATCCCCTAAAAATGTTGAGTTGGATTTAGTGACAATTTAATTGTTTTCTAACTTTAAATCTAGGTTTCTACAATCCAGATTTTGTACCTTTGCACAAATTGTCCCTCAAACCTTGAATGTTCTTCAACTGGAATCTCTACTTCCTCTTGGGACTCAGCTCTATTGTCACTTTCTTCATAAATCTTTACTTACCCTTTGTTAATGCTTCTCCCAGCAAATAGTTCATATTATATTCCCCACTAGTAGAATGTAAGCTCTTTGAAGGCAGGGACTGCTTAAATTTTTTCCCTCTATTTCCTAATAAGAGTACTTAGTAAATATTTTGCACAAAACATCTACTTAATATATTTGTTGTTTAATTGAATAAGACAATTGCACAAAATAATAAGGCACAGTGAAGAATATCCTCAAAATGCCCAAAATGGTACAGACATAATGCTGTAGATATTCAGAGAAGAGGGAAATGAAATTAGTTGGGGAAAACAAGAAAACTTCATGGAAGAGATGGTGAAATTTCAAGTGAACCTGGAGAGATGAATTGGAGATTAATTCTGAGTCAATTGGTAAGCATGTGAGAAGATATGCTAGGCAGATGAGTAAGTACATAAAAAGCACAAATATGGAGAAACTTGTCATCATTTAGATCAGAAGCTATTCAGTTTAGCTAGATCATAAGATACAGTTGGGGAATAGCATTAAAGTAATTTGATACAAAAGTCTAGAGAGCCTTCAATACCAAATGGAAAATTTAAGAACAATTTCAAGTTGTTTAAATATAAGAAAAATCTTTCAAATTAATTTTGAATGAATAACTGAGAAATAGTGTTTTGCAAATTCACTTCAACAAGGCACCAAGTTTACTTGTGAACAATGGTGACCCCAGTTATTTCTGTGTTTTCAGGTACACTTGCTTTGATGATTGAACAAGATGGCAGATCTAATTTATACATAATTTTAGTGTTAGCTTTCATGTCTTCTCTCTAGAGTATTAGTGACAGTTGAAAAGCAGTAGGAGCTTTTTCCACAATTGGGCCCCACCTATGGGACTCCTGAGTGGTGTTCCAAGTATGTAAAGTGACGGGTGTCACCTCTTTGCTTTACAATCAAAATGTCGGGGGGAACAAAGATTCAGTTCTTACAACATTGCATAAGAAGACATATTTCCTGTGTCTTTTACAAATACCGTCTGACACACCCAGGAATATAATTCACCTGAAACCACATACCAACATTTGTGGCCCTTGATGACATTGATTTTCAATAGACTCTCTCTAAATACTCTCAAAATATTTCAATAGACTCTATCTTATGAATAGAATATGAAAGGCCAGGGAAATACATATTCTTGAGATTCAGTTTATTATTCCTTCTAGATTTTTCTCCAAGTTACAATATCTGGATTTTCCCTGATATTTGTAAGGGATTGAGACAATCTACTATATTTTTAGCATTCAAGAAACTTTAACAACTTAGCAGTATGTTTAGAACACAGTAGATAATGCTTATTACTTTGTTGATAAATTGACTTATTTACATTGGAATATAGTTCTGTCTCAAAATCATTGAATTATGGCACTTTGTTTGATTTGCTTCAAATCATCTTGTTTTTCCCTCAAATTGGTCAGACCCTTGGATTTGTAGACAGAAAGCCTAATTTTATATTCCTTCTTCAACAAGACATATCTTCTCTCTGGTCTCTTCCTAAACCATAAAGTGAGAGATTTGAACTAAACAGTCTCTGAGCATATTTTATCCAGATAATTTCATTCATTTGGATAAGGTGATCTTAGTTAAAAATATAGCTATGTTTTTTAAAAAATCTGAAACTGATTTGTCTTATGTGTGAATGACTCTGGGATGATGTGCACTGATAATTTAGTCATAAAGGTGCTTGATGTAGTTATAAAAATGAGCACAATAAAAGCTGTATATTCATTACTTAGTCAACTGGAAGTCTTTAGTCATAAAGGTGTTTGGTGTAGTTATTAAAAATGTACACAATAAAAGCTGTATATCCATTACTTAGTTAACTGGAAGTCTCTAGCAACTAGTATATTGATATTAGTGCAAATTTTTATCTAGAAATAGAATCAAGAGACTATGTTTGCATGCTTTGAAACAGCTCTGATGGAAATATGGGGCTATCTTCCTTCCTCATCTTTTTTATACCTATTTATATGCACAATGTCTTCTCCATTAGAACGAAAGCTTATTATGGACAGAGACAGTCTTTGACCTTTTTTTAAATCCCCAGAATTTAGTTGCGTGCCTGGCACATTGTCCAGTCTTAGGAAATACTTGATGATTTGTTTCAGTCTGAAATTCCATGATTGTTTGCAGATCAAATTTAAGTGGTGGGAATGCCAGATGTCAATGGGGAAAATAATTTCAATTGCTGACTCATAGGGCAATGGAGACAACTGCTTAACAGCTCAACAGTTAACTTAAATCATGGGGCTTTATTGGGGGGGACAGATGAGATCAGATCTCCGATTTCATCAAAGTAGGAAGTTCCCACTTTGGAAATTTCTTCCACTGGTTTAGGTCAATGCTTGTTCTATATTTTGTTGTATTCATAAGTTTCCTAGAAGTATCATAAGTTTTTTTTTTTAAATGGTAGTAAGTTTATCTATTTTTAATACACATTGCTTTATGAGTCATGTTGGGAAAGAAAAATCAGAGCAAAAGGGAAAAATCATGGGAGAGATTTTTTTTTAACAGAAAAAAAAAGTGAACATAACATGTGTTGATATACATTAAGTCTCCTGAGAGCTTTTTCTATGCAGATGGTATTATCTGTCCAAAGTCTATTGGGATCACTAAACCACTGAGAAGAACCAAGCCTTTCGCAGAGTTGATCATGGCACATTCTTGCTGTAATTGTGTACAGTGTATTGCTGGTTCTGCTTGTTTTGCTCAGCATCAGTTCTTGTAAATCTTTCCAGGTCTTTCTATAATCAGCTTGTTCATCTTTTTTTTTTTTATAGAGAGGCATCATATGGTTAAGTGATTTGGTCACATAAAGAATATTTTTTTTTCAAAAGCAGTACTTAATTTCAGGTATTTCTGTCTCTTCATCTATTATATCATACTGCCCCTCTCTGTTCTAATAAACTTAGAAAAAGGTTGCAATGAACACTGTTTGTCATATGTCCCTTACTAAACCTGTTCTGCATTAAAAAGCTTAAAAAGACTGGTCACAAATTCATTAATTCTTCAATTAACCATTTGTATTTTTCACCTTTTCACTCATTACAAGTTTGTTTTATCCAATAAAATGCATATGCATGTTCCTTCATAAGTTTCCCAGCATTTATCCAGCTTGTTGGAGGATGTTTTTGTTCTTTCCCTTTTTTTTTTTTTTAATCTAGACCTGTGATTCATCTATATAGGGAACTCAGTGTTGAAGAACATATCGTCTAAAACAGATCAGTTACTTGTATTTCCATAGGTCTGCCTGGAGCAGCAAGAGTTTTAGTAATGTGGCCACAATCATGCAGCCAATATATATCAGAGATGGGACCTGAATAGTTCTTCCTGATAACAATGCCAGCTCCCTATTACTTTTGTCCTGCTGTCTCTCAGGAAATGGAGCATTCAGAACAGGTCAAAGTGCCTGATAAACTCTAGTCATAACTAATGTCATAAGAAAATACAATACAAAAAGAATTGTTTTTCTTACAATTTATGTAAGAAACTAAATTGTCCTTCATCATTGAACAAAATAGTCATTGTTTTCATGGAATAATGGGAATATATAAAAGATTCCATATTTATCAAGCACCTACTATGTGCCAAGTACTCTGTTGAGCACTTTGTGAATTTTAGCTCATTTGATCTTCATAACATCCCTGGGAGTAGGCATTATTATCCCAATTTGAGGAAACCTAAGCATACAGGATATAAGTGAATTTGCTAGAGTCACAGAGCAAGCAAGTGTTTGAGGCTGTATTTGAATCAACAAAGAGGATGTAAAAGGGTTTCAGTACATACACAACTGTAAATATTTTACCATTAAACTATTTTTTATTCAATACTAATGAATCATTGTTTTAATTTATACTCAAGTACTTGGATATTCTTCCCGTTTGCTTCCCTAGATTTAGTGGCTATGCCCCTCTTCCTCCTCCAACTTTATGCCCATCTTCAACTTTTCCTTATTCTCTGCCAGACTTCTAGGTCAGAATTGTGATTTGCCCAGGGTCACACAGCTAGTAAATGTATCAAGCTAGATTTAAATTCAGGGCCTTCTGACTCCAGGGCCATGCATTCTTCCTACTGTGCCATCTTGGTACCCCCAGATCAGGAAGCATGTTGGCAAACATATCTTCCCTGTAGCTTTAGAACTTTTCCAGCTGGTCCTGCCAATGACTTCAAGTTGAATTTAGTCAAAAAGAATACATCTTTCTTATGCTAGTTTTTTGCAGAAGGGGAAGGTCATATTAATTTTTAATCTTCTGAGGTCCAATTTCAGGATATTTCTGAAATAACCTAAAGAAACTAGAACTTAATTCATAAGCAGTATAAAATCTTTTGGCTTTATCCAAATCTCTGCTCACTTCCCAGGCTGAATAGATGGGATAAAATGAATGGGAATGTTTAGAGGCATCACAGCATTGTGAAAAGAACAGTAAGACTAGAAATTGGGAGATCTAGTACTGATTGCTGATCTTCCAATTATCCATTACTTAGCAATGGGGGAAAAAAATAACTTCTCTGTTTTGAAAAAAAAATGGACCAGAATGATTCTGATTCTATTCATCTCTAATATTATACTATTTTCCACATTTTAATTTTGTTTAGTATTTTGAATATTCAAATGTAATACACCTATGTGGCACAAAAGTGATAGATTTGAAGTCAACAAGCCTTCAATTCAAATCTCACCTCTGATATTTAATAGCTGCCACCTGATTCTAGGTAAGTCTTTTAGATTCTGTTTGCCTCAGTTTCTTCATCGTTGAGGGGGAAAATAAGACACTACATAAATGTTAATTATTATTATTGTTATGTGCTCTTCTGTTGTTTGTAATGGCTACACATGAACATCCCTCCCTTTTGCTGCAAAAATTGCCACTGGGTAATTAAATTACTATGTGAGTGGACAAGCAAGTGAGTATTGGGGCAAAATTTATAATAACAAGCTGAGGTCAGAAAACAGAAGTAGCCAGAATTAGTAGGATTGTTCAGTATCCTGTGGCATAGTAAATATAGTGCCAGGCCTGAAGTCAGGAAACATGAGTTCAAAGAATATTTTAGACATTTACTTGACACTTAGTTTCTTCATTTATAAAGTCATCTGAAGAGGGAAATGGCAAATCATGCTAGTTTCTTTGCCAAGAAAACCCCAAATGGAGTCATGAAGGGTCAGAAATGAAATAAATGATTGAATAACAATTAGCATCCTGAAGAGTATTCAGAGTTACTTATTTCTGAACATGCATTTCTTTATGGGCCACAGATAAATAAATATATATCATCAAGTATAATGCATAGGAGAACTTCATCCTGGGCAAACCCAGCCTTTGACTATTGCTTGTGCAGTTTAGAACATCTCACTTAAACTATTTGGACATCAGTTTCCTCATCTGTAAAATGCAGGGATTGGATGAGTTGCCTTCTGAGTTCTCTTTTTGCTCTCCATCTCTAATCCCAAGAGGCCTCTCTTTGATTAAGTTGTCCACAGTTCCCAAATGTCAAGATTGATTACAACTTCTTTCTTGTCTAGACTGAGAAAGGAAGAATTCCTATAATTGTCCTACAGTGACTTCTTACTGAGCCACAATTGGGTTATCTCCTCCTACTCGCTGCTTTTACCCTAGTGAGCTGATTATTGCACAATGAAACTGCTGTTGTTATTTTTATTGGTATTGAGAAATGGCTTTACTTCACCATATTTATCCTGCCTAGTTACCAACACACAGGCTTTATGTATCTGCTATTGAACAGTGCACTCTGAGTAAATTATACTTTGGCATAGCCCTTCTGTTTTTAAAATAAAGCATTGTTTATGCGTATATGTACACATGTTTATTCTTCTGTAGCTACAAACAATAAAGTTCTAAAGATGCTTCTTAACGTAGAGATTGGAATCACTCATTTTCAGGATGCCCATTTTATGCCTACCTTTTGCTTATTTGATGTGACCTGATATTTGTTTGTCCACATGACTAAGAGCCATTCATGCAAGAGGGAATTTAGGATGCTAGGAAAGTATTTGATCTAAGGACCTGATGAATTTCAGATGTTACTGTTTACATGGGAAATACTACTTTAATTCTCACATGAATCAATACTTTCCTTTAGTGTGGATACTGCCTTTTCCAATATAAATTGTAACTTATTACAAGTTTGTTTTATCCAATAAAATGCATGTGTATTTCCCTTCATAAGTTTCCCAGCATTTATCCAGCTTGTTGGAGGATGTTTTTGTTCTTTCACTTTTTTTTTTTTTAAAATTAGACCTGTGATTCTTCTATATAGGAAGCTCAATGTTAAAGAACATATCGTCTAAAACAGATCAGTTACTTGTATTTCCATAGGTCTGCCTGGAGCAGCAAGAGTTTTAGTAATGTGGCCACAATCATACAGACAATATATATCATAGATGGGACCTGAATAGTTTTTTCTGATAACAATGCCAGCTCCCTATTACTTTTGTCCTGCTGTCTCTCAGGAAATGGAGCATTCAGAACAGGTCAAAGTGCCTAATAAACTCTAGTAATAACTAATGTCATAAGAAAAGTGAGAAAGAATTTTGGAGACTTCAAGAAATTTTAGCCAAAAACCACTTAGCTCCTACTTTGATGAAGAGCACAGACATGCAATTCTTTTTTTTTTTTTTTTTTTGTATTTCATATGCCAGCATAACACATGAAACAGCAACTGGTCCCTCTCATTTTCACTATATAACTAACCTACTTTTTTTTGTAATCATACATTCCTTGAAGATGTATTTTATGTTATATCTTTATTTTATTTTTTCATTTATATAATAGAATGATTATTGCACATGTATTATGCACAATTTGCTATTCCTTTAAACATATGATTAATTTATTATGTAAATTTTCTCTTCTCTCCTCCTTATCCTAGAAGTGACTACCATTAGAAACAAAATGTCTATGTGTATAAATGTTTCTATACATATATACATTGTGTATATATATATATATAAATAAAATATATAAATTATGTATATAACATGTAAAATCATTCTACATATGATTCTGTTTATCAATTTTTTCTCTGGATACAGGTAGCATCTTCAGTCATATGTTCTTTTTGTCTGTTAAGATAAGGTTTAACAAAGTGAAGATTATTATATATATATCATATATATACACACACATACACACAATACCTTTTGCTCTGGTCATTGTTATTAAATATGGCATTGGCAACTTTTAGAAAGATTTGAATTATTACGATAACAAATATTTTAGACACATATATGTATATATGCATGTAGTACACAGAAGCAGAGAATTAGAGCTGGCAAGAATCTCACAGATTATCTAGTCAAACCTCCTTATTTTAGGATAAACAAAGGCTCAAGGAGTAAGGGAAAAAAGGCAGGATATTAGTCCAGGTTCTTTGATGCCAGAGACATTTTTTCTTACTGTTTCATATATTGAGTCTTGTAATAATAATGGTTTCTAATTTTATTTAAAATGTACTATAATGATTATTAGGCAACATAAGATAGAGATATAGAAATAATTATTGAAACATACACAATGCATTCATACAGATATCCACATTATATATGTATGCAAACAAATAAATTTATCTTAAATTGTCAGATTCACTTAACTGGCCACCAAACAAATTTATTAAAACACTTTTAAATATTTATTGTCTATTTCATCCCTGGCAACTGCTAAATTTTGTGATAAGTAATATATAAGGAATTTCATAAAACATATATCACAAATGTTTTTTTGCCATCTAGAATATTTCAGCCTAATTAAGGGAGACAATACAAACATGTAAAATAATTAGAAAATGATTAAGAACACAAGTGTATGACATGGGTATTGTACTTTCAGTAGGTGGCCAGAACTAGGATACATTAATGGCAGCTGGAGTCAGTCTGGAAAGAAGCTTTGAAGAATGCTTAACTTTGAATAAATGAAGAAGTATTGGGAGAATAAGCAATAAAAGGAAAATACAAAGACAAAAAGAATTCTGTTGTATACTGAAAAAAGTGGAGATTTAGCTGTGTTTGAAGTAAAACATTCCATCTGTCTATCTACTCATAGATAGATATTTATATCTATATTTGTCTGTGTGTGTACATGTCCACATCCACAGATATACATCTATCTACATAATATATATATGCATACATACATACATATTTATTTTTAATGGCTTAGAAGTAAATGTTTGGAGAGTTTGACTGGGTGGTTGCTTACATTCCACTCTCTTGGATCTGCCTTGAGTCCAGTTATTCTTAAATTACCTGTAGCAAATTGTTTTTTAGGTATCTTATTGTTTTAGATACCTTATGTTTTCTTCTGTATTTTTTAATCTTTTGACTTACTCTTTTTTATTATCTGATGAAATAATTTAATTAATTCATATATGTACATAAATGTGAATATGATACATGGATGTATATACAAAAATATGTATCCACATGTACATATGACTATTGATGAATTAAGATTTCTATTTTGTGTTTTAAACTACTTAATCTTCTCCCCCTTTCCAAGCTCTCATCTATTTATTTACTTTTAAGCTCTTGATTCATTTCTGAAATTTCTTCTTCTAATCCTTACAGACAACACACTCCTCCCTGTTCCAGCAAGATTTTGCTTATATAACTTTGTCCCAATTAATATGAATAAAAAATTCTGTGAAGTGGTAATATGTATTAATATTTGCACTGCTAAAAATTGCAATTATAAAAATATGATAATTAGCTCTAGCTTAATAGAAATATGCAGTGCTAATTAAAATAATGAGATCACTTCATGGAATATATTATTCATGCTAATTATTATAGAATTATCTTCTTTTTATCTGTTGGTCTTCCCTTAAACTATAGGATTTCTCACTTGTATTTGGCATTTTTTTTGATTACTGATATTTTCAGCCTCAGTTCTTGTTTCTTGATTTTGTTCTCAGGCCAATCTCCTTCAGCACATTTAGCTAGGATAGGTAGGCATTATTTGTCCCTGCTCTCCTATAGACTATATGATATTTCTAGTCTAGGTAGAGTGCTTCATATGAAGTTATGTTTCAACCCATGACTTCTAGCTTAGTCTCCAACATTCCTTGCAAAATTTGACCTCAGCTGGTTTCTTTCTTTTTGCCCAGTCCTCAATCAGAATCTTCTATGTACTGTATTCTGTGGCTCAATGGGATGTTGGTGATCACTTTCCTTCTCAGTATTTCTGCACAACTCTTTCAGACCTGTCTGACTCCTGTTATGGCTTTCAGCGCTCCAAAATATTATTAGACCCCATCTTCCCTCACAGTGCTACCTGTGGAATATTATATTATCCCTCAAAGGCAAGGCAAGGTTAGGATCAGAATCCAGTTGCCAGATTATGTGATGATGCACTGGCTTGAAATGAATGCCCTTGCTCAGAATGTTAGCTGGCTTCAGGTTTCTCTGAAGGAACGTTCACTGGCTTTCCTGTCATACCTCTTCTCATGCCATCTGCCATTTTTGTGTTTACCGGTACTCATGCTAGCTTTCCAGGTGAGATCACCTCTATACTTTCCTTCTTTCTCCTTATCTTTTTAACTATTATTCTGGATTAGATAGAACAGCTCTCTTCTGGTTTTCAGATTTCTTTCTCATCAGTCTTTTTGGGGTTAGTTTAAACTATTTGCTGTACTTTATATGGAAGGTATAACATACACTTTAACTTTTCATCAGGATATCTTAGACAGAAATCGCTTGAAGCAACTTTTAAACTATAATCCCATTTGTTGAAGAGGAAGAGAAATTTCAAGGAAAGTCCTCAGATTTTAAGGGACAAATACTAGTCAGGGGAAAACAGATCTTAGGACATCAGAAAGTGTAGTGTTCTCTTCTTTTTTATAATATATGATGGTTCTCTGTGGGAACAGGTTTCTTGGGGAGATTTTCTGGAGGCAGCCTTAGTTTCAGTTCAGAGTAATAATCACTCCTAATGCAGCCAGGAGTTAAAGTAGTTCTTTATTGTTTCTTCCAAAATAGCCCAGTTAGCTTTCTTTGGTTCGGAGATCTCTTGTTGCTAGCTTCAGCCTCCTCTCTGAATCTTGGTTCTGCCCCACTGCAGATTAGTTTCTCAATCTCCCTAACTGAACTCTCACTCTGTCAATCTTCCGAAGTGACTTCTGGCTCTAGCTCAACTCCAACTCATGGATTCTTCTGAACTGACTCTGTTTGACTGACTGACTGAAGCTTTTTTTATGATCCGTGTAAAAGGTTGACTCCTCCTCAGAGAGTGGGATTATGGGAGGTGTGAATTCACAAAGTTACAAAGTTAACTTTGTGCATCTCCCATACTTGTGAACTCCTATGTGTGAGCTCTAATGAGTGACCTCTAATGTGTAAACTCTTAAAGGTGCTAATTCAAGCAAACAATCATTGCTTCCATCAATTCCACTTAGTGCCTTGTTTCAAGTTCTGTCCCATAACATTTCCTTATAGGATCAGATCAATCATACTGAAACATGATAAATTAGATAATTATTGTCTCTATCAACTCTAATGACTTAACACTTTGTAAGGATTCCAACAAGAAAGTGTGCAGTTAATAAGATTAATGGAAAAAGGATTATGGTAGGGGTAGACTGAGGAGTTTATTGACCTTAGGTGTGATGACCAAAGAAGAATAAAACATTATCCGGTAGCTTCCCATTTTAATTAATTATTCTAGTTTAACAAAGTTATATGCTCAATTCTTTTTTCTCCCCAACAGAAACAAAGGCCCTGAGTTAAAATACTGCCTCAAAGGCTTACTTTACTACCTATGTGATTTTTAATAAGTTATTTAGCTTTTCTAGGACTCAGTTTGTGCAGTTAGATGGCATGGTGGATAAAAAGCTAGGCATAGAGTTAAGAAAACCCAAGTTCAAATCTGACTTCAGACACTAGTTATATGGGCAAATCATTTAACTCAGTTTGCCTCAGTTTCCTCATCTGTAAAATGATCTGGAGAAGAAAATGGCTAACCACTTCAGGATCTCTGACAAGAAGACCCCAAATGGTGTCACAAAATATCAGACATGACTGAAATGACTGAACAGCAATAATAACATGGCAGTTTTTTTTTTATTTGTAAAGCAGAAGAGTAGTTATATATATATATATATATATATATATATATATATATATATATATATATATATAGAAATCTTTGGGATTTCTTCAGTTCTGTTTATGTGATTTAATGAAGAAGAAGAAATACTTCTTTATATTTAAAATTACCTCCCTACTGTGAGTAACAAATGGAGTGATCACTATAAAGTGCTTAGCACAGTCCTTGATCCATAGTTGGGGTTATATAAATATTAGCTATTATCATCATTATCTTTGCTAGTATAGGGCATGGATATTATGAGGCAAAAATGAGAAAATGAATGCAAAGCACTTTGCTGACTTTAAAGCACTGAATAAAAGTCAGTCATTTTTATTAACATGATTATTAATATTAATATTATTAACAGTATTATTATTAGGCCCCCAGTCTGATGATGACTTCATTCTCTGAGACTTCCATTGTCTTCCTGATAAGCTCAAGTAATGTTTATTGCTCTATACAACGATGTGTTGATAAATGTTCAACAATATAGCTCTGACGAGAAATACACATTCTCTTTTAAGTTTAATTGGAATGATCAACATTTTCTCTATCACTTTCTTAAATCTCATCCATCAACAAACCAACAAATCAAGCCCAGATCTGTAGCTATTGCTGATTTCTATTGTATAAATTCTCACAATGAAAATTTAACAATTTAAATTTTAAATTTCTCTCCAAACCAGTGAGAGCCTGATCCAAACTTGGTTATGGTCCTATTTAGGGTCCGAGCATTTACTACATATATTTCATTGACAAATACATGAAGAGACTGTATAGCCTAAGTGAAAATTCCATAAAGAGACATTAGCAAATAAGACCAATCTTCATATAAATATGCTTAGCTAAGGTATTTGGGAAGATAACTATCATTTGAATTGGAATGGAAAGTCCCTACGGGCTCGATGAGTAATAGGTTATGTTCCCTATATTGTGCCCATTCATCGGTGAACATAGGCATATACATTCAATCATTGATTTCATAACTCAATTGGAACTCATATGCTGAAAAATGCTACCTAAGTAATATTTTAGCTTTAGAGTTGAAGGAATGCCAATTGTGGCTAAAAAATTTCTCTTGCTTTAAAGAGAAACTAGTGAGTGAAGAAACAATAAACACTTCATTGCCATTAGACTCCAAGTCCTAGATTATCCTGCTAGTCATAGTTCATGGAATTGAACAATCAAGCAATAGAGAAAGGGAGACCAATGGCCAACATCACACCTAGTATCTTTTCTCAGGTGGTCCCATATTCCTGCAATATGTTAATTCCTTGTTTCAGCCTATAGAATCGGGGGCTCCATTCAAGATCTCCTCCCCTATTACCTCTTATCTCCTCGTAATTATTAGCATTCTCTCAATCACTTTTTATTATCTTCAAGTGTATGTATGTATGGTATTGTTCCCAAGTACAATGTATGCTCCTTGGGATTAGGGACTTAACCTTTTTAAATTTTTTTAATTTCTAGCACCTCGCACTTTGCCTGGAACACACCATGGTTCAGTGGAAAGAGTGATGGATTTGGAATACTGGGGCCTAAATTCAAATCCTAAATTCAAATTCCATTTATTCCCTGTGTGACCTCAGGAGTTATTTCACTTCTTAATTTTCTCATTATAACATTAATGTAATGTCTTTAAAGATCCCCTTCTTTTCTGCATATATGATGCTGTGATCTAAGTGGCTATTGGAACAAGATGGCTCTAGAGGGTAAAGTGAGACAGTTGATTTTGCCCAGCCCTCCCTCACTTAAATCCAATTTACTTGCATGGCATGGAATCACCTCCCTGATGCCATGGTCCTCTTCATGAATGAAGGACAAATAACTGGCTATTGACTGAATGGATTGAATAAGCAAGATGTGATCTGAAGCAAGTGCTGGGGTCTATAATGAGTGACTCCCACCTGAGAAATTGAAAAAAAAAAACAGATCTATATCAGAGTATGATTATGAGAGTATTACAAGGGGCAAAAAAGACTTGAATTTGAATCTTAACTAACACTTATTAACAGAGACCAGTTATTTTAATTTCCTAAACCTCAAAGTCTTTATATATAAAATGAACATTATGACAAATTATACTAACCATTTAAAAGAATTTTAAAAAAAGAATTTTTCAAAATTCAAAATGATATGTATATGTCATATTTTTGACTGGTCATTATGGAGTGTTTTCATCACTGTGGGAAATTCCCTATGTGGACACTCCCTCTATCAATATAAATCAGCAACTATTCTCTACTTTATAGTCTTAATTTCCTAGGACTATGAGATATTAAATGACTTAATTCAGTTCATATAGCCCATGTACATTAGAGTTAGAATGCATTAATATATTTTAATACATCACTTAACAATCAATTCTTTTTTTGATTTCAAAAGGCTATTTAGTTCACATGAAAAAGACATGGAATTTTGCCTTTTTCAACAATACGATAGGGTAGACAAAAAATAAAATTTGCCATTATTGGTTGAAAGAATAAGAAGGAAATAAGCATTTATTAGATCTACTAGGTGCTGGATACTTTACTAAGTACTTTACAAATATTATCTCATTAGATTCTCCCCAAAATCCTATGATATATTATTACTACCATTTTGGAGTTGAAGAAATTAAAGAAAATAAAGATTAAATAATTTGCACAGCTCAGTCATACAGCTAATAAATGCCTGAAATCACTTTTGAAGTCTGGTCTTTCTGACTCTAGGTTTAGTGCTTTATCTACTGTGCCACTTAGCTATACCTAATGAATAAAATAACAAGAATAGAAATATGGTATTCAGAACAAAATCTTCTGTATTCTGCAGTATTGGGAAGGTTTCCTTTAGACTTTAAAAAAAATCAATTTTTGAAATTTTTCACAAAGAAATGAACATTTGGGGTGTATCAAGAGGAACATGAAATAGTAGTCTATTAAAAACTCACTATATGTTGGGTTTTATAGTAAATACTAGGAAAACACATATAAATAAAAGATAGTTTCTACTTTAGCAATACAAAAACTGAAGCTGGAAAGGGGAGTGGAAGGATGGAGTATGGATTTACCAGTCAACTAGCCATGGGGAAAGTGCCTTAGAGGCCTGGTTCCAGGAAACATAAAGTGATCTGAAGGTGTAGTCTAAGATTGTGGTAAGGTAGATATGAAGATGATGGCTGGAGGTTGATTAGATTGATGAGCGTGCAAGAAAGCATATACAGAATGGTTGAAATATCTAGGGTTCTCAACGTTGGAAAATACTCGAAAGGAACATGATCCTTGTCTTCTGTGATATAAAGGACTGTTATATGAAATTATTGGGCTTAAAGAGAGAAATTTCTGATAAGTGAATTTCAGTTCAATATAAGGGAAAGCTTTTTACAAATAAAGTTGTATCAAAGTGGTATGGGCATTCTGTGGTGACAGAAAGTTTGAGGAGGGCTGGGGAGAAATACTTGCTCCCTAAGAGGTTGCATCAAAAAGATCTCTGAGATCCCTCCAAGATTCAGTGTATCTACATCACCCTTCCTTCCTCAATGATTCTTACATTCCTGAAGTCTAGTGTGTCAGGCCAAACCCAGAACAGGTTGTCCTTGACTTTCATGTTTAAATAAAAGGAATAGTCTCTTCAAGTATAATCATTCCATCATGAAAAAGAGGGAAGGTAAGAAGATCTTGATCCGGTATTGAGAATTATATGCCCTCTAATTTGCAGGCTTAATATTTTGTTAAGAATACTGCAACCTGTGACTAACTCTTCCACATACTCATTATTACAGGAGGTAATGTTGTAATGTTTTCAAAGGCCTACATTTTCAGTGAATCTAAAATTGTGTCCTTTGTGAAGTTAATGGGCTATGAAAACAGTAACTCTATTTCTAATTTATTTTTGTTACTCTAGAGCTTTAAGAAGAAAGGGCATAGGGATTCCTAAATGAATGAAGTTACTCATGGATACCAGGTACCTCTAGCATTGCCCTGCTCCCTTTTTTTTGGAGCAACTGAACTAATTTTAATCATCCTCCTTTCTTCTTGCACTATACTTATATATCCTTTCCTCTCTTGTTCCCCAAACTCTAGTAAAATGTAAGCTTGCTGAGTTCAAGCACTATTTAAAAAAAACCAAACAATTCCCCTTTTATCTCTAGAGCTGAGCATAGTATCTCACATATTAAGCCTTGCACGCTGAAAATACTTAATAAATGTTTGTTGAATTAAATGAAATTATCCTTTTTACAGCAATGTACTCAAATTGTTAACTATAATTTATCTGTGCTTTTTGGGCCTCTGGAATGAAAGTGAGGCTAAATTTCTGATGTATAATTTACTTTAGAGCAAAGTCATCAAATAAATAGCAGAAAGACTCAAGACGCCCATATTTTTTTGCACGTTATATTTGTGCAGTGTGGGTATTGTTTGATAGTCTCTTTATCTCTTTGAACAGTGATTCATTATTTCTCTTCAGTTGAGTAATGAAGAAAAATAGCCCTTCTTTTTATTTTTATTCTATAGGATTTGTATAGAATCTATAGGATTTAATAGAATAGCAATAACCTACTTTTAGTTAGGGTAGTAGGGCTCACATGGATTTAGTGACATCTAGTTGAACTGAATTTAGTCTTCTGAGTTTGTATTTAGAAAGAAAAATATCATGTACTAACACCAGAACTATCATTTCCCATCTCCTGCCTTTGCACCTGATAAAAATGCTTATCATTACACAAGTTTCTAACTAAATTGAAAAACAAAACAATTGGAATTTCTCTATAATTTCCATAAAGGACAAATCATATATACATATACATACATATATACATATATTTATACATACAAATGAGGATATACACATATAAATATAGGTATATACCCATTAATAATATTTTGTGAATATTTTATGGCTAATTATGTTAAATATGCATATCCATATATAATCTAATAAGGAAATAATGCTCTTTTGTACACTTCTATCCAAAAAAGATATAATATTCTTATTTTTCTTCTTCCTCTTCCCTTATTATTATTATTATTATTATTTTGCTAAAGAATTGGGTGGAAATTACTAGTTCTTGTTAAAGAAAATATTCATGCTGTACAGATAAGAAGAATTCTATATTTTCTGAAAACCTTTAGCTTTTAGAAGTTTTCAGTCTAGGATAATATTTTAATGACTTTTTTTAGTCAAAAAGGAAGGCAACAAATTTATATTAAGCACTTACTATACACCAGGAATTGTGCTAACACTTGAGAATACAAAGAAAGACAAGAGAGTTCTTTCCTAAAAGAAGCTCAGCATCTGAAGGGCAGACTACACGACAAAAGGAAGAGAAGAAAATATGCCTCAATTTGCACTCTGAGTCCATAAACTATAGAGATAATCTATTTCATCAGGAATCTTTGGAATTGACACTGATCATTGCATTAATCAGTATCTTTCAAAGTTATTTGTCTTCATAATATTGCTATTGTTATATAAATTGTTCTCAAGCTGATCACTTTGCATCACTTCAAACTGTTCCAGACTTTTCTGCAACCATCTTTCATCATTCCTTATAGCACAATAGTATTTTATCACTTTCATATACCATAATTTGTTGTCATTCTCCAATTGCTTGGTATCCACTCAGTTTCCAATTCTTTGTCAAACAAGAAAGAAGACAAGAAAGAGAAGTGCAAGTAGAAGAGAAGGTGGAAGAGGAAGAGGAAGAAGAGGAGGAGGGAGGGAGAAGGAGGAAGCAGCTATAAATATTCTTGTTCATTAAGTTCCCTAGAAAATTTTTTTTCAGAATGGAAATGTTCACAGCTTCCCAGTAATGCATTAATGATCCTGTTTTCCTTCAGTCTTTTCAACATTTGTAATTTTCCTTTTTTGGTACCTTATGAATATTTTAATTTGTATTTTTCCAGTTATTAGTGATTTAGAGACCAGCTTCTTAAATTGTGGGTCAGTCTTAACTGTGGGTTAAACAGGTGAGGTCTCTTAACTGAATGGGGGTTGTGAAATTATGATTTATTATTGGTACATATTTGATTTGTATATCTATTTTATATACCTATATGCCCAAAGTAACATAATAAATTCTCAGGCAAAAGGGGTCACAAGTGGAAAAAGAAATTAAGAAACCCTGACTTATAATGCTTTTTCATTCCTAGGAAGGCAACTCTTTCAGAATATAAGCCTCAAAACCCATTTCCAGTCTTCATTGGTAGATGGTTTGTTCATTGGAACAAGCCTAACCCAATGAAATCATAGAAATGAACCAAATTTTCTCTCCCTCTTCCTCCTCTCGCCTTCTCCCCCATCCTCTCTCTCTCCTCCATTGCTCCCTCCTCCCTCCGCCCACCTCCTCCCCCTTTCCCTTCCTCCCCTCTTTCTCCCTTTCTCTTCCTTTCCTTCTCTTTTCCCTCTCTTTCCTTTCCTCTCCATCCCTCCTTCCCCTTTCCCCCGCCCTCCTCCTCCTCCTCTTTAAAGCAAGTCTTTCATGATTCCTCACAAACATCCTCTCCTCTTCTTAATTATTCTACATATTTATACACACACATGCACTTAGCAAAATATTTTTCTGAAGTTATTCCCCAGGTAAATGCCTTTTCAAATCAATCATATTTTAGTTATTGTAGCTATAATTGTATCCTCATCCTCCCATCCCACCAAAAGACTTCCCTATACTACATTTCAGTGTGTTGATAAACTTATCCCACTGATTTGAAATATGGCCTATCAACCCCAAAAGACACAACTCTCTCAGCAGTTTAACTCCAAACACAAACACACAAAATTGTTCAGCGGCAGTCAATTATGCACCATGGCAACCCGCTGCTTTTAATTATCCTTCCCTCCACCATAACAGCTGTGAAACACCCAGGGACAAGCCAAATGTAATTTAAATACTGTGACGTGCTCCAGATGTGGAGGTATGCTGCCAGGTGTTTATTTTTAATGTATAACTTAACATCTTACCCTATTAACCCATTTATTCCTCACCTTCGAAAATGTACTTTTAGGAGACTTTCAGAGTATCATCCCTTAGAGGCAGTTTTTGGTTGTTCAGGGTCTTTTTAATTGGACTTTTCCATTTCCCTGGGGCTTATAATATTAATTAGGGAAATATCTGCTACTGCTTTGAGAGGGAGCCACACCACATTTAAAGCTTAGTCACCTGCCAGACTTTACCAGAGACCCTGGAGCTGGGAGCTGAGCAGTTTCCCTAAGGCTCCACTGGCCAAACAATAGTGCCCTTTGTAGCCCAGCATTGCAAAGAAAGAGATGAACTTCTACTGAAAGCGGGAGTCTGCTTTAGGAATGCAATCGAACAATTGTTGGTGGTGAATTTTTTAAAATAGGATTTTGGGAAACTTTCCCATAACCCACAATGCAAAGGAGATACCAGGATATATTTTTGTACTTGACTTCATGTGTTTCCCCTCTCCTTAGTTTAGGATTCTAGCACTATAGAGAATCTGGTGATAATGGTTTGGGGGACAGGGGAGAGAACAAAACAAAACAACCATCCCTTAAAATGTTGCATTTGAATATGGTACTTTTTCTTCTGTTTCCTTTCAAATTCATGATAGTTATGGATATGGAACAAACATTTTTAATGATTGAACTTGCTTAGTCTTTTTAAAAATTTGCCCCATTTTCTCTCTTAAGGCAGAGAGAGCTCTATAAAATGCACTAAGATGAGCTTAAGAGAGGAGTTAGTAAATTGTAGTAATGGGAGCTGGCTTCAAGTCATGTTTGGGGCACATGTGAGAAGGAGAACATGTGGTTTTTTGGCCCAGAGACTACAATTCTGTTTCGGTAGAGATTAATGTCCTAATATGAAAGCCATTACACAAACATTGGATGATGCCCTTATCTTTTGCCCTTGGAACTCCAGTGGAATAAAGGACAGTGAAATAAACTCCCACAGAGCTACATTCCTTTCTCTCCATTATCTCTCTGTGTAAGGAGACTGCTAAGGGAAAAGCGGGAGATTTATGGTAATGAGATACACTCAAACTGGCATTGGCATAGAACTTTGTGCCATTTCCCAGGAACTTTTCTATTGGAAAGGCAGAATGGTAAACTGCAAAGGGTATGGGAATGAAAAAAAGAAGAGTTGGATTAGAGTTCCCACTCTTCAGAGTTATGTGGTCTTGGGCAGGTGATTTAATTTGTCCAAGCTTCCATTTTCTTAAGCACAAAATGGGATAATGGGTGTTCGCGGAATATCTAGTTTAAAAGAGAACTTTTACTCTCATCCAGTCCAAATTATATTGAACAGAAATTCCCTTAATCATATCCCTGCCAAACTTGTCATTTGATCTCCTCTTAACTATCCCCAACACTGTTAAATTTGCAGCCTGCTGAGGTAATATATATTCTGTGTTACCATTTTTTGTAAAAATATTTTTCTTTCAAATTGAAAATTGATTTTATAAATTCTCTGTCCATTGAACATCACATGGCCTTTTAATTAATTTAGAATTCTAAATGTATGATTCTGATATTCTACTTCTCCCTTTGAGAAAAGTGATAATGTATAACTATTATAGGAAAAAAGTAAGCATTGTCATTTCTCATACAAAAATATTGATTATCACTAAGATTTCATTAGTTTTGATGCCCTTTCCTTGTGACTCCCAACCCCCCCTAGTAAATGTAATTACCCTTTGACACAGAAATCCCGATCCCTTTGTACTCCAATAGAAGATCTGGGCCTGTCCCAGCCTCCAGCCAGATCTGAGCCAACTCGGGGCTACACCCAAAAGCTCCTCTAGCTAAATCTCCCATTATAAAAGGGCCACACTGGGACCTCCTATTTGCAGAGGTCCCAAACAGGCTAGCCATGTCAGGACTTTCTGTCTACTGGATCCTCTGTCCGGTGCCCTCCTTATCTCTACCTTCACCTGTTTCCTTAACTATGCTTTAACCTTGCTTCCAAACCTCATAATAAACCTCTTTTATCAATCTAGCTTTTCGGGCCAATAAATATTTTTATTGGGGACTTGCGCCTCTACTACCTCATTTACTGCTGTATCCTTGCGCCGAATCCAAGGGGGTTCCAGGGTGGGGCTCTATTTGACTCCATGTACCTCAAACCTGCCACTAGACCTCAACTAAACCCTAATTTCATTTAGGTACCCCATATCTAGATCTCATCAGTTTTGTTGGCTTCCATTTCATTCTGTTACATCATTTTGAATTTGTACTCTGTTCAGTTCCTTAGGTGTTTTTTCTCCCTGTATTAACCATTAATCAAGAGGTACCTCTTAATCTAGGGTTAGGCATATTGGATTTTATAGATTGTAGTCACATTAATATTTATTCAATTTGATTTAATTAGATTTGACCAATCTAGTCATAACTGGAAGGTAGGTAGCTAAGAAAATAGAATGCCAGTCTAGGGTCAGGAGGACTTCAGTTCAAATCTAGTCTCAGACACTTACTACCTGTGTGACCCTGGGTAAGTCATTTAACCCTGTCTCAGTTCTTCATCTATAAAATGAATTTATAGAAGTAAATGACAAGCTGCTGTATTGTCTTTGCCAAGAAAGTTCCATATGCGGTCACAAAGACTCAAACACGACCAAAAATAACTCAGCAACAAAAACAATAGGCTAGCCATTCAAAATCTACTCATGTTCCTATTCTATTATTCAATATGTTAATTGGACTTCCAGTACATAAAAATACCTAGTCTGGAGTCAGGGAACCTCATCTGAGTTAAAATGTGACCTCAAACATTGGCTATGTGATCCTGAGCAAGTCACTTAACCTTATCAGACTTAGTTCCTCATCTGTGAAAATGAGCTGGAGAAGAAAATGGAAAATCATAGCTTTTCCAAGAAAATCTTAGATGGGATCAGAAAGAGTTAGAAAGGACTGAAACAATTTAACAAAAGCAACAAAATATGTAAACTCTTTTAGCTTTCTGATTTGTCAGGGTCCAGATATTATCTCAGTGAATTGGATCATTGTGAAAAAGATACCATTGTAGAAACAGTAACAATAACCCCTACTCTTACTCTTTTAAGTACAACTACAAAGCATTTATACCATGCTTCAAAGAATCTGCAAATCACTTTATATATGATAACTATATTCACAGAAATCCTATAATTATCCCTGTTTTACAGATGCTTGTAGATAAAAACAAGAACAATAGCAAGATTTCTATATAACTCCAAGAAAATCCATGAAAATTCATTTTTGTTGCTGAATAAAGCCTTTACACAAAATACTTAATATTTTAAAGTCTATAATTTGTCTTCTGGGTTTATGGAACTACATAACCAGTAGAGTCAGGAATTTGAATAAAAATAGCCTATACAACAATTTTACTACATGGCAGCAAATTTTCCCCCAGAAATCTTCTCATTACATCAGTGTATACAAATGCCTAGTTAAATGTCTCAATGAAATATTTTCTGTTTCAAATCTCGTTCAGAAATTAAGCCATTTAAAAACCCATAACTGTGTATATGTATATATATATATATAATTATAAATGATTACATAGCATATATATATAAATACATGCATATACACACATATGCATACATACAAGTATATGTATGTGTATATGTATATAGATATAAATAAAGGTTCACAGTCAATCCACAACTTTCACACATATAACTTTTTTGATTTCAAGCATTTGAGTGATTTTATCAATGATCTCATTTTCATTTTCGCATTGGCAACCCCACCAATTCAAGATTATGCACAGTAGGAAAAAAAAAGAATAAATGTGCAAGCACATTTGTCAAGAGGCTGGTATTCTAGTAGAAATTTCATTGGTCTTGTTTACTCTACCATTATGGAGAAGAGATCCCTATTCAGGCTTTACATATTTTCATTATTTGCCTTTAAAATTTAAATTTTGTGTTGCTATTATGCTGTCCAAGCAGGGTTACTCTGTTGCTATTCCTCACTAATTCAGAGAATTTCTGAAGCCAGGTCAGCTGGTGCTAGGTTCTAATGGTTTGGCTCTTTTCTTCCTTCCCAGGAAGAAAGGTAGATCCAGGGTGATACAGGTTGCTCAGGAGGGGTAGTTATGCTCAGCATTTGCCAAGAAAACCTCAAATGAAATCATGAAGAGTAAGACAAGGCTGCAAAATGACTAAAACAACAATGATATAAATACATCTACAAATACATACACATATACATATAGTCAATCCTCAATTTTCACAGGAGTAACATTCCTAGAAAATGACATAAACATCAAAAACATAAACCTTGATACATTGACCCTATAAGAAATAAGGAGTTGGGTTCCTGCAACCAAAAACCAGAAAAGGGAAAACGAATCCTTCTACGATCTGGGCTCTAGCCTGATTCTTCACATTCCAAAATCTCTATTCCGAAAGCCTGGATAAAAGGAGAGGAGCCATTAACAGAGGACTAACTTTATTTTCCAACATATAGTTACCAGAACATTAACTTTAATACTATACATTTTTCTTAATACAGTGACAATGAAATCACATGTAGGAAATAGTAAACAAAATAAAACTGGTAACATGTAGAACTTTTTTTTTTCTCACTAGTAGCACGGTAATCATTAGCAAAAAGTTACGTTTTTGTTGGTTGCAGGATCCCAACTCCTTATTTCTTCTAGGTTCAATGTACTAAGGTTCATGTCTTTGACTTTCACATGACTTTCTAATAATGTTATTTCTATGAAAGTTTAAGATTGACTATATGTATATGTATTTGTAGGTATATTGATATCATTGTTGTAGAGTCGTTTTTTAGGGTTGTCTCACTTTTCATGATTCTATTTGAGTTTTTCTTAGCAAAGATACTGGAGTAGTTTACATTTCCTTAACTAGTACATTTTTGTAGATGAAAAAATTGAAGCAAACAGGGTTAATGACTTGCCCAAAGTCACAGAGCTAGTAGTATGTGAGTTTGGATTTGAACTCAAGTACATGGGTTTTCCTGACTCCAGGCCATTAATCCATCCAGCCAGCCAGCCAACCAGCCAGTCATCCACATATATACACATGAATACATATGCATACTTGCAGGTATATATTATATTCATGCATGTGAATATTTAGATGTATATATATGTGCATCTATATATATCTATATTATCTATATCTTTATATATCCATCCCTTATCAAATCCTTTCCTAGTCACTAAAATGTGATAATAAATATTTCTCATTTCTTTCCCAGGAGCTCATTATACTCAATACACAACTCATTAATTTGCATAACACATGCTTCCTCAAAAACAGCATGAAGGGCAATTGTAATTATATCACTCAACATCATAAGACAACATGAAAACAGAATTTGAACATAAAAACTGATCAAAAACAGATATGAATATTCATACATTTCCTTTGATTTGTATATTGGTCTCAATTTTCCAGAAAAAGAATTTAAAATAAAAAATATTTCATTCAACTCATTCGTTCAGTCATTAATTCAATAAACATCATGTGCTTAATAAATCTATTGATCCACATGAAGTATTGCATAAAATATTAAGAAGAAAAAAGATAGCTTTCACCATTAACAAATTGACAATCTAACTGGGACGATGTAATTAAAAATAAATAAATATAACAGGTAAACTGTGGCACATAGCATAGCAACTTCACTTAAAATCAGCCAAAATATTTATTGACATTTTACTATGCACAAAACAGTTTCCTAAGCTCAGTGGGGTATGACTTAATATGTCCAAAGCAAAATTCATTGTATCCCTATCTCTCAAGATATGTCTTTTCAAAATTTCCTTAATTGTCAAAGTCACTGCTGTCCTTCTAATTACTGAGTTCATAAAAATTAGAATAATTTTTGATTTATCTTTTCTCCATTCCCTCTTATTAAATTTATTGTCAAATATTGTTTATTCTTTCTGTAGAACATCTCTTATGCCTTCTTTCTACTTATATGGTTTCCATCTTAGTATAGTCATTGTTACTTTCCATCTGGAGGACTGCAATAACTTTTTAACTGACCTTTCCACTTCCACTTGCTCTGTTTTCAAATACATCTTCATGATACCAGTTAAATAAATATTCCTAGGTCAAAGGTCTGACCATTTTACTTCCTTACTCAAAAAATGTAAAGACTGACATTTAAAACTTCCACAGTTTTGCTCCCATATATAGCACTTATATTTTATCTTACATTACTCCTTTTAATGCACTATATTCCAGACAAGGGTTTACTTGATATTCCTCATACATGACAATTTCTGTCTAGAATATGATTGATATTTGATAAGACATTTGTTGAAGCAAATTGAGTTGAAGGCAAAAACATACCAATTTTCTGGGAACTATAAAAGATGTTTGAAAACAAACTCAAATCTCAAAACAAGAAATTTTTCTATCAATAGATTTTGAAAAATTTGCTATGGATCACATCACTAGTTTTACAGAATGTCACAATGGAAATGGTAATTGAAGTCATATCCCATACTTCATTATAAAGGGAGATTTATTAAAGATGTCATGTGTCACCTCAGAAAAGAAAGGAGCAAGGAAGCAAGGAAGTTCATTATATACACATTACGAACATCACATTAATGAATACATAACCTTGCCTAATGGGCCTAGGTCAGCCAAGTAGTATAGACAAGTGTTTTATGTATTCAGGGTTATAGAGAAATGTCATATTTTTGAATTTTAACATTGACACATGATATATGTCTAGAGGGAATAGCCATTTTTAGGATATCTTATTTTATTTAGACTCAGCGTTAGATCTCTTCCATGATAGTTACAAACATCTTGGTAAACATGTTTCTTTAGTTAATACATCATCTTGTATTAATAATAATTACCTTAGTAATAAGGTAAAAGGACAAAACCATTTCTGTTGTTAACATCTTTCAAAAACTCTTTGATGATTATGACATTTGCAAAAACATCTTCTTGTAAGAAGCATTTTGTTGGAAGAGACCCTTTAATTCAGTGTTTTGCTTTATGAAATACATACATTTAAAGTCACCAATGAACAATGGGTTTTTTATTCTAGTCACACTTTTAAGCAAATGGTATGATTAAAAATATGTTCTCCTATATAATTTCTTTTTTTCAAAGATTTTCTAATTTTCTTCTAATGATTAGGATCATCAATTCCCTTAAATATTTTGGAGTCTCCTAAGTAAGATCCACCCATTTAAAAAAAGAGTTTGGCTCAAATATCCACATAAGAAACAAATGAATAAATCATCCCATAGGGTTGGTCCAACATTACTATCATTTAAAAATATAAATGAATAGGAAACATAAGAAAGAACTGAGTGAGAACAGCAGGAGGAGGCTTTGAAGAAACTTCATATTTGTTTTAATGGTTTCTCTGTGAAGAAAAAGGAGATCCTTTGAAAAATATTCTTCACATTTGTCTATTTATGGTCGTAGAATGTGATGTTCTTCAAAACCCTGAAAAAGATTATCTAAATAGTAATGAAGAGGGAAACATGTGAGCATGATGCACTACATTCCAAATGGGAAATTACCTGGACGATGAGGCATAAAATAAAATGTGGCAAAAAGAAATGAATGACCATAGAATTTGAATTAATCATGTATGAAGAGAAAGAAATAGCTGAAGGACAAAAAAAATGCTCCATTGGCTTTATTCACAAAATGTCAAGAGCATATAATAATGTGAAAAGAACTCTGGCATAGTGTCAAAAGATGACACTAAACAAGTAAAGCAATTAATTTCCTTGACTGTAAAATGAGGTCTTGCACTAGGGGTCCCATTCACTTCTAAATCTGTGATCCTTTCAATGACTAGCACATTGGTATTTTCAATCTATCCTCAAAACTGGACCACTAAAGGTCCCATCTAGGAGATAGGCCATCCAAAATAGCAAATCCTTTGATCTTGTGACTTCATTTTTACTGTGGCCATTTTTTGTCCTGTTTATGTATAATAAAACCTCTGATCTCTTTCTCTTTCTTTAAAAACTAGTTGGATAATCGTTATCCTTGGTCTTAGGAATGCTATAATACAGTGCTCTATTGTTCTACTTATCATTTTCCCAACTCAGAAATCTTCCTTATGCACAACTCCCTTATATGTATTGTCTCTCTTGATAGAATGTAATCTCATTCCCCGGGCTTGGCACAGTTCTTGACACACAGTGAGCATTTAATAAATGCTTTAAATTGTTTTCTTTTTTGCTCACTCATTCATTCATTAGATTATTGATTCATTGATTCACATGTTCAAATGGACTATTTGTGCTTAATCTGTGGTAGAATCTTCTGATTGTATTTGATTGATCACCACAGTTGAAAACACTATAACATTGTGACACTATTGTTTTTCTATTATCCTACTGTAATGGTATATTTCAGCATAAATTTAGACTTTTTTTTTTAAAGAAAAAGCCACTGTCAGATATGAGTGATTCATTTTGCTCCTTGCAGAAGGCATAAAGTTTTCAATAACTTACCTATATGTAGACAGGGAAGCAACCTAGAATGAAGCAGAATACATGAACTTATGTCTGACTTTGTACCTATTCCCCATTCACTCAGTTGCAAGGATTTACAGAAGTCTTAGAGTTGAAAAAACAAATTATGTAACCTAAAAGACAGAACTCTTTTTTTTTTTGATACTAACTATAGGTTAAGGTGAATTTTTTTTCTTATTATTAGGAAGAAGAATTGTTTAAAAAGAGAGAGTAAGGGAAAAGAAGCAATACTGGGAAGGCTTCCATTAGTCCCAAGGTTGCTTGCTCAGTATTTCTCAAAGAACTCATCAGTGCCCCAGCTAAGGGTTTGTTCTTCAGTCTAAAGATGGTAACTATCAGTGGAATCAGGAAGAACTGAATTCAAATCTAGCTTCAGATACTTACTAGTATATGAGGTTACTCTGTTTGCTTTAAGCCCTGGAGAAGGAAGGAGCAAACTATTGGAGAAAGAAATGAAAAACTACAAATGACAAATCGGGATCTTTGTCAAGAAAACCCCATGGATACTATTGGTATGAGATCACATGGCAATGGGATCATGAAGAGTCAGATATGACCAAACAACTCAACAACAGCTTCATGTACATGTTTAGTAGCATGGGAATGTAGAAGGCAATAAGAATTTGAGGATTTAAAGGGATCAGAGAGATCATCTTGTCCAATCCATTAAAAAAAATTCCCATTGTAGCATAGGCAATGAATAAGGTTATTTGCTCAGCTTTTTCTGAAAGAATTTATCAATGCACCAGCCAAAGCTTTGTTGCTGAACATGACTTTGACACACAGTGAGCATTTAATAAAGGCTTTAAATTGTTTTCTTTTTTTTGCTCATGACTATCTAAAGATCATGACTATCAGTGAATAGAGTGTTGGACTCTATTGAGTCCAGAGTTGAGTCAGGAATACCTGAATTCAAATGTAACCTCCCATACTTACTAATTGTACAGCACTAGGCAAGTCACTTAACTCTGTTTGCCTCAGTTTTTTCATCTATAAAATATTCTGGAGAAGGAAAATTCAAACCACTCTACTATCTTTGCCAATAAAAGCCCACAAAAGGGTGATAAAAAGATGGGACTAAAAATGACTAAGCAACAACAATAACTAAAGATGGAATTTGGGGAAAACTAATTCTACCCATTAAGGTCAATTTCAATGAATCCAAATAGAAAGCAAAGAGGAAAATGATTTATCATGAATTATGAAGAAGACATTTGGAGCTAGTGAAGGGAAGGAAATGAGGTCACATGGTGCTTAGAGAGCAGAAACATTGTCAAAATCAGCCTCCACAAGGAGAGGGGTAAGGACTCCAGAACTGGGTCTAATTGGCTTTATTGAACATGAGATGCATCAGGGCAAAAGCTATGTTGCTGAATCATTCCAAGTCCCCAACTCAGAATTATAGAAACCAAGGCAGTATTACTAATTTTTTTAATCCTGAAGTCTTTCTCACTTTTGGAAAACTATGGTAATCTTTTGTTTGTTTTAAATGTCCCATTTTTCTTTATAAACACCATTAATCAGAGGTTTTTGTTTGTTTTTGTTTTTGTTTTTGTTGTTGTTGTTGTTGTAGTTGTTTCTGCAAGCCTGGGTATACAAGGCATTCTAAATGTTTAGGGCATTTTAAACATTCAGAATTGAAAATTTCATTTTAAAACTTTAATCATTTAAAACTGCTCTAAGACTTTTGGGGCTTTCTTAATAGAAATGCAGTTCAGAGGAATCAATTAAAAGAAACATATTTCTAGAGAAGAGAACAACAAAGAGATTATATGCTGAGGTGTTTTGCCAAATATCATTTTTTTCCCTAGGGGACTCAAAAGGAGAAAGATATACACATGGATATAGAGACAGAGAGACAGACAAAGAGACAGAAAAAGAGAACATGACAAAAAGAGACAGAGAAAAAAATTGTTATATCTTTCTATTATATAAAGAAATATACCAAAAAACTCCATAAGTATTGCAGAAGAAGGCAAATATAAATGGTTGAATAACCTTGTTCTTCATCCCTCTTCACAATTGCTATTTATGCATTATGACTTGGGGCTTTAATACAATTAGTAACAAAAACAAAAATAGTATTGTCGCTATATTTCCAGAGTGCTTTTTGTCTTTCCATATCAGGTTTCTATCTTATTCTTACAATTCATTATAAATATATAGGAAAAAAATATATATATACATATACATATATATAGCATGATAATAAGACAGTCTCATCATTTCTGAATTAGATAGATACCAATTTGTTCCTAAAAATAATAACAAACTTTTCCCCATAAATTTTAAATGTATTCACATTAATTTTCTATTAAATTAAATTATATGTGAAGAAATCTATATGTCACTATACCCAAACCCTGTGCTTTTAAATAGGAGTTCCTATAGGTCCTGATTTTTTAAAACTTACATTAAAAAGATAATAGTAATATTAGCTATCTAACTTTAGAATTATCTAGCTAACAACTGAAAACTAGCTAGCATGCTACATATTATATTGATTCTCTTAGGGGAATTTTCCATCATTTTTTGAGAAGCAACATGATAGAATACAAACAGTAATTGATGTGAAACTTGAATCCCTAGGCTCCATTATAAAGATGCTACTTGACAGAAAAGTTATTTTATTTTTTAAGGTATAATTAAGCCACATACAAATGCAGATAATAATTGTTGCACTCTTAGTATCAAAAATTTTTGTGTATGTTGGTCAAATAAACTAATGTGAATAAAACACTTTGCAATCTAAGTGCTAAGCAAATGAAAGCTAAATTATACAAATATGAGGAAAATTAGGCCCCAAAATATATTACCGTCTAGAAGAGAAAGTTTCTTTTTTTTCTATTTTGTGTTTATATCTATAGCACATAACCTTATATGTAATAGGCACTTAATAAATGTTTGAGTTAGATAAATGCATATTGTTTAATATTTATATACACACACACGTACACAGGCTCACAAGTAGCAAAATAAAAATTGGAATACATTACTTTAGGATATAATTATTCCCTATCCTGTCCAACATTTTGAATTAAAGAAAAAGATGTGACTATAGTAGTTCCATTTCATGGAGGAAAAATCTTAGACACTGAAAAGAAAAGGAGTCACTTCATTGTTGTAACATAGGTCTGTTTTGCACCAAGTCAGAGGAGTAATAGCTTTTAAATCCAAATCTGCCACTTCAGCCTAGCAATTCTAATTCTTTTTTGGCCCAGTTTCAAAGAGATGAGGCAGAGTGATATAATGAAAAACTCCCTTTTCTTGAAACAAACTTCTATGGTTTAAGAGATCCTAGCAGCTTTGATTTACCTGAATCTATCATCAGATAACAAAAACAACTAGATTTTAAAAAAATACAGCTATATTCTCCTAGTTCTGTTTCTATATATATTTATTTTGGGGAAAAAAGGAACATTAAGGGAAAAAAGCTTACTTCATGACATTGTATTGTTCATTATATCATAAAAAAAATTTAGAAACAACTTCTTGTCCTTTACAAGTTATTTTAAACTGCATGCCTTAGATCACAAGGTTTTCACTAAAGTCATTTTTATAGACTTCCTCCTTCATTGCTGTAGATTTAAAAAATTCATATGAATAAGCTATGAGTGCCACATTTGTAAATCTAGTAGTTAAAAAAGAAACATTTATGGCTAAAGTCAACCATAATTAGCTAGAGAGGTGAGATGTAGCATGGGACAATAAAAATAGCCTGAATTTGGAGGCTAAATAAATTTGTTTAAATTCTGATTCTTCTACTTACTATAATTGTAATTAGGCAGATAATTTCACATCTTGAAAAAAAGAGTATGCTAGAGCCAGTTTATGAGAATTGATTTGTAAATTTTCAGTGTGAGGATGTATATTTCAGAAATGGGCAGTTGCTAGAAATCAGAAATTGCTGTATTATTTTGTTGATTGTCTATACTCAAGAAAATGATGAAAATCATATTAATAATGCAGATCAAACTTAAAGTCATTGAGTGCCAAACAGAGCATTTTCTATTTGATCCTGAAGGCAATAGGGAGCCATTGGAATTTATTGAGTATTTTGGGGGGAGTAGCATGATGACATTGTCAGAACTTTGTTTTAGGAAGCTCATTTTGGTGACTAAATAGAGAATAAATTGGAGTGGGATATGCTTAAGGCAGGTGATTTCTGTGAAGAAGTCCTATACTATAGTAGAGGCAGAGTCTAATGAAAGAAGGGGTTACATTTAAAAAATGTTGCAAAGGTGAAATGAAAAAGCTTTAGCAACATATTAGCTATAATGGGGTAAGAGACAATGAGGATTGAAGATGACTCCTAGGTTGCAAGTCTGTAAAAGGGAAAGTGTGTGTGTTTATGAGAGAGAGGTTGGGGAAAAGACCATAAAGATAATTTATTCATCTTTAGGCATATTTAGTCTAAGAAGTCTGGACACCTAGTTGGAGATGTTTGGAAAACAATTATAAATGTGAGGTTAGCAGAGAGATTAAGGTAGAATAGGTATGTTTGAGAGTTGTTATTTCTTTTGGTAATTAAAATACATAAGAGCGAATGAAATCATCAAGGGAAGTAGCACAGAGGAAAAAGAGACCAAGGGCCCAGGATAGAACCTTGAGGGACAACTATGTTTAGAAGACATGATCTGGACAAGATACAGAAAAGGATATATATACAAGAGGTCATCATATAGGAATTAGGAGAGATATTTCCAAAAGATACATCACTAAAAAAAAAGAGAAAATTGATACAGAGAAAGTGATCAACAATTTTGAAAGCTACTGAGACCCACTTATAATCATTTTTTCCTACTCTGTACAACAAAATAACTTAAAATGCAACTAAAATTAAGCATATTTCAATGTCAGATGCTTTTTATGATTTTCAGAATCTTAAAATGCAATTCATGTGTATGTGTTTATACATTTGTGCACACATATTTTACTATATGAAAGTCATTCAGAAACCACTGTTTTTCTATTAAATTTCATTGTATTCATTTCCTATAAATTCTTTATATATTTATTTATGATCATGTTGTGTCCATCAATTGAATATAAGCTCCTGGAAGGGGACTTTTTAATGATAGTCTTTGTATCCCCAGCACTTAGTACATTGTAGACATACTTGTTTATTGATTGGTTGGAATAAATATTCCAAGACAGTTAATTTAATTCTTCAATTAAAATATCTCATAGATATATTTTTGTGTATTTGTATGTGTGTAAAGGGTTAGAATGTATGTATATATGTGTATATAGATACCATATACAAACAGTGTTCTTTGTTGTAAGTTTATCTTTAAAAATACTTTATAAGAATGGAAATCCAAAAAGAATAGTTTAATGGAAATTTTTACAAAGATCACATTGGGAAGAAATGCTAATATCTCTTTAAAAGTTGATTGTGTCCATGGAATAAATAGACCAGTGTAGATATAATCAGAATTGTGACAACTGGTTATTCCTAGTAACTGAATAATCTCTATTTTCAAAGGAAAATTATGATTTCTAGTCTTTGAAACTACATAAACGTGCTAAATTTAAGACCTCAAGCTAATTTGACAAAGATAACATCTGTTTGAGTTAAGCTTCATCATTTTCATGTCATCCAGTAGTTACAGGTCTATAAGTCCCTCAAGCCAAAAAGGTGTCAATTTGATGTCATTAAAAACCACAAGCATCTCACAAATACCTTACCACATTCCTGAATTGAGGTTACTCAATATTTATGAAAGATTTTCTAATAGCAAATGTCTTTGTTATATACCAAAACAGGGACTTTAACACAGCACCAGATTTGGATCTAGAATTTCTTCTCTGTTGGTTTTTCTACTTTTCACATCACATTTTTGCTAAGATTTTCAGCACAGTTTTCCAGGAAAACACAAAGTTGTAGAATGACTCAATCATCTAATCATAGTCAATATTTGATATAATATTTCAGATTCTTAGCCTTATGTAATCTCACTGAAAAATTGCCAGCACTAGATCCCTGGCTTATATTCTTACCACTCAGAAACAACAACAGTAACAACAACAACAACAACAAAAATAATGATGATGATGATGACAATGATAATGTTCATAAAGGAAAAAAAAGACATTACAATGAATGTAATAGTGTGTCCTGGTGATATTTCAGCAAAATTGAAAGTTGTGAGAGATGAAAAGACAGAAACATTTAAACATAAAAAGGAAAACCCTTCAGATTCAGAATAAGAATTTAACATCTTAGTAAGATGTCTAAAACTTAAATAGTTCAATTGAAAATAAAAAGACAAGAGAGAGCAATGTAGTCATACTTCAGTTCCTAGTCCCTCATTTGTATAATACCTCAAAAGGAGTCTGGGAAGTATAAATGGATGTTAGTGTTTGTACTTCCTTCTTCAAGAGGCCCATGACAGCAGGGAGATGATATCATGATGTGCAAATAAATTGGATTTAAGTAAAGGAGGGCTGTTCAAGGTCACCTATCTTGCTTTCCTCTCCAGAGGCATCTGGATCCACTGGCCAGATATAAATCAGGATAACTGGAGATGGCCATGGTTGAAATGGGAGACCTTGGTCTTTTTAAGCTAAGATCTTCAATAGATCTTAGTTTGACTTAGGCTGCACTCATTGAGTGATTAAGGCTATGTAGAAATTGAGGCAAGAATTTTCTCTTTTACCTAGTCAAAAAAAATCTAAAATATAACTGGTTATATCAGAATTAATTACCATAAGCCAAGGAAGGGTTACTAGGTGAGGGAAATGAATTCAAATCAGGATGGACATGAATCAGTCAATGTTGAATTTCTCTCATCTCCTGGATAGAGGTGACATGTCTTACTCAGAGCTAAGGCTTTGAGAGAATTAATAGAAATGGCTTCTGAAAATCCTAACCTAAGATTCATTGCTTTAGTTGAAAGAGCAGAGTAGGACATCAGCTGGAAAGAGCATCATAATATTAATTGAACAGAGCCTAGCACTGCTCAAATTAGTGTTTATTGGTGATGAAATACTGCAGTTGCCCACTGAAGAATGAGCCCAGTGAATTCAATGCATTGACCAGATGACAAATATACTACACACTGAGAAGAGGCCAGACAAGCAGCAGTTACCCAGAGACAAAACAGTCAACCATCTATTGTCCAGGTGCATCTACTCAATGGCTGAATGATCTGCTTGATTTAGGCTTATGATAAATTGAAATGTTTCTTCAAGACTATGACTTATAGGACCAAACCCAGCTGATTTACCCATATGCACAAGTGAGTCATATTGAGCTACACAAATATTTGTCTATCAATTGCTGTCCTTCAGTGAATGTCAAGAGGACCCTCTGTAAAAATAAAACAAAATCAAGGCCAAAGGTTTCTGAATTTATTAGTCACTTTTGCCATGTGTGTTATTTATACATGTGCTTCATTACCATAATACTTTATATCAATGAATTATGACAGAACACTAAAACATTGGTTTCCTGAGACCTGGTTGTTTCTCTTGTAGCATAATGAGTAATAAAACATTCAGAAATTGCTGTGAATTGGCAACTATTTCAATTTCATATTTTGTTTGATTGTGCTGAAATATCCCATGATTGCTTTCTTCCTTTTCCTTTCTTTACCACTGTCAAGAAAGTTACACTGTATTTATTGTTAAGAATCTCCTAAATATAAATATATATTTTCTGAGTATGATTTTCAACATTGCTTGGGAAAGGCATAAAAAAATCACATATATAAACAAAACAAAAACCTTATTTTATATTCAATAATGCACACGGATGAACTATCTCCCCTCTTTCCAAAAGAGAATCTTCTCATATTCCTTTTTTTGTTAAAAGCTTTTTAAAAAAATAATTTCAGAACAATGATTTTAGATGTCTTTGATCATTTTTGTTACCATTTATATTGCTATAGTCATTGTGTAATATTATCTTCCTTGATAGGCTATTTGTCAACAAGCATTTTATAGTACTCATTGTGCACTAGTCATACTTTTCACATGAATTTTCATCAATTTATAAAAGCTTTTATATTACATATATATTATATATACATATATATAAGGTGCTTATATTAATCATGTTGATAGTATCTTATAATACAGTTATATTAAATTTTTCTTTCTTGTAACACAATTTATTTAGCTATTCCCCCCAATCTAAGATCATTTCCTTTCTTATTTTTACAGTTCTTTGTTACCACAAAAAAAATATTGCTATAAATATTGTAGTGTGCATGGAAGTTTTCTTTTTCTCAGTGACCTTTTTGAGGCATGTGGCTACAAAAAAAATCTCCAGGGAGAATGGTATAGTCATTTTAGCTTCTTAATTTGTGTATTTTCCAATTGTTTTTCAAAATAACTATATGAATTCCACTAAATTTAAATTATTCTCGCTATACCCCATGAGCCAATGAATATAACCTCTTTATTGTTCTTCAAAGAAGCTACTCTATCAATAAATTATGCATTTTCATTGGCTCTTCTTCATTCTTGGAATGTTCTTCCTCCTCAGCCATGCCTCCTACTTTCTCTGGCTTCCATGGCTCCATATCAAAGCTAAAATCCTACCTCTTGCAAGAAACCTCTCGTTGTCTCCCTTAATATTAATATGTTTCATCTGAGATTTCCTCCAACTTATCCTGAGTGTATCTTCTTTGTAAATATAGCAATATATTCAAATAAATATAAGAAAAATATCCTTTTGAACTTTAATATCTTCAAAATGTGTTGAGGGAATTAAATGATAGAAAATAAAGGTCCTAGATACAATTCAGATTTAGGTTCTATTCTGAAAGTATTGGAAAAGATAAAGAGTAGGAAAGTGAAGGATAAGCAGAGAAACAAAGATAGAGAAAGAGGTGAAAAGCAGGGAAATGCTGATAAATGTTTAATAACAGATTCTCAAAAAAAATTCTGTGATGCATGGTTAAGATTAATTTGTTTTGTTAACATTTTCTATATCACTTTATCAAATCTAGACTCAACATTATTCAAGAAATTAATATGTTGAGTAATTCAGAATGCAGTTCAGAGCGAAGTATAGATAAGCTGAAAAGTATTGGAAAATAATGCATTATTTTTCTCAGGATTATTGTGTTACTACTTTATTTTACAGAATTATATGTAAAAATAATTTTTTGAAATTCATTTTTAAAACTTTAGGGTTCAAATTTTTTCCTTTCCTCCTTCCAAACTTTCCTCATTGAAAAGGCAAATGATTTGATATAGCTTATATATGTGTAGTGATGCAAAACATATTTCCATATTTGCTATTTTGTAAAAGAAAACTGTAACCAAAAAATCTCAAGAAAAATTTTTAAAAGTTTCAATTGAATTTAGACACCATGTATTCTTATTTTATTATATATTCTTCTGAATTTTCTTGGATTATTATATTGTTAGAATACCTAATTCATAGCTTATCATCTTAAAATATTAATGTTATTTTGTACCCAGTACATTTCACTTTGCATAGGCTTCTGGAATTTTTTTCTGATTTTTTTTTTTCAGAGAGCAACCTGCTCATTATTTCTTATAGTACAATAATATTCTATCCCAATCATACACAACAATTTGTTCAGTCATTCCCATTTTATAACTCTCCTATAAATTTTGATTATTTTTTTTGGCCCAAGAAAAGAACTTCTATAATTAATTACATATAGACTTTTTCTTTTTCTTTTTTAATCTCTTTTGGGATATAGACTTCATAGTGGTTTTGCTGGATCAAAATTTATGCATGCCTGTATAGCTCTTTGAATATACTTCCAAATTGCTCTACCGAATAGTTGAATCAGTTCCCAATGTCTCATTTCCCCCACATCCCCTCCAATATTTGTCATTTTCCTTTTCTGTCCTATTAGTCAATCTAATATGTATGAATATCTCAAAATTATTTTAATTTGTAATTCCCCAATCAATTATAATTTAGAGCATTTTTTAAAAAAATGGCTATATGTAACTTTGATTACTTCATCTGAAAACTGTTCATATCTTTTGATCACTTATCAATTGGGGAATGATTCTTATTTTTATAAATTTGACTCAGTTCTCTATATGTTTGAAACATGTTTCAATTTTTTTCCACAATTACAATTGTTATTGTATTTCCTTCTATCCTATCCCTCCCCTGTTCATTTTGTTGTCTCTATCCTTTTACCCTCAAAAAGTGTTTTGCTTCTGCTTAACATTTTTCCTAATCTGTCTTCTTTTCTATAGCTCCCCCTTCTTTTACCCTTTTCCTTCTATTATCCTGTATGGTAAGATAGATTCCTATACTCAATTGAGAGTATGTTATTTCTTGCCTGAGCCAGTTCCAATGAGAATATTTTTTTTCTTCCCCTCTCACCTTCCCCATTTTCCTCTTCATTATAAAATTTTTTTCTTGCCTCTTTTATGTGAGATAATTTACCCATTCTGCCTCTCTCTCTTAATGAATTCCTTTCTCTCCCCTTAATTTTATTTGTTAGAGATATCATTCCTTCACATTCAACTGACACTTGTGCCCTCTGTCTACCTATATTCCTTCTAACTGTCTTAATAATGAGAAAATTCCTATGAGTTGCAAGTATCATCTTCCCAGGTAGGGTTTTAAAATTTTTAATTTTATTAAGTTCCTTATAATTTTTTTTCTTGTTTATGTCTTTATGCTTCTCTTCAGTTTTGCATCTGAAAATCAAATGTTCTATTCAGTTTTGGTCTTTTATCAAGAATACTTGAAAATCCTCTATTTCACTGAATATCCATTTTCCTCCCTCAAAGAATTAGACTCAATTTTGCTGGGCAGGTGATTCTTGGTTGTAAACCTAGCTCCTTTGCTTTCTGTAATATCCTATTTGCATTCCTTATTGTAGAAGTTGCTAAGTCCCATTCTGTAGGGAAGACTTTGATTAAGCTAGAGGAAATTATTTATGTTTCCCTGGCAATTTAAAATAAAATCATTAATTTTAATTTGAATATGAATATTATAGTTTCATGGTTGAACTTATCATCATGCCAAGTAGAATCGGGAATTCATAAAACTAGGGTAATATGTGGATATATCCATTAGTTAAACCCACAAAAATAAACCATTTAAAAGCAGGAGATGACAAGAAAGCAGGTTTAGGTGAAAGCAATTAATTTTCTCACTATACCTTTAGATTTTCACTTTTGTGTTATTAGTATAAAGCACATACAAGAACACTGAAAATTTGACTTTGTCCAGGTTATTTTCCCCCTCAATGATGATATTGAATAACAATGAATACTGCTTTCTGAGAATTTAATGGCTATTTTGTTTAACAAATTGAATATGTCTTTCAAAAAGTCATTGTTTTTATTATTGAAATCATATTGGCCCATCTACTGACAATTCAACAAATAACAACTTTCAGATATTATTTTTGATCTGCACATTGTTTGCACTTTTTTCTGTAATAATACTATGTATAAGTATTAAGCTATAATTCATTAAACACATATTTGGTATCCAACATAAATACAAAAATAACTGAAGAAAAAAATTAAGAAAGCCAAGAAACTTTTAAGAACAGCTAAAAGGACCACACAAATTCTGCAGACTGTGTTAAGAAAAATCATGTTGCATCATGACTTTTAATATGTTATAGGCATATAATGCATTTAAAAATAATGAATGAGTCCAGGCTACAGAAGTTTCAGAAAGTGGAATGCCATAGTTATTTTCATTATCCTATAGGTAAAAATGATTTAAAAGTGTAATGGATTGTAATGGTCAGCAAACTGATTTTCATTTGCTATCTTGGAGAGACCAACCACAATGTGGTAAAGATAATTTACTTTTTTTTTTAGCTTTACATGTCAGAAAAAATAAAGTTATAAAGGGATTATGAATCTGGCAATTGAAGAAGATACTGTATGATGAAATAAAAAAAAAAGAAACTTAAGTGAGGAAACTGGAAATTCAGTGAAATAAAGGACTTTCAAGTGTTCTTGATAAAAGACCAAAATTTTTCTGCGTGATAATCAGCAAAAAAGGTTTGGTGATAATCACAAGATAAAAAAAACTCAATTATTATTTTAGAAATAATATAGTCTGGGGGGGCAGAACCAATATGGTGGGGGGCAGAATCAAGATGGCGAAGAGCAGACACAACATTTTGTGACCTCCTCTGATCTTCATTCAAACCAACAGAAAATTAAGCCTCTAAACTGGTTTTGAAGTGACAGAATGCACAAATATTTGAAGTAGAACACATATTTCCAGAAGAAGATACCTTGGAAAAACTTCAGAACAAGTCTGTTCCAAATGGGCAGGGGGATAGTCTGCCCAGACAGCAGCACAGGACTCTTGGCAAGGAGATCCGGTGTAGAATCAGAGCCCTGGACCAGGGAATATTCTCTGAGCCTCTTAGGCTACTCTGTTTTGTTAGCAAGTGGGCAGTTTGGCAGATTTGCTGCAAAAGGCAAATTGTTAACCACTGAGCCCCCAAAGAACACTGGATCTGGCCACAATTAGCCAGAAGTGGAAGTTAATCAGTAGAACTGCCCCAGTTCAAACTAAAGCAGCTGTTGCTCCTTTGCAGTAAGAGCAGATCTCAACCCTTAAAAAAATGAGCAAAAACAAAAACAAAAAGAACTTTCACTATAGACATCTTTTATGGAGAGAGAGAGAAGAAAAGACTTCAAATCCTGAGGTTCCTAAAGGCAAATCAACTCCAGATAAAGTCCCAAAGGGATATATGAACTGGTCCCTATTTGACAAGGCTTTCTTGGAAGAGTTCAAAAAGGATCTTAAAAGAGTTAGAAGTAAAATAGGGAAAGGAAATGAGATCTTTGCAAGAGGGTATAGAAAAGGAAAAACAAAAATTATTTGATGAAAAATAAAGTTGATGAAATGGAAAAAGCATATAACTCCTTACAAAATAGATATGAAAAAGATACCAATTCATTGAAAAATAAAATTTGTGAAATGGAAAAAAAAAATGCAATGAACAAAACAATTCAGTTGGCCAAATGCAAAAGGAGATAAATAAGGTAATTGAAGAAAATAATAAACTAAAAATTAGAATTAAACAAATAGAAATAAATGACTCAACAAGACTTTAAGAATCAGTGAAACAAAACAAAAAAAAGAAAAAAAAATAAAAGAAATATTAAACACCTTGTGGGAAAAACAATTAACCTAGAAAATAGATCTAGGAGAAACAATCTAAGAATTATTGGATTTTCAAAAAGCCATGATGAAAAAAAAGAACCTAGACATTATTTTACAAGAAATCATAAAGGAAAACTTCCTGATGTCCTAGAATCAGAAGGTAAAATAGGCATTGAAAGAATTCACCAATCACCTCCTGAAAGAGACCACAAAATGAAAACTCCAAGAAATATTATGTCTAAATTTTAGAACTATCAGACCAAGGAAAAAATATTGCAAGCAGCCAGAAAGAAATAATTTAAACACCAAAGAGTCACAATCAAAATTACCCAGGACTTGGCAGCTTTTACCTTAAAAGGTCAAAGGGCCTGGATGTAAAGACCACGTTAGCACCCTGGATACTTTAAAATCAGCTGGAGTCAGGATAAGCAAAAGTCCTTGGTCTTTATTCTTTGTTGAAGGGAGAAGAGAGAGAGTGGACACAGGAATCTCCTCTTCTTCTACCGCTAGGAGTCACACTCATTTGTCTTACTTCACCCTTTTATCCCTTCTCCCAATCTCCCCATACACTAACCAATCAAGCCAGCACAGAATGGTGGGGCAGGCCATTTTCCAGGCAAATGCTAAGAGAGTATTGTCCAATAAGTAATTAGCCTTAAGTGCTCAGTTATCCAAGTGTATATACTCAGAGATTTAGCCCTTTACACCTAGAATCTGACATTCTGAAAGGTAAAGGAACTTGGATTACAGCCAAGAATAAATATCCAACTAAAATAAGCATTATTTTTCAGGAAAGAACATGGACATGTAATGACACAGGTGAATTTTATTTATTTCTGATGAAAATACCAGAGCTAAACAACAAAAAAATTGATCTACAAACACAGAACTAAAGAGAAGCATAAAAAGGTAACAAAGGAAAGATCTCTTAAGAACTATAATTCTCTTGTCGATATACTTAGAGAGTGAGAATATAATTTGATTTTATTATGACAGTATAAAAAATAAATTAGATGTGGAAAGGAGATTTTACTGGAAAAAGAGGGAAAAGGAGATAAAATAAGGGAAATTATGTCTCAAAAAGAGACAAAGAAGACCTGTTATAACTGAGGGAAAGAACAAAGGAGGAAGAGTATTGTGTGAATCTTACTCTAATCCGATTTGGTTCAAAGGGAAAATATTAGACATAATTGCTTTACAGAGAAACTTCTCTCACCTTTTTGAAAAGTGGGAGGGGAAAGCAAAAAGGGAAGGGGTAGGCTAAATAGAAGGGAATACAGAAATAGTATGGGAGATGTATAATAAAAGGGGAGAGACCTAAAGGGGAAGGACTTCTTGAGGCAATTGGTCCTCATAAGATAAATTCTGGGGAGGAGGGAAAGAGGAAAAGGAAAGAGAAAAATATAATCTGGGGATAATAAGACGCCAGGAAATAAAGAATTAGTAGTTTTAACTATAAATGTGAATGGGGTGAACTTTTCAATAAAGCAAAGGCAGATAGCAGAATGGATTAAAAGCCAGAATCCTACAATATATTGTTTACAAGAAACACATTTAAAGCAGAGTGATACATACAGAGTAAAGGTAAAAGGCAGGAGTGGAATCTATTATGCTTCAGGTGAAGTAAAAAAAAGCAGGGATAGCCATTCTGATCTCAGATCAAGCAAAAACAAAAATTGATCTAATTAAAAGAGATAAGGAAGGAAACTATTTCTTGTTAAAGGATACCATAGATAATGAAGCAATATCAATGCTAAATATAAATGCACCAAGTGGTTTAGCATGGAAATTTCTAACAGAGAAATTAAGAGAGCTACAAGAAGAAACAGACATCAAAACTGTAATAGTGGGAGATTTCAACCTTGCTCTCTCAGAACTAGATAAATCAAACCATAAAATAAATAAGAAAGAAGTTAAAAGAGGTAAATAGATACTAGGAAAGTTAAGTATGATAGATCTTTGGAGAAAATTGAATGGAGACAGAAAGGAGTAAACTTTCTTCTCTGTAGTTCATGGAATCTATACAAAAACTGGCCATATATTAGGACATAAGGAGCTCAAAATCAAATGCAGAAAGGCAGAAATACTAAATGCATTCTCTTCAGATCACGATGCAATAAAAACTACATTTAATAAAAAGCCAGGGGAAAATAGACCAAAAATAATTGGAAACTAAATAATCTCATTCTAAAGAATGAATGGGTGAAAGCAAATCATAGATACAATTAATAATTTCATCCAAGAAGATGACAATAATGAGACAACATACCAAAATTTGTGGTTTGTAGTCAAAGTGGTAATAAGGGGAAATTTTATATCTCTAGATGCTTACTTGCACAACATAGAGAAAGAGAGGACCAATGATTTGAGCTTGCAACTAAAAAAGCTAGAAAAAGAGCAAATTAAAAACCCCCAATCAAATACCAAACTTGAAATTCTAAAAATAAAAGGAGAGATTAATAAAATTTAAAGTAAAAAAAACCTATTGAATTAATAAATCAAAGTAAGAGTTTGTCTTATGAAAAAAACCAACAAAATAAATAAACCTTTAGTGAATTTGAGGAAAATCAAAATGTTACTCTTAAAAATGAAAAGGGACAATTTTCTACCAATGAAGAGGAAATTAGAGCAATAATTAGGAGTTACTTTGCCCAACTTTATGTCAATAAATTTAATAACCTAAGTGAAATAGAGGAATACCTACAAAAATATATATTGCCCAGATTAACATAGGAGGAAATAAATTGCTTAAATAGTCCCATCTTAGAAAAAGAAATAGAACAAGCTATTAATCAACACCTTAAGAAAAAAATCCCCAGGAACAGATGGAATTACATGTGAATTCTACCAAACATTTAAAGAACAATCAACTCCAAAATTATATAAACTATGTGAAAAAATAAGGAGTGAAGGACTCCTACCAAATTCTTTTTATGACACAGACATAGTCCTGATACCTAAATCAGGTAGGATGAAAATAGAGAAATAAAATTATAGACTAATCTCTCTAATGAATATTGATGCAAAAGTCTTAAATAAAATATTAGCAACAAGATTACAAAAAGTCCATCCCAGAATAACACACTATTTCTAAGTAGGATTTATATCAGGAATGTAGGGGTAGTTCAAAATTAAGAAAACTATAATGTGCTATATCAATAACCAAATTAACAAAAAACAATATGATCCCCAGAAAAAGCATTTTTATAAACTCCAACACCCATTCATATTAAAAACACTATAGAGTATAGGAATAAATAGACTTTTCCTTAAAATAGTAGCATCTATTTAAAACCATCAGTAAACATCATATGTAATGGGGATAAACTGGAACCATTCCCAATAAGATCGGGGGAAAACAAGGTGGCCCACTATCACCATTACCCTTTAATATTGTATTAGAAAGGCTAGCTTTGGCAATAAGAGAAGAAAAATAGTTTAAAGGAATTAGACTAGGTAATCTACACTTTGCAGATGATATAATGGTATACTTAGAGAACACCAGAGAATCAACTAAAAAGGTATTAGAAATAATCCACACCTTTAGCAAAGTTGCATGATACAAAAGAAATCCACATAAATCATCAGCATTTTATGCATCACTAACAAAATCCAACAGCAAGAGATACAAAGAGAAATTTAATGACTACAAATTTATTTATAATGACTATAAATAATATAAAATATTTGGGAATCTATCTGCCAAGGGAAAGTCAGGAACTATATGAGCAAAACTACAAAATACTTTCCACATAAATAAAGTCAGATCTAAACAATTGGAAAAATATCAAGTGCTCTTGGATAGGTTGACAATAATATGACAGTATTATAATAAAGATGACAATATTCCTTAAACTAATCTATTTATTTAGAGCTACATCAATCAAACTCCCAAGAAACTATTTTACTGACCTAGCAAAAATAACAATAAAATTCATCTGGAAGAACAAAAGATCAAGAATCTCAAGGGAATTAATGAAAAAAAGATTAAATGAAGGTAGCCTAGCTATACCAGATCTAAAACTATATTATAAAGCAGTAGTCTTCAAAACCATTTGGTACTGGCTAAGAAATAGACTAGTTGATCATTCACTAATACAGCAATCTAGTGTTTGACAAACCCAAAGACCCCAGGTTTGGGAATAAGAATTCACTATTTGACAAAAATTGGTGGAAAAATTGGAAACTAGTATGGCAGAAATTAGTCAGCCAGAAATATTCCTACCCCACTGATTCAGCACTCATTCATATGCTGGCTCCTTTTCACCCAGGGCTCCTTTTCAGAAGCACAGCTGGGCCTGGCATTCCTGATCAGCTTAGGTTCTCTCATTCTTCCTGTACTCAGGCCAAGACTCCTTTTGCAAAGACACCTTTGTCCCAAAGGTGAAATTTCCTTTAGTTCCTGCTGAGGCTCCAGCCAAACCAGTTGTCCTCAGGGTTTCCCACTTGGTGTTTCTGCAGAGGTAGACTGAAGAAGTTTGTACTTCATATTGGTTAATCCTGGTTTGGGAGCTTTCTTCAGATCTCCTTGGGTTGTGCCAGGAGGACCCTTGATCTGCCACAAATCCTCTTGATCTTTCACCAGTCTATGTTTGCCGTGAGGTGCAAATTTGTTGTGATTGTGGGGGAAATCTGGAGAACTTGAAATGTATTGACCTACTCTGTCATCTTCCCAGAATGCTGCCCCTAGTCTTATATTTCCAAACATATACACATATATATTAAATTGGAAAGGGTGAGGAGAAAACATAACAACAAAAAGCATCCTTTGGTTAGTTACCAAACTGAAAACAGTATAATGAAATAGAGTTAAGGAAATGGTTATTTTGATCATTGTCTTCTGAAAAGATTCAAGGGGGTTCAATGTTAGAAAGCTATTTTTAATGGAATGTCTTAGAACAATATGAGTGCCTACTGCTTAAAATACTAAGTGTAACATACGAATGAAATTCTATCATTTTTTATTTTGCCAAACTTAGCTTGAAATTGCTAAAGAAAAGAGTTATGACAACACAGAAATGTTTTTACAAAAGAAAAGTAAGTATGACATTTGCAATCAACTTTGGAAGTGAAACTTCTTTTCCTGAATCTTTTAAGAGAATAGGAATTTCCAAAGAGGCTCCATGAATTATTGGTACGGTTACAATTAAAAGCAAGGAAACATACCCATTTTGGGTACTAGGGATATTCAAACTATTTAAAAATGTTTGAGGTTCAATTAAAATTCAAAATGTGTTTTGCCAGTCACTCATTTTCCTTGTTATTTTAAAATTCTTGTGTACTTTAATGAAAAGTAAATTTACGTAGTTTTGAAATTAATTTATATTCACCTTATAAACACATTTCACAAGGGATATTCAAACTTCTAGAAGTCATCAAAGATTTTTTGGGTTAGAAGTAACTTGTAGTAGGACAATTTTACACAATAAATAAGAGCCCAACATATTTGGAACTTACTTCATTAAAGGTTATGGATCTTCAATTTAACTAAGATATTAATGTGAATGATATTTAACTGTTTACCTACACAACAAATACCTGAGAACTAGAGTTGTCTCTGTACTTCTTGGGTTGCCATATTTTGTATCCACCTTCTTTGGAAAATAAACATATAAACTTACATTTTCCCTTATTGGCCAACTTTTTAAAGTTCATACTTTTCTTTTTAAATTATCATTATTAGCTCTCCTATTACCCAGTTTGACCAATCCTTTTGATGTTTCAAATATTCCACATTTATTGCTTATAATTGTTGTTCCTGTTGTTCTTCTAGCTCCCTACATGCAGGCATTCATTAATCTATATTCCAGGGGTCCTCAAACTTTTTAAATAGGGGGTCAGTTCACTGTCCCTCAGACTGTTGGAGGGCCAGACTATAGTAAAAGCAAAAACTATGAACAAATTCCTATGCACGCTGCATGTATCTTATTTTGAAGTGAAGAAACAAAATGGGAACAAATACAATATTTAAAATGAAGCAAAGTTAAATCAACAAACTTACCAGTATTTCAATGGGAATTATAGGCCTACTTTTGACTAATGAAATGGTCAATGCCTGGTTCCATATTTGCCACTGCTAGTCATAACAAGTGATGCAAGTGTGCATTCCTTAGTCTTGATCTGGTTGAAGATTTCAAATGTTTCATTCTAGAAAAAGTCTGTTTACAGACATAAGTGCTGCCAAAGATGGTCGCCATTTTGAGTGCATGGTTCCTGAGATGAGGGTATGTCTCAGAGGGGAGAGATGCATAGAAATTATGAAGGCTGCTTGACTTGAATGCGTCTTTCAGAGAGTCACAATTCTGCAGTTCAGCCAGTTCCATTTGGTAAATTTTCAGAGAGTCACAATTCTGCAGTTCAGCCAGTTCCATTTGGTAAATTGTATCTACCTTTTCAATGTCAATAGAAAATGGGGTATGGAAAAGCTGCATGTCCTGTTCATGGAGATGAAGCTCTTTAAATCTAAACTGGAATTCCTTTTGCAATTTTTCCAGTGAATCCACACATGTTTTGTTTGGCAATGCAATCAGTGGTTTTTCCGCTAACAGATTTTGAGTTGTGGGGAGATAGCAGTTTTCCTCCTTCACGTCTTTGATGAGAAGACCTAATTTTATTTCAAATGCTTTGACATGTGATTGCATATCACAGATGAGCTTCCCCTTTCCTTGAAGTTGCATATTGAAATTGTTGAGTAGCTCTGTTACATCTGTCAGAAAGGCAAGGTGCTATTTCCATTCTGCATCATTGAGCTCTGGTACTTCTTTGTTTTTTGAAAGCAGAAAAGTTGTAATCTGTGGAAGTAAGTCATAGAAACGTTTCAAAACTCCCTCAACTCTGTGGACTTCTGTGTGATATAGAACATCTTCATACTAAACATTTAGCTCAGACAGAAATTCCTGAAATTGTCTCTGATTTAGTGCATTAGCTCTAATGAAGTTAACACAAGATACCACAATTTTTGTAACAGATTCCACTTCAGTGATTTACTACACAACACTTGTTGGTGGATGAGGCAGTATATGGCTATTGGATGAGAATTGTTATGTTTGTCCATCTTTTGGTTAATGCGAGCAATTACTCCTTTCTTAAACCCCACCATTCTAGGAGCACCATCAGTTGTCACGCTGGCTAGTTTAGCCCAGAACAGCTCCAAACCATTCATAGTATGGCAAACCTTTTCATAGATATCCTCTCCTGTAGTTGTTCCTTTGAGGCTTTGCAGTGCAGCAAGCTCTTCTATGACTTCAAAATAATAAGTCATCTCATGAATAAAAATTAGAAGTTGTGCAGAATCATGAACATCATTGCTTTCGTCAAGTGCCAAGGAAAAATATAAATTTTTTTTTATGGAGTTTTGCGAATGCTGATGCAGATTGAGTCCCATTTCTTCAATCCTCTGTGTAATTGTAGGTCCTGAAAGACTCACTGTACTAAATAAATGGGCCTTCTCTGGACACATCTCTTTGGCAACAAAAGAAGGCATTCTTTAACAAATTCTCCCTCCACAAATGGTCTGCCAGTGAGTGCAGTTGGCACTCTGGCACAAGTTTGGCAACTTGAAAACTCACTCACAGTGATGAAATATTTAGCTGCTTCTTCTTCACAAAAGTATTTTGCTAAGTTGTCAATGTATTTTTCAGTTTTAATATTTTATCTTTTCTCACTTCTCCAATCAAACAATCATATTTAACTTTATATTGAGTTTCATAGTGTCCATGCAAATTATATTCTTTGAACACAGATACTATATTCTGGCATATCAGACATATAGTTCTTTCATTGTACTGCATGAAAAAGTAATCATAAATCATAAGTTCACTGTTCTTTGAATATTCTACACTCCGAGTCAATTTTTCTTTTCTTGACATCATTATTTCCTAGGGATTCCAAAATATTCCAATGTGTGTATATATATATATATATATATATATATATATATATATATACACACACACACATATATACATACACACACACACACACACACACAGTGCTACAAAAACAATATACCAGCAATAACTTTGCCTACACAGAGACATACAGACTGCAATGCCCAACTTCCTCCAAGCTGCCTCTGTGCTGTGATGCCTCCGTTTCCCGCACTCTCTCTCCCACTCCTCGCACTTCCACTTCCGACCTTCCCTGCTACAGTGAATTCCCCCTGCAGCAGCCGTGACATGCGTAGCATGCTTGTACATCCCCCGTGCCTGTCTGTTATGGTGGCTGCCATTACATTACATGGCCATGGGCTGTCAGTTCTCTGTCTTCTGCATCTCTCTCCCTTCCCCACACCACATACCCTGGCCTGGGAACTCACCTCACCTCGGTATCGCCTCACACTCTGTCTCTGCTGCCTCAGCCCAGTGCCGGAAGCATGCATTGCTAACACGCATTTAGGTCAAACGTCACTTCCGGTCTGATTTTGCCATAATCTGGTGGGCTGCACAAACGTCCTCAGTGGGCCACATCTGGCCCGTGGGCCGCATCTGGCCCGTGGGCCATAGTTTGAGGACCCCTGCTATATTCTTTGCTATCTTTTTAAATTTATTTTTTCTCTCCTGGTCTTTCACACTAAGCTGTGAATCATTTTTCCAGGTTCCTTTCCTGAATTTTTACATCACTTTTAACTTATGCCAATTATATAACATCCATGAGCAGATAATGAAGATGAAAAGCAATATGGCATAATGTGCATGTCTATATGTATATATAGCCTTGGGTTTAGGATTACTTAGACTCAAACCCTGCTACTGAAATGTATTACCTGTGTGTTGAAGACAAGTCAATTAATTCTTTATTCCACCAAGCAATGTTCCAAGAGAGGGTTTCCATGCTGGGAGTTCTACATCCTAATAAAATCACAGTTATTGAGGCTTCTATTTTCTATTCCCCCAACATGTCATTTATCATCTTTCTTTTTTTAAAATAGCTTTTTATTTACAAGTTATATGCATGGGTAATTTTTTTTTTTTTACAACATTGACAATTGCCAAACCTTTTATTCCACTTTTTCCCCTCCCTCCCCCCATTCCCTCCCCCAGATGGCAGGTTGACCAATACAAGTTAAATATGTTAAAGTATAAATTAAATACAATATAAGTATACATATCATCTTTCTTTATTCTATGATAATATGACATAGGTTAATAATATTTTAGTGCCAGAGTGAGGAATACCCAATTTAAATCCAGTCAGATAATTGTATTAGATGTGTGACCCTGGACAAGTCACTTCATCTCAATAAATTTTAGTAAAATCTTTAGGTCATATCTTATGAAATAACAGATAGGTTGCAATATAAAATCAGAACTCGTAAAGGGCATTGCTATATCCAGAATTTGTCATATTGATAAAATTCAATGATTTTTAAGATTATATATATCTTTAAAACTATAAGGAAGTCTTTATATTTTATTTCCTCAACTAATATGCATGGTGACAAATGGAAAGGACTATGCCATATACCTGGACATTCTTAATGAAGCCTAGTTTTGATCACTCCCCCCCAAATTTACAATGACTACTTGTTGAACAAATACATGAATCAATACCATATAGTCTATGAACTCTCCAGCTAACTTTATCATATTGATTCCAATGTAAGAATTCAAGGCTACAATTTTAAAATACTTCTCCTGTTCATATCATGTGTAAAAATAGAGTGGGAAATACAGTTTTTAAGTGTTTTATATTTCCTGATGTACCTACCTAATGTATTATGCTAATGAGGTTTTATTTCTTTCAGAGTAGGACTGATATCCAAAAACATTTTTTAAGTTGCTGTGGACTTTCTCAAAGTATTTAAATAAACTGTTGCATTTTCCCAAGTCAGAATATGGAAATATGGGATTTCATGATTTTTTAATATTTTTTCTCCACAATAACAGGTTAAAATGATTTTTAGTATTCATATCTACAAGATTTTGAGTTCCAAATTTTTCTTCCTCCTTCCTTCTCCTTCCCTTTTCCCAAAGTGGCAGATAATTTGATATAAGTTATACATATGCTAACCATGTAAAACATATTCCTATATTAGTCACAGTTCTGGAAAGAGAAACAGATCAAAGAAAAATAAAACCCAAAATAGAATAAGTAAAAAAATATTCTTCAATCTACATTTAGAGTTCTTCATCTTTTTTAACTGTATGTAGAAAACAGTTTTCTTCACAAGCACTTTTTACTTGGATTATTGAATAGCTAAGAATAACTGAGTCATTCATAACTGATCATCACACAGTATTGCTGATAGTATATATATATATATATATATATATATATATTTTCTGATTCTGTTAATTTCACTTTGCATCAGTTTTTACAAGTCTTTCCAAGGTTTTGTGAAATCTTCCTGTTTATAATATCTTATTGAACAGTAGTATTTTATTACAGTCATATGCCACAACTTGTTCAGTCATTCCCAAATTGATGGGCAACCCCACAATTTCTCATATTTTACCACCATATATTGGACTGTTCTAAATATTTTTGCACATGTAGATGCTTTCCCCCTTTTTATGATCTGTTCAGGACACAGATCTACTAGTGGTATTGTTAGATCAAAGGGTATGCACAATTTAGTGGTCCTTTGAGCATAATTCCAGAACCCAAAAGGGTTGGATCCATTAAAAACTCTATTAATAGTGCATTGGCATCCCAATTTTCCTGCATCCTCTTCAACATTTTTCATTTTTTGGGGGGGTTATATTAGTCAATCTGATAGGTACCTCAGAGTTGTTTTATATTCTTCTTCACATGCCTATAGAAAGTTTGGCTTTCTTCATCTGAAAATTGCTTCTTCAAGATAATTGTATAAATTTGTTGTAGATAGCCACAGACAGTGGGGGAAATCTGGGTTAAGGTATAAGAACCTTCAGCCCAGGGGGAACCTGCTGATAATGTCTGATTCATCTCCCCATCTCCTGTTGGGGCATCTCACCCTTCCTGAGAAGTCAAGGGTGGGGCATGACCACTTGTGTTCTACTTGAAACAAGAGATACTTACAGTAAAGATGCATTTATATATCAATAGAAAAGTGTTTATAGTTAGCACTTGAGCAGTGTGCTGTGGTGATGTGGTGATGTAATGATTCTATAGCATATGCTATAGAATGGTTCTGAGCACATGCTTAGTTTGCTGTAATGATGTAATCATACTAAGGTATTTAGGGGCTGAGAGGACTTGAAAAAAATGGACTCCATCTGTGACTATCCTTGTGGGTCTCCTGCTTCATCACTCCTCCACTAAGACCAAGGACCCAGGGTGGTCCCGAGATCCTCCAGAGAGCTAGTCCAGATGGTATATTTTGGCACCCCAGCTTGGGGGCTCTAGAAAGCACACTACAATATGTATACATATATTGGATTTAACATATATTTTAACATGTTTAACCTATATTGGATTACTTGCTATCTAGGGATGGGGGTGGGGGAAAGTGGGAGAAAATTGGGAATGAAGGGTTTTGCAAGCATCATTGTGGAAAAATTATCCATGCATATGTTTTGAAAATAAAAAGCTTTAATAAAATAAGGGAAAAAACTACTTCTTCATATCCTTTGACCATTTATCAATTGGAGAATGCTAGTATTCTCATAAATTTGACTCAGTCATCTACATATTTGAGAATTAAGACTTCTATTAAAGACACGTGCTATAAAAAGTGTTTCCCAGTTTTCTGTTTTTCTTCTAATCTTGGCTGTATTCTCTTTTTTTGCACAAAAACTTTTTATTTCAAAATAATCAATATCATCTATTTTACATTTCATAATGTTCTTTATCCCTTGTTTGATCATAAATTTTTCCTTTACATTTAGCATACAAATAATTTGACAGACAATTCCTTGCTCTTCTAATTTGCTGATTCTGTCACCCTTTATGTCTAAATCATACAACTGTTTTGATACATGGTATAAGATATTTGGCCATCCCTAGTTTGTATCATATTGCTTTCTAATTTTCCTTGCAGTTTATTATTTTTTTGATAAATAATGAGTTCTTACCCTAAAAGCTGGGATTTTTGGATTTTTCAAAGTTTACTGTCTAGAGTTACTATGGGTCACTGCCGTGTCTTGTGTTGCAAGTTTATTTCACTGAAACACCACTCTCTATCTTAGTATCAGATAATTTTGATGATTACTGCTTTACAATATAGTTTGAAATCTGGTATTGTTAGATCATCATTCTTTGTATGCTTTTAAAATTGATTCCCTTGATATTTTTCTTTTGTTTTTACAGATAAACTTTGTTGTTATTTTTTTCTAGCTTTTATCAAATAACTTTTTGGTTATTTGATTGTTATGATACTGAAAAAGTAAATTAGTTCAGGTGGAATTATAATTTTTATTATATTGGCTTGGTCTACCCATGTGAAATTGATATTCCTCCAATTCTTCATATTTTACTTTATTTGTATAAAAATGTTTTGTAATTGTGTTCATGTAATTCCTGTATTTGTCTTAGCAGGTAGACTCCCAAGTATTTTATATTGTTCACAAGTATAGTAAATGTAATTTCTCTTTCTCTTTCTTGCTGCTGGGATTTGCTGGTCATGTAAAGAAATACTGATGATATATTTAGATTTATGTAGATTTATCTTATATCCTGCAAATTTGATAAAGCTATTAATTATTTCAAATAATTTTAGTTGATTCTCTAAGATTATCCAAATATACCATCATATCATCTGCAGAGACTAATGTGTATTTTTTTTCTTGTTGCCATTCATTTTCTCCCCCACCCTTTTTATATTTCTGTAGCTAACATTTTTAGTAATTACATCAGGTAACAGTGGTGATAGTGGAATTTTTGCTTCACCCTTGATCTTATTGGAAAGACTTCTAGCTTATTCCAATTACAGATAATTCTTGCTGAGGGTTTTAAATAGATATTGCCTATCATTTTTAGGAATGTTACCTTTATTGTTATGCTATCTATTTTTTTTTAATAGAAATAGATACAGTATTTTTGTCAAAAAAAATTTTAGCATTCATTGAGGTAATCCTATTGGTTTTGTTATTAACATGGACAATTATGTTCATCAATTGCCCTAACATTGGACCAATTCTGCATTCTTGACATAAATTCCACTTGATCATAGTGCATAATCCTTGTGATATATTACTCTGATGACTTTGATAAATTTTTCAGATTATTTTCATTAGGCAAATTGGTCTATAATTTCTGTTTTCTTTCTTAGCTAGTCTTGATTTAGGTATAAGCACCATATTTGTGTCATAAAAACAGTTTAGTAGAATTACTTCTGCACCTATTTCCCCAAATGGTTTATATAGTATTGGATTTAATCATTCTTTAAATGTTTAGTAAAATTCAGTAGTGAATCCATCAGGGCCTGAGAATTTTTTCCTAGGTAATTAATTAATGGCTTGTTAAATTTATTTTTTCTAACATTGTGTTATTTAGCTTTTCTAATTCCTCATCTGTTAATATGGACAATTTATATTTTCATAAATACTTTTGTTCAGATTGTCTGATTTATTGGCATACAACTGAGCAAAATGGTATCTAATGATTTCTTTAATTTCTTTTTTCATTGATGGTGATTTCACCTCTTTCATTTTTGATATTGGATATTTGTTTTTTCTTCTTTCTTTTTTATTTTTTTTTATTTATTTTTTTTATTTAATAGCCTTTAATTTACAGGATATATACATTGGTAACTTTACAGCATTAACAATTGCCAAACCTCTTGTTCCAATTTTTCACCTCTTACCCCCCCCACCCCCTCCCCTAAATGGCAGGATGACCAGTAGATGTTAAATATATTAAAATATAACTTAGATACACAATAAGTATACATGACCAAAACATTATTTTGCTGTACAAAAAGAATCAGACTCTGAATTATTGTACAATTAGCTTGTGAAGGAAATCAAAGATGCAGGTGTGCATAAATATAGGGATTGGGAATTCAATGTAATGGTTTTTAGTCATCTCCCAGAGTTCTTTTTCTGGGTATAGCTAGTTCAGTTCATTACTGCTCCATTAGAAATGATTTGGTTGATCTCGTTGCTGAGGATGGCCTGATCCATCAGAACTGGTCATCATCTAGTATTGTTGTTGAAGTATATAATGATCTCCTGGTCCTGCTCATTTCACTTAGCATCAGTTCGTGTAAGTCTCTCCAGGCCTTTCTGAAATCATCCTGTTGGTCATTTCTTACAGAACAGTAATATTCCATAATTTTCATATACCACAATTTATTCAGCCATTCTCCAACTGATGGACATCCATTCAGTTTCCAGTTTCTAGCCACTACAAAAAGGGCTGCCACAAACATTCGTGCACATACAGGTCCCTTTCCCTTCTTTATAATCTCTTTGGGATATAATCCCAGTAGTAACACTGCTGGATCAAAGGGTATGCACAGTTTGATAACTTTTTGAGCATAGTTCCAAACTACTCTCCAAAATGGTTGGATTCGTTCACAACTCCACCAACAATGAATCATTGTCCCAGTTTTCCCACTTCCCCTCCAACAATCATCATTATTTTTCTTCTTTCTTTTTTAAATGAAATTAAACAGTGCCTAATCTATCTTTTTTTTCATTTAAAAAATTAGATTTATGTATTGGCTCAATAATGGGTTTTTTTGTAGTTTTAATTTTATCAATTTCATGTTTGAGTTTCAGGATTTCTAATTTGGTGCTCAATTTTTAGTTTTGCTTTTTTTCATTTTTTAGTTGCTCCCCCAATAAATTGATCTGTTCTTTTTTCAATTTTGCTGATGTAAGAATTCAGAGAAATAAATTTCCCCCTAAATACTGCTTTGGCTGTGCACCATAAATGTTGGAATGTTATCTCATTGTTCTCATTCTCTTTAATGAAATTACTGATTATTTCTATAATTTATCCCTTTATCCACTTATTTTTATAAGATTATCTTGTTTCCAATTAATTTTAAAACTCTCTTTCCATTGCCCTTTTCCAAAAATAGCTTTTATTGCGTTAATATTCAAAAATAATTCATTTAATATGTCTACCCTTTTACACTTGATTTTGAGTTATTTATTTCCTAATACACAGTTAGTTTTTGTGTAGGTGACATTTGCTATTGAGAAAAACATATATTCCCTTCTATTATTTTCAGTTTCTTCAAAAGTCTGTCATATCTATTTTAATTTTTAGGATTTTATTTATTGCCTTAATTTCTTCCTTGTTTAATTTTGGTTGGATTTGTTAAATCCTGAGAGGAGACAATTAAAGCCCTCTTCTAGTATAGTTTTGCTGTGTATGTCTTCCTAAAACTTACTTAAATTCTCCTTTAAAAAATTTGTATACTATACCAACTTTGTATATATTTTGTACTGATTTTGCTTCATTATCTATGGCACTTTCTAACAAAATGTAGTTTTCTAGCTTGTTTCTTTTCATTAGGTTTATTTTTGCTTTGACTTTGTCTCAATTAGCTTATATACTTTCTGTTCAATTTTACCAATTTTACTTTTTAAGTAGTTCTTTTCTTTTTTGAAGCTGTTATTCTTTTTTTTCCCCATAATTCTTGTCACCACTCACATTTCTTTCCCCCATTTTTCTTCTGCCTTTCTTATATAATTTTGAGCTTTATAAACTAACTTTTTGTAATTTTCTATGAGTTCTTCCTGACTATGTGACCACTTCCTGTTTTTCTTTGGGGTTTTGCTCATAGATACTTTGATTTTATTATCTTTTTTCTGAGTCTGTGTCTTGATCTTCCCTTTTACCATAATACTTTCTATAGTTAGATTCTATTGTTGTTGTTGTTGTTGCTTGTTCATCTTTTGTGGGGCTCCCCCCTTTCTTTTAAATTTGACTTCTGCTCCCAGAGTGGAAGGGGCACTGTCTTAGTTATCTTGCACCAGAGGCTCCAGGTACTGGCTGTTTGACTGGTGTTGCACTGATTTTGCCTTGAAGCCCATGGAGACCTACTTGTCTGTTACTGATCTGGGGGATTTTTGTGTTAGCTTGTGCTGACACCTTACCTAGTGCTCATTTAAGGTCCCAGATCCTGGGTCTAGCATGTACTTGAAGTTAGTGGGGGTTTTCTGTCTTTCCCTGGGGATACACTAAAATGCATGGTGGTATGGCTTCTGGTGGCTGTGTGTTTGCTTTGAAGTACATATGGTTGACTTCTATCTGTTTGCCAAGAACCACACTGAAGCAAGTGGAGGTCTAGCCTCTGCTGGGTTGCCAATTTCTTTGGGGGCTACAGGAAAACCTCTGGCAGTTCTCAGAATTGGAGTTTGCCCATTTCCCTGATTACACTGAGGAATATTGAAGACCTTGGTGTTGTGTTTTTCTTCTCTACTACACTGGAGCTCAGTATCTACCATTGGTTTGCTGAGGTAGGATTTATTGCTGGCTTGCTAGCCTTCTTCCTGTCCTAGAATGTACTCACATTTTCCCCAAGTGAGACAGCTTCCCTTCCAATCTTCCAAGTTGCTTGGGCTCAGAGATTGATTCACTCCCTCATTTTGCTGGTTTTGCTGTTCTAGAATTTATTTTGGTCACTATTTTATGATTCTTTGGAGGTAAATAGAGTTATCATGGTTTACTGGTTTACTTGGCTGCTGCCAGTCTCATGGATTTATTTTTCTTTAGGTACAACTCAAGAATCTTTTCTTGAAGCATTGCTTCATTCTTTCCAGGTTTTGACAAACCATCAAACCAGTGGCACCATGATGCTGATCAAATTTTATTTTTCCAGTCTTGGTAGTAAAAATCCAAGGTATTAGTGGAATCCTTGAATAATCAAAAGGATTAGTCTGCCAAAACAACAAGATTGAATCATATGTGGTCTAGCTATCTGTTTTATAGGATCATAACCCATAATGGATCATAAAATTTAAAACTGAAAAGGGTCTTAGGCTAATCCTTTCAGAGGTGGAGATTCTTGCCCAAGGTTATATAACTGGAAAATAGTAATGACAGTGTTGTTTTTGTAGGTCAGAGGACCAAAATGGCATCTCTATGTTGGGGTCAAAGTACAGGTTGTCTAGCCTGTGGCTGATCAGACCAATATTAGCTTGAAAGAATTCTCTAACATATGTCTGGAAGAAATAATCTATATGAATATTCAAAGTGGAGTTATCAAGTAGTAGCTTTGGCATTTAAACCTTTCTTTAAAAAAATAAAATCCAGTATAGATTTTTACACTGTTACAAGCCCTTAATTGTATTACTGGTTCATCTTTTTGCCCATTTAAATCAATAGAAAAAATTATCAAACTTTAGACAGAGTTATATGGCTTTTTGTTCTGGTTACAGTTTGTACTCTATTATTCCAGAAATATAATAATTATAGACATTTATATAGCATCATTTTATGATCTCTTAATTTTTCCATATATAGAACTGCAATTTTCCCAATTATGTAAAAAGATATTTTCAACATTAATTTTTGTAAGATTTTGGGGTTCCAAATTTTTTTCTTCCTTTTCCTTTCTTCTCCCAAGATGGCAAGAAATCTAACATAGGTTGTATATGTACAATAATTTTAAATATATTTCTATATTTCTCATGTTGTGAAAGACAAATGAGAAAAGAGAATAATCATGAGAAAGAATAAGACAAACAATTGAAACTAGTATTCAATTGGGGTTAAGTGATTTGCTCAGGGTCATAGAGCTAGGAAATGTTAAGTGTCTGAGACCAGATTTGAATTCAGTTTCTCCTGATTTCAGGCCTAGTGCAGTGGATATATGGTACCACCTAGCTGCCCCTCACCTTCAAATTCTATGCTATTACCAAAAAAAACCAAACAAACAAAAAAAAAACTTTGAAAACAATAACAACAATAACAAAATCCTCCTATAAAACATTTTTTGCACATATGAGCATTTCCCCTCTATTATTAAATTCTTTTGTCGACGGTTTCTTTATAATATAATTTTAGTTCTGGTACAGGTGGGCCACCTTTCTTTACATTAAAATAAAATAATCCATTTGATATTTTTGATCTTTTGTTTTTCCAGATGAGTTTTGTTATTATTTTTCTAGTCCTGTAAAATCATTTTTGGCAGTTTGATTGGTATGGCACTGAATAAGTATATAAATTTAGGAATAAATGTCATTTTTATTCTATTAGCTTAGCCTATCCATGAGTACTTGATTTTCTTGCAGTTGTTTAGATATGGCTTTATTTGTGGGAAAAGTCCATTTTAAATGTGTTGATATAGTTCTTGGGTTGGTCTTGGCAGAACAGACTTCTAATTATTTCATATTATTCATAGCTATTTTCAGTGACATTTCTCTTTCTATTCCTTGCTGCTGCTCTTTGTTGATAATATATAGGAATGCCAATGCTTTATGTGAGTTTGTTTTTATCTTGAAACTTTGCAAATTGTTCATTGTTTCAAGAAGTTTTTACTTGTTTCTCTAGGATTTTCTAAATATACCATCATATCATTTGCAAAGAGAGCAGTTTTATTTCCTCATTGCTAGTCTAATTTTTTTCAGTTTCTTTTTTGTTTTCTTTTTAATAAAGCAAACATAACCAGGACAATATTGAATAACAGTGGTGATAACAAGCATCTCTGTTTCACTCCTGATCTTATTGTGAATATTCTAGCTTATTCCCATTATTTATAATGGTTGATAATGGTTTTAGATGGATGTTTTTCATTTTAAGGAAAACTCTATAGTTTCATATTTTTTTTAATATGAATGGGTGCTGTATTTTGTCAAAAGGCTTTTCTGCATTTATTAAGATAACCTCAGGATTTCTCTTAGTTTTGTTACTGATATGGTCAATTATGTTGATAGTTTTCCTAATATAGAACCAGTCTTTTTTCCTGGAATAAATGCTAGCATATTTGTCTAAGTTTATAATCTCTTTACAAAAATTTAAATTTTTTGAATCAATATTCATTAGGGAAATTGGTCTATAATTTTGTTCGCTGTTTCTGATTTTCCTGATTTAAATCCCAGTACCATATTTTTGTCATAAAAGTAATTGGCAGGATTTCTTCTTTGCCTATTGGAATTGCAGTGAAATTGTTACTTAAATATTTTTATAGAATTCACTTGTAAATCCATCCTGCTCTAGAAAATTTTTTCTTAAGGAGTTCATGATGACTTATTCAAATTATTTTTCAAACATGAGGTTATTTAAGTATTTTATTTCATCTTCTGTTAAAATGGACTATATATATATTTGCAAATATTCATCCAATTCAATTTGATTGTCAGATTTATTAGCATAGAATTGAGCAAAATATCTCCTTACTGCTTTATTATTAGCATGGAATTGGACAAAATAGTTCCTTACTGCTTTAGTTTCCCCTTCAGTGGTGGTTAATTCACTCTTTTAATGTTTGACATTGGGCATTTGTTTTTCTTCTTTTTTTCAAATTATATTAACCAAAATTTTATCTGTGTTATTGTTATTGTTTTCATAAATCAAACTTTTAGTTCTATTTATTAGTTCAATATGTTTTTTATTTTCAATTTATTAATCTCATCTTGGATTTTTAGAAGTTTTTATTTGGCATTTAATTGGAGATTTTAAATTTGTTCTTTTTCTAGTTTTTTTTAATTGTGCACCCAATTCATTGATCTTTTTTCTTTATTTTATTTATGTAAGCTTTTAGGGACTTGGATTTTCTTATAATGTCTGCTTTGGCTGAATCCCATAAATTTGCATATGCTGTTTCATCATTGTCTTTCTCTTGGATGAAATTGTTAATTGTTTTTATTATCTATCATTTGACCCATTTATCCTTTAGGATTAGACCATTTAATTTCCAATTAATTTTTGGCCTTTTTTTGGCTCTTTCTTACACATAATTTTATTATATCATGATCTGAAAATGATACATTTAATATTTTTAGTTTTCTGAATTTGTGAATTTTTTATGCCCAAATACAAAGTCAGTTTTTGTGTAGGTGTCATATGCCACTAAGAAAAGTATATTCTTTTCTATCCCCATTCAATTTTCTTTAGTGGTTCATCATATCTAACTTTTCTAAAATTCCCTTATCTTCTTTCTTGTTTATTTTGTGGTTAGCTATATCTAGTTCTGAAAGAGAAAGGTTAAGGTCCCCCATCAGTATAGCAATGCTATCTATTTCTTCCTGTAACTCATTTAACTTATACTCTAAGAATGTTGATGTAATACCAGTTGGGGCATATTATGTTTAGCATTGATATTATTTCATTGTCTATGGTAACCTTTAGCAAGATGCTATTTCCTTCCTTATCTTTTAATTACCTCTATTTTTGCTTTTGCTTTGTCTGATATTGTAATGTCTGAACTAGTTCTCTGGAGGACCTCGGGATTAGCCAGAGTCCTTGGTCTTAGTGGGGGAGTGAAGGAGGCAGGAGAGCTAGCATGTGGCTGGTCAAAGAAGGAGTCTGGAATCTGGCCTATTCTCTTATGTCTTTGTCTGAGAGCTGTGGCTGAGAGAGCATTCCCAGTTGTCCCAGCCCTTAAATACTTCAGTATAATTATATCACTACACCACAACTGAGCACATGCGATCATTACATCACTACAGAGAACCATTATCCCACATTGAATAGGTACAACATAAGCATCATGTTGACCTAGATTCTAGTATACCTTTTCAGAGTTCAGGTCTGCTACATGAGATCAAGATTGTTCTTTTACTTTTTGTTTTTAAAACATCAGCTGAAGCATAATATAATCTGAATCTGCCTTTTACCTTTATTCTGTGTATATCTCTTTGTTTCAAATGAATTTTTTTAAAATAAATAACACATTGTAGAATTCTGGCTTTTAATCAACTCTGTTATTTACTTCTGTTTTATGGCAAAGGTCATCACATTCACATCACAATTATGATTACTGTGTATTTCCTTCCATACAATCTTTCCCCATTTATACTTTTCTCTTCCCTTTTACCCTTTTCCCTCTTCACCAGTGTTTTACTTTTGACTCCAACCTCCCTCAATCTGCCCTCACTTCTCCCGCTCCACTGTTCTTTCCTGTTTCCCTTCCTACTCTTGCCCTTCCTTCTATCAGCCTTCCCTTTTTCTTTCTCTTTCTTCCTTCTACTTCCCTATTGGGTAAGATAAATTTCTATCCCCTCTGAGCCAAATACAATGAGAGTAATATTTAAACAATGCTCAACCTCTCCTTTCCCTCTAGTATAATGTCTTTTGCACCCCTTCCTATGATATAATTTTTCTTATTCTATTGTCCCCTTTCTTTTTCTCCAAGTATAACTTTTTTCCCTTAATTTTTAAAATATCATCACATCAAAGTCAAGATAACTACACCCTCTCTCTATGCTTCTTCTAATTGCCCTAATAGAGATATATTTTTTAAAATTTAATATTTCATTTTTTCCAAATATATGCCAAGATAGTTTTCAATATTCAGCTTTGCAAAACCTTATGTTCCCAAATTCTAGGTCCTCTAATCCTATCATGTAGAAGCTGCTAAATTCTGGATGTTCCTGAGTGTGGCTCATTGGTACTTAAATTGTTTTTCTGGGTTCCTACAGTGTTTTCTCTTTGGCCTGATAATTCTGGAATTTGGCTACTATATTCCCTGGAATTTTCATTTTGGGATCTCTTTCAAAAGGTGATTGGTGGATTCTTTCTATTACTATTTTGCCTTCTGGTTCTAGGATCTTAGGGAAGTTTTCCTTAGTAATTTCCTTAATGATGTTTTCTAGGTTCTTTTTTGTTCACAACTTTCATGTAGTCTGATAATTTTTTGATTGTTTGTCCTGGATTTATTTCCCAAGTCATTTGTTTTTTCCATTAAGATATTTTTCACTTTTCTTTCTTTTGGTTTTGCTTTTTTGATTCTTAATGTCTTATAGAGTCATTAGCTTCCACATGCCCAATTCTATTTTTTTAAATTTCCAAGTAATTTCATTATTTCCACAATTTTTGGAAGTTTCATTGATGAACTGTGGAAAAATGTTATTTCAAATAGCTTCCATCATAATTCTGCTTAGCTTCTGCATCTTGGTTCTTGCAGACATATCAACATATTTCTCTCCTATATGAACATTGCTCCCATGAGTGAAGGGTCATTCTTAACTTCATTTTTAGGACTTGGCCTTTATTCAGGAAGCTCTTCAGGATTGCTTTTAATTTTGAAAGATTTGCTCTATCCAAAGTACATGCAATAGTAATTAAGCATTGCACTTCTCTACAATACATACTCATCATGGTAGAAAATGCTGAAATGATTCCTTGGGTATTGTTTAAGCTACCATTTTCAACAAGCAATTTCATGAGGTTGGTTGTGATGGGGGAAAACCTCTCTTTTTCAATTATGTCACTTAGAGTTTTTATTTTAATAGAATGCTTTACATAGGGATTCATAATAGAGTCAACCATTTTGGGTTCCTTCAAAAGTTTTGTTACAGTGAGTAACTCCTTTTCTACCACATCCAGTTTGTTCTGCTTAGATGCAGCAGAAAAAAGAGCAGTGGTATATCAACCTTCCAGACCATAAACTCAGACTGGAGGCTCCATGAGGTTCCCAAATGATCTGCCCACTGAAGTGGTGAGGCAGCATACCCACTGAACCATCCTACCAATCCTGGTGCAGCCATCTTTTCTTGTGGCCATTGTAGGTCAAATTGGAGATTCGAGGTGGAGGAGAAAGTGCCAAATTCTAATTTTAATTGCATATTTTCTTTAGTTAGCTTTTCCCTTCTACCTCTCCTGCTTGATTTTTTTATGAGGTAATTGGGATTAAGTGACTGCTTTGGGTCACACAACTAGTAAAGTGCCCAATTTTGGATTTGAATTCAGGTCCTTTTGACTCCAGGACTAGTGATCAATTCACTGCACCATCTCACTGCCCCAAGAATTTTTAAGCTTGAGACAACTTCATATTCCTTTGAGGCTTCACATATAGGAATTTTGCCATTGTTGTCCTCTTCTGAGTTTATATTCTGATCTTCCCTGTCACCATATTAGTATTCTATCATCAGGGGCTCTTTTTGGCTATTTGTTAATTTTTTAAAAACTTGAAATCTGCTTTTAGGAACCATGGCACACTTTCCCAAGCTTCTTTTATTGGAGAATAGAAGCTTTATGACTGACAATTCACCCTGGACCTGGAGGTACTAGTGGCTTGCTCACTGATGTTTTGGGCAATGGTTTTGGGATTTCCAATTTCCATTCTGTGCTAGAACTGGAGGTCTCACAAATGGCCTGTTGTGCTACTGGCCATACTTATTCAGGAATAAGAGGCATTTGTTACTGATCTGTGGTGTAACTAAGAGTCTCTCACTAGATTGCCCGCACTGTACCTGGGCTGTGCTCCTCTCTTACTCACATGAGATAGATGTGCAAAAGAGTATCATTGTCAAGAAAACATCAAATAGTGTCACAGAGTAAGATAAGAGTGAAATGATTCAACAGAATGAGTTGATTCATATTTGACCTTAGATCCTGCTATTTCACTGTAGCCACTGTAGTAGAGCTCCTGAACCTAAGCTAGTTTCAGTAGAGGTTAATCCTTCCAAGACTTGTAGATTTGTAAATCATTGTTATTGTCAAATAATCTATAATGTTTTCCTCTCCAAGCTTACTGCCTGAAAGCTGAGACTAAACATTGATATCATTGTGTCAATAGTCATGAAAAGGATAGCAATTTAAGTTTCTATTAACTATGCTCTTTCTACCATTCTTGTATGGGCAAATTTCTTTAAGAAAAAATACTCAAAGCTCCCCCCCACCCTAAAATGACAATTATTCTAAGATAGTAGTCTTGACAACTTGACTTCCTGGAACAACTTTCCTCATTCACTCTATGTCTATTGTTATTATTAATTCTATTTGTTTCCCTCTTTTTTCTAAAGATAGAGGGTTATGGTAGAGAGAATGCTCAGTTTGAAGACAGATATTAGCTCAGGGACCAGTTCTTAACATTTCTAAGTTGAGTGACTATGGATAAAACATTGACTCTTCTGAGATTTAATTCTTTCAATTGTAAAATGGGAAATACTATTTGCCCTGCTTACCTAACAGAAGTGTTAGAAGGAAAGCATTTTCACAATCCTGCAAGGTGATATAAATGTAAGTTATTAGTGTTCTCACTCTTTGCTTCTGTTCATATTTCCCCTTCTCTTCCTGATAATGGTCTATTCTTTGTTGGTGAGGATTTCATAAAAAAGGTACTATACAAAGCACCATTCTTTCATCTTGCATTGTAGCAATTTCTAGTTCTCTCTGTAATTACAGTGGATTATAAGGTACAGAAAAGGAGCCGAGCCCTTAGTGCCATGATCCATTAAAATATTCAGTCCAGACAATAGATTAAGCCTCTGTGTTTCCAGCATAAGTTGCATAGGGAACCAGCATGTCACCATTCTCCCTGCGAGAAATGCATTAGGGCATCTCACAGACTAGTCTAGCAAGCAAACCCTTGAGTATGGTTTGTAGAAAATAATATTGTGGACACCCCCTAGAGAAAATGAAGTCATAGCTAGTCTGATAGTGATTTATTCTTTCATTAATAACATATTTCCCATCTATACCAATGATAAATTAGGTCCTTAAGGCAAAAACTTCTGTTTCTAACCTTGCAGAAGGAAAATGCCCTTGAGTGACTAACATCCTGTCAGATTTCAGAATATGAATATTTGGTCTAGCAACAAAATCCTCAAATTTTGCAATATCTAAAGTACATTTGGATCCTGGGTTTCTTGGGTACACATGGGGATAAAGTAGATATAATGTCCACCTTCAGGAAATTGTGATTTTAAATTTGATAATATGAAGCCATAATACTACATCTGTGTTTTTTGAAAACTACTCCATTGTAAAGAAATTATATGAGGAAAAAAATAAAAATAAACCCTTATATCCCTGATTTAGCTAAGTAATATCTTTGTAGACCTCTGTGAAATGAAACTTGGGATAGCAACATGATCAGCCATTCTGGAATCATGTTCCTAATTTACCTTAATTTAATTCATTTGGAAATCTAAAAATTTATTAATTGCATTGTGTAGCATTTGTATTTGGGGGTATAGAAGGAAGAAATAAGTTCAAGTCCTAAAATGTGGGATAACTAAAGTATACTGTCTAATGCATAGGAATTGGGTGAGGGGAAGAAAAGAAAAAAAAAGAAAAAAGGTGAATTTGAGCACCAGCACTTTGACTTCCTATTAACATACTTTGTGATCTTGGTCTAGTCATTAACTTTGACATACTCAATTTTCTCATATACAGAGAAGTTAATTTAGCTTATCATTGCATTTCTTTTATATTTTCAAATATCAACATAATGCTCAATCATAGAGAAAGAAATGGCATGGCTCAGTGGTAGTGGTGAGGGGCTGCAATTGTATGATGACTAGAAAGTTAGCCTGAGGGCCCAGAAGATCTGAGTTCAAGGCCTAACTCTAATGTGTAAATTTGTTCTATGACCTTGGTAATTTTCTTAATCTGTTTGTCCCAGGCAAGTATTCAAAACTATAAGGTACAGAGCAGGAGTTTCTTCATTAAAATTTCCCTATACAGATACAATTACAATACTTATCTTCATGGTACTCCTTTCAAAAAAAGGAAAGAAAAAGTTGGCTCTATCACTTACTATTTTTGTTCATGTGACTGTGGGTAAATGAAGGAATTTGGTAAGATAACAGCTGATACCTTTTCTAAATTCAAAACTGTGATCTTATACTATAACTTAACTTGGGAGTAAGGGAAGGGAGGGAAGAATTCCACTTACTCTATATCCATGAGAAAATTTATCTATTTCTTAGAGATGAATGGATGAAAAGTTCTTATTTGCTTATAGATTGGGACTAAAATGGAATCCATTCCTCTGTACATAGTATGCAATCAATGGATGGGGATTATTTGGCTAGTCCTAACAGGGTTAATTCTTACTATGTGACCTTGAACATATACTACTCATTGTTTTCACACAATCTCTGAGCTGGAAGGGACATCAGAAGGTGTTTATTGTAGCATGTATCAGAATAAAAATCCCTTCCATATCATCAATCAAATGGTTTTCCAGGATTTGCTTTAAAATCTCTAGTAAGGAAAAACCATTATTTCCCTTTATAATTCTACTTTTGGAAAACATGATTGTTAGGAAGTTTTTTTTTTCTGATGTAGCCCAGATATGGCATGCTATCTCATATCTATACCACTCCCGACTAAATTATTCACCTTCACACTATTCAGGTTTCCCTCTGCCAGAATTGAAAGAAGGGCAATAAAAGGGGAGGGATGGTCACATCCACATTTCTACCTTTCAACTATCAGGTGCTATGGAAATAATCTTCTTTAGAAAGCATCTTCCTATTATTGTAAGAGTGGATACTGCCCTAGTGCTGTGCTCTTCAGTATTCATTATTGTGTTTCCTCTTTATACAAAAGTAATCATAATGACACTTGTAAAGTAGTTTGTATTTGGCTTTTCATGACCTCATTTAAGGTTTTCTTGGCAAAAGTAATGGAGTGCTTTACCATTTCCTTCTTTAATTCATTTTACAGATGAGGAAACCAAGGCAAACAGGGTCATGACTTGCCCAGGCTCACACAAGTAGTAAATGTTTGAGATTAGATTTGAATTTAGACCTTCTGATTATAGGTCTGAAACCCTATACACTCTATTGACTGTTAAACATGAAAGATTTATTAAATGAGAAGACAAGAACAATAAGAATTTCTTAATTACTTAGTACAAGGCAACATCAAGAACAATTTAAATTCACAGTTCACCCCAAAATTTGGGTCAGAATTTTCCACCAATGTGGCAATATCTGTAGTTATTGGCATATAACATATAATATATAACATGATATGTGTGGATGATATGAACATATAACAGACAGTGAGACCATATGAATTGTATATGTCTATGGCAATTCATCATTTTGTCCCATATGTCTTAAAGTTCTTAATCACTATAATGAAATGTCTACATGGCAAATCTTCTTCCATAAAACAAACAAATGACAATGACAACAAAATTCTTCTGCTAGACAATCCTTTTTGGAACCTTATAGAACATGTGGTGGAAAAGCCACCTCTATACTATATATAGACCACTGAAAAGGTAGCAAGCTATTTAGTATGCAGACAACCTCCAGAAGGTGCTTAGAGAGTGTTACTTTATTTTCAAAAACATATAAGCATTTCCAAGAGTGGAGCCAAGAAGAGAAAAGTCAGGAAACTGCTCAAGCTCACCCAGTTTCCCTCAAAAATCATGTGAAACCAAGACTCTGAACTGAGTCTGAGGAAATTAAACCATGCTCCAGCTCAAGATCAGTTTCACTGGAGTGAAAAAGAGTGCTCAGCCATGCTCAGACATTCTGGGAAAGCCAGTGAGAGGGTCTTAATCATGGCAAATCAGCAACTGAGAACCTCAGTCCTGACTCAGTAGAGGAGCAAATCAGTGGGGCAGTTTCCAATCCCAGCTCAGAAGGCTAACTCTGAAAAAACAGGCTGTTTCTTGAAAATAACAGGCAAACTATCCCTCTAAACAGAAGGAGCCCCTATGCTCAAAGCCAAGGGTCAAAGCTGCATGGGAAGCTTGGGACAGCTCCATCTTTATCCCAGGAGTATAGCTCCACTTTAAAAGTAAAAAAAGAGGAAATACTAAAAGCAAATGAGTAAGAAACAGAAAATAACCTTGACCTAGAAAGCTACTATGGTTACAGGACAGACCAAGCACAAACCAAAACACAAACAAAAAAGGAGAACGAAATGTCCAGAGAAAAAATCTCAAAGATTGATATGAATTGATGTCAAGCCTTTAAAAGGAAAATGAGAGATGTAGAAGAAAAAAAAAATGAGATAGGAAATGAAAGAAGAAATTCCTGGGGCAGAGCCAAGATGGCAGAGAAGGCACACCCAACTTTCTAAGCTCCTCTCATGCCCTCACAACCAACTATTAAATTCAGTCTCAAAAATAGATTTGACTGGTAAAACCTATGAAGTTTAGAAGCACAACTTACCAGACAAAGATAATCTGGAAGATCTCCAGGAAAGGTTTGTCCTGAGGGGCCAGGAATAGACCAGCACAGGCAGGGAGAGACTAGCATCTGGAGCAGACCAGGAGCGGGGATGACCTCTGCGGGTAGAGACGACTCTCCCATAGGCTAACTGCTTTACCTTAACTATAAAGCAGTAAACCAGCAGAGAAATTAAGGCCAAAGCCAGAGGGTACTCTCTAAAAAATGCCAGAACTTAATAAAATCTGGCTATATAGCAACCAAAACCAAAAGTGACTCAGCTCAGACCATAACACAGTCCTGCAGCCACATCCTGCAGTACAGGGCTTTTGCAGGGGCAGTTACAAATCTGCACAGCATATGGGCACAGCTGGGCCAGCCTCTAATCTGCACAGTGTGGGGCTTAGCCTGGGGCAATAGAACTTTTGCAGCGAACCATGCTTCCCTGGGCAGGGACACTTCCAGTGGGGCTATTCACTGGTCAGCTGCTAATACCCACAGCCCCATAGTGGGCTTTGGCCTAGAGTAGTGACACTTTCACTGCCCAGCTTTTAGCCCCAGAGCAGTCTTTTAACTTGCACAGCAGAGTTCTTTGCAGGGCACTTCTGCAGCTCCACAGTGCAGGCCTGAGTTACTTCAGTGGGGAACGCTTCCCCAGAGCACTTCTGTACCTCCCTGCTCTTTGTAGTTGGTTGGCAGGACAGCTACCTGTCCATACACCTATCCTTGTTCTGCAGAAGAAGCTGGTAACCTCCTGGCTCTGAAGGCAGTCCCTCCAGGCTTTAACAAAAAGAGTAAAAAAATCAAAAGGAGGATCAATAGTTTCTATACAGAAAGAGAGCAGGTTTTCAACCCCGAGGAGACTGATAGCAGACAGTCTCCAATCAAGTGTTGGTCCCCAACACTAAAGGCTCTCCTAGAAGAGACTATTAAAAACCTTAAAAAAAGAACTAGAAGAAAAATGGGGAAAGAGAAGCTATGCAAGAGAGCAACGACTTTCTGTAATGTGAATTGGAAAGGGTAAAAACCTCCCAAGAAGTTCAGGAAAACAGAATTTGTGAATTGGAAAAGGTAAAGAATTCTCAAGAAAGTAATATTTGTGAATTGGAAAAAGAAAATAACTCACTAAAAAAATAGTGAAATGGAAAAAATTCATAGAGCAAAGCAACTCATTTAAAAACTCAATTGGACATATGCAATAAGAAGTAAAAAAGCTAATGAATAAAATAACTCACTAAAAAGCAGAACTGAACAAATAGAAATGATTCATTGGAACATCAAGAATCAGTGAATCAAAACCAAAAAAAATGAAAGATTAGAAAAAAAAGGGTCAAATATTTACATGGAAAAACAACAGACCTGGAAAATAGATCTAGGAGAGATAACCTGAAGATCATTGGACTTCCCAAAAATTATAATGAAAAAAAGAGCCTAGATACTATTTTACAGGAGATTATCAAAAGGAACTGCCCAGACATAATAGAACCAGAAGGTAAAATAGTGTTGAAAGAATTCATTGAACACTTTCTGAAAAAGACCCTAAAATAAAAACTCCAAGGAATATTGTAGCCAAATTTCAGAACTACCAGACTAAGGAAAAACATATTACATGCAGCCAGGAAAAAAAAAATTAAAATACCGAGGTGCCACAATAAGGGTCACTCAAGATCTGACTGCCTCAACATTAAAGAATCAAAGGGCTTGGAATCTGATATTCCAAAAGGCAAAAGAATTTGGAATGCAGCCAAGAATAAACTACCCAGCTAAGCTGAGCATTTTCTTCCATGGAACAAGATGGACATTTAATGAAACAGAGGAATTCCATTTGTTTCTAAGGGAAAAAAACCCAGCTCTAAACAAGAAATTTGATCTCCAACAACAGGACTAAAGAGAAGCAGAAAAAAGTAAAAGGAATTCTTGAGAACTGTATTTCTGTTGTGGACATACATAAAAACCACATATATAATTTGATTTTACTGACATAACATAAAAAGACAAGTAGAAATGGAAAGAGGATAGTGTCAGAAAAAGGGAAAAAGGGAGATAAAAAGAGGGAAACTACATCCCATGATGAGGCAAAGGAAACCTATCATATCTGAGGGGACTTAAAGGGGAAGGAACATTGTGTGAATCTTACTCTCATCAAAATTGGCCCAAAGAGAAAATAACTGACATATTTGTTTTACAGAGAATCTTCTCTCACCTATTAAAAAGTGGGAGAGGAAAAGGGAAAAGGAAAAAGAGTAATAAGGGAAGGGTATAAGAAAGGGGAAGGGATTCAAAGGGAGGAAGGAGGGATCCTAAAGAGGGAGAGCTGCATGACGCAAGGGGGACCAATAAGTTTAATACTAGGGAAAGGGGGAAGGAGGGCAAGAAAAAGAAAAGCATAATCTGGGGATATTAGGATGGCAGGAAATACAGAATTAGTAATTTTAACCATAAATGTGAATGGGATGGACTCTCCCATCAAGTAGAGGTGGATAGCAGACTGGATCAAAAATCAGAACCCTACAATATGTTGTTTACAGGAAATACATTTAAAGCAGGGAAATACATACAGAGTAAAGGTAAAAGGCTGGAGCAGAGCAGAGGTAGCCATCCTTATCTCAGATCAAGCAAAAGCAAAAATTGATCTAATTAAAAGAGATAAGGAAGGAAACTATATCTTGCTAAAGGGTACTATAGACAATGAAGCAATATTAATATTAAACATATATGCACCAAGTGGTATAGCATCTAACTTCCTAAAGGAGAAGGTAAGAGAATTGCAAGAAGAAATAGATAGCAAAACTATAATAGTGGGAGATCTCAACCTTGCACTCTCAGAATTAAATAAATCAAGCCACAAAACAAATAAGAAAGAAGTTAAAGAGGTAAATAGAATATTAGAAAAATTACATATGATAGATCTTTGGAGAAAACTGAATGGTGACAGAAAGGAATATACTTTCTTCTTAGCAGTTCCTGGAACCTACACAAATTGACCATATTATATTAGGACATAAAGATCTCAAAATTAAATGCAGGAAGGCAGAAATAGTAAATGCTTTCTTTTTAGATCACGATGCAATAAAAACTACATTCAACAAAAAGTTAGGGGTAAATAGACCAAAAAGTAATTGGAAACTAAATCATCTCATCTTAAAGAATGATTGGGTGAAATAGCAAATTATAGACACAATTAATAATTTCACTCAATATACTTTAAGAAAGATACTCAAACTTGAAAAGTCACAAAAGAGAGTCAAGCAAATTTTCTTATGTTTTTCAACTACAGAGCTCATTCCAATGTGGTTTCTTAGCATTTGCATATGATATTGACCCACATTCAGTCAATGGTATTATTTCATAAGTTTTCTCTTTTCCACAAGAATAACAAAATTAGTTCATTAGTTTTTCAAATAATTGGCCAAAGACTAAGAGAACTCTACCTACAACATTCCTATACCTTCTAATCTGGTAATATTGTCAAAGTGCTGAATAGGATTTGTTTTCAAGGACCAATTGCTAGTAAAATTATATTTTTATGGCCATTCTTTCCTTCTCTAGGCATTCCCTCTGATAACACAGCTTAGATTTTTTTTTTTTTTTTTTTTTTTTTTTGCCAAGCATTGAATTGAAGTGCTTTATCCCTTTTGTAGATGCCACTGGTTTTTGTTTGATTTTTAAGTGAGTCATTTACTTTCTCCAAACTTCCTTCTTATGGTGAAAATGGCATCAGAGTTGTATCAAATCACTTTGAATAAAAATCTTACTAAATTACTTAAAAGGCTAATACTATCAATAGAATGGCACTCTCAACACAGACATATTTATGTTTCCTTCACAATTGCTTATTAGACTCTTCACATTAAGACTTGTATATTACTTTTACAATGAAGCTGTTTCTTGTAGGATTATCAGTGCCTTCCCCCAGCCAAAATCAGAGGACTTAAATGTGGAAGAGACTCTAAGACCCATATGATAGAAATTCAATGGCTCCTTCTCAGAGCTCATCATTGTAGTTAGACAGCTTTTCATCTTAATATTCTCTTATGTACTCCTTTTCCATTTTGATGTCATCCTTCTTTATTGGCAAATTCAGTGACATATATGTTTTCAATTATTACTTATTTGTAGATTATTCCATCTTTAGTTCTGACTTAACAACAATGGCTAACATGCGTATCTATATCTATATCTATATACACACATACATTCATAAGTACATATAAGTGGGTATGTCACATACACATACACACACTATATATATATGTATATATATATATATACATTTTATATGTACATTATATGTGTGTGTTTAGCATTTTGTTTTTCTCCAGTTATATGTAAAACAATTTTAACATTCATTTTAAAAACTTTGAATTCAAAATTCTTTCTTCCTCCCTTCCCACCTCCCTAATTAAGAAGTAAAGTAATTTGATATGGGTCATACATGTGTAGTCATGCAAAACATATTTCTATATTAGTCATATTGTAAAAGAAAACATAACCCCCCCAGATACTCAAAAAACAAAGATGTAAAAAATGTATGCTTAAATCTCTTATTCAGACATCACCAATTCTTTCTCTGGGGATAGAGAACATTTTTCAACATAAGTCATTCTTGGATTGCATTGCTAAAAATATCTAATTAATTCACACCTAGTCATTTTAAAATATTGCTGTTACTTGTACACAGTACATGTCACTTTGCACCAGCTTTGGTAAGTCTTTCCAGGGTTTTCTGAAAAGCATCCTGTTCATAATTTTTTTTTATTTACACTTTATTTTGTTTTATTTTTAATATTTTATTTTCCCCCAATTACAAGTCAAGAAAATTTTTAGCATTCAGTTCTACAAGATTTTATGTCCCTCCCTCTACTCTCCTCTTCTAAAAATGGTGGACATTTTGATATAGTTTATACATTTACTATCACATAAAATATATTTCTCTATTAGTCACTGTTGCAAAAGAAGAAACAGATCAAAAGGGGAAAAAACACAAAAAATACCATAGTTAAAAAATATGCTTTGATCTATGATAGCTTTTTCTGGATAGTTAGTTCTTTTTCTGGATATTGCTGGCATTTTTCTTTGTGAGTTTTTTGGTACTTGGATTATTGTGTTGCTGAGAATTAAATCATTCATAGTTGAATATCACACAGTATTGATAATACTGTTTATAGTGTCTTCCTAGTTTTGTCCATTTCACTTTGCATTAGTTTATATAAATTTTTCTGTTTTTCTAAAATCTGCCTGTTCATAATTTTTTAAATTGTACAATAGAATTCCATAACATTGGTATTTGTATTTTATACATTTTCGTATATTGATATTTGTACTCTAAATCACTTTTGATTAGAAGAATGCAATTTAAAACATCTCTGAGATACCATTTCATAGTTATCAGATTGATTAATATGACAAAAAAGTTAAAAGATAAATGTTGCAGAGATTGTGGGAAAATTGGGACATTAATGCCTCATTGATGTAGTTGTAACTTATCCCAACTCTTCTGGAAGCAATTTAGAACTATGCCCAAAGGGCAACCAAATTGAGCATAATCTTTGTTCCAGGAATGGCATTACTAGGTCTATATCTCAAAAACATCATAAAGTAGAAAGGGCCTATAGATGCAAAATTATTTATAGCAGTCCTTTTTTTGGCAGCATAATATTGAAAATTTAAGGGATGTCCATAAATATCAATAGTTTTTTTTTCATTAATTCCCTTGATATTCTTGACCTTTATGTTTATAGATAAATTTTGTTGTTTTTCTAATTTGAATTGGTAAAGTACTGAATAAGTAAATTAGTTTAGACAGGATTATCATTTTTATTATATTGCCTAGCCATGAGCAATTAATATTTTATCAATTATTTAGATCTGATTTTATTTGTGTGAAAAGTGTTTTGTAATTGTATTTATATAGTTCTTGAGTTTGTCTTGACAGGTAGACTCCCAAGTATATATATATATTGTTCACAGGTATATTCGATTTATATTGTTCACAGGTATATTCGATGTAAATTTCCCTTTCTATTTCTTGCTTCTGTACTTTGTTGGTCATATAAAGAAATGCTAATGACTTCTGTGGTTTTATTTTTTATTCTGTAATTTTGCTAAAATGAGTCTTTCTACTACTTTCTAGTTCATTTTGTAGAGTTCTCAAAGTATACCATCATATCATTTTCAAAGAGTTATAATTTTGTTTTGTCATTGCCTATTCTAATTCTTTGATTGCTCTTACTACTTTAGCTAACATTTCTAGTACTATATTGAATAGTAGTGGTAATTATGATTATTCTTACTTCACCCTGCTTATATTGGAAAGGCTTCTAATTTATTCCCATTTTAGATAATTTTTTCTGAGGGTTTCTGATAGATATTGCTTATCCTTTTAAGAAATATTCCCTTTATTCCTTTGTTATCTATTGTTTTAACTAAAAATGGTGCTTTATTTTGTCAAAAAATTTCAGCATCTATTGACGTAATCATATGATTTCTATTGATTTTGTTATTGATATGGACAATTATGTTGAAAGTTTTCCTTAAATTGAACCAACCCTGCAACTAAATAAAGGAAAGGGGTAAGGACTGGCAGATCAGGTGAGGTGGTAGACAGAAGCAAAACAGTGGTAAGTAGAGAAAGGAGAAAGAGAACAAACAGGAGGAAGAATAGGATGGAAGAATTTTTGTGAGATATTGCTCTAATCACCTTGGTAGTATTTTGTTCAAAATTTTTCTATCAATATTCATTAGGGAAATTAGTCTATAATTTTCTTTCTTTGTCTTATCTCTCTTCAGTTTAGTTGTCAGCACCATATTTGTATCATAAAAAGAGTTTGGGAGAACTTTTTATTTTCCTATTTTTTCCAAATAGTTTATATACTATTGGAATTAGTTGTTTTTTCAATATTTGGTAGAATTCACTCGTGAACTTATCTGGCCCTGAGAATTTTTTCCCTAAGTAGTTTATTAATGGCTTGTTCAATTTACTTTTTTTTAAAGATGGGGTTATTTAGGATTTCTATTTCCTGATCTATTAATCTAGTTAATTTATGTTTTCACAGATATTCATAAATTTTGCTCAGATTCTCAGATTAATTGACCTTCATTAGATAAAATGTTTTCAAATGATCACTTTATTCTTATTGATGGTGCTTTCATTCTTTTCATTTTTGAAACTGGATATTTGGTTTTCTTCTTTTTTTAAATCAAATTAATCAATGGCTTCTATCTTTTATTTTTGCATTAAAAGAAGCTCCTAGAATTATTGATTAACAATCAATTTTCCCCTTTAGTCTTATTGGTCTAATTTTTGATTATCAGGATTGCTTAATTGGAGACTTTTAATTTGTACTTTATTTTTGGTTTATTTTGCTTTTGTTTTTTTAGTTCCATGTCCAATTGATTGAACTGTTCTTTTTTCCCATTTTGTTGATGTTAGATTTTAGAGAAATGAATTTCTCCCAAGTACTGCTTTGACTGCATCCATAAATTTTGTAATGTTGTCTCATTGTTATTCTCTTCTATTTAATGAAATTATTGATTTGATGATTTATTTTTTGTACTACTAATTTTTCAGGTTTTTTATTTTCAAATAAATCTTTATTTTATCTTTCCAGTGCCTTTTGCTGAATATAATTTTTATTTCATCATGATCTTTACAGAATAATTTATTATTTCTTCTTTTTCACATTAGATTTTAAGTGTTTTTGGCTCTATTACATGATCTAATTTTTTGTAGATTCCATGTGCTGCTGAGGAAAAAAGTTATATCCTTTTTTGTTTTTTCCAAAAGTCCATCATATGTAACTTTTTCTAGTATTCTGTTTACCTTAGTTTCCTTCTTATTTTTTTGGTTTATTTTTTAATTGCATTTATCAAATTTTGAAGAGGGTACAGTTGTAGTGTCCTTCTAGTATACTTTTGCTGTGTATTTCTTCCTGTAACTTATTTAATTTCTCCTTTAAGAATCTGTAAGCCATATTGGTGCATATATGTTTAGGATTGTTATTACTTCATTGTCTAGTGTAGTTGCTTCTTTATCTCTTTTAATTTGGTCTGCTTTTGCTTTTACTTTGTCTGAAATCAGGATTATTACCTATCCTTTTTTAACTTCAGCAGAAGCATAATAAATTTTGCTCCATCTCCTTCACTTTACTTGGTGTGTTTCTCTACTTCAAATGTGCTTTTTGAAAACAATATATTGTAGGATTCTTGTTTTTAACTCACTCTATTATCTGTTTCTATTTTGTAGACGCATTCATGTCATCCACATTCATACTATGATTATTAACTCTAAATTTTCTTCCATTCTATTCTTCCTCCTGTTTGTTCTCTTTCTCCTTTCTCTCCTTACCACTGTTTTGCTTCTGTCTACCACGTTGCCTGATCTGCCAGTCCTTACCCCTTCCCTTTATTTCATCTGTTTCCTTTCTACTTCTCTGCTTAGATGTCTATATTCAACTGATTATTTAAAATATTCTCTTTTTGGGCCAATGCTGATGAGAATAAGCAAGGGAATCTCATCACCCAATCTGCCATCATTTCCTCTATTGCATAGGTCTTCTGAGCCTCTTTATGTGAAATAATTGACACTATTTTAGCACTCCCTTTGTTCTTGACCTAGTGCACTCCTCTTTCTCATTTTTTGTTATTATTCCCACTAGTTTAATTTATATCTGTTTTTTTTGGTGTCTTTTCTCTATGCTGTACTATTAATCATACAGTTTTAAAGAATTACAAATATTGTTTTCCCATGTAGAGACATAAACTCTTTAACTCTTTTGAATTCCTAATATTTTATTTCCCTTTTTTATATGTTTATGTTTCCCTTTGATCATGATATTGAGATCAAATTTTTGATTCAGTTCTGGGTCTTACCCTTATGAAAGTTTGAAATCCTTCTTTTTCTTTGAATGATCTTCCCCAATCTTGATGTTTTATGCCTAATTTCCACAAGATAAGTTATACTTAGTTGCAGTCCTATCTCCTTTGCCTTCCAGAATATCATGTTACAGGAACTATGATTTTTTTATGTTGGAGCTGTTAAATTCTAGGTAATCTTGATTGTGGTTCCCAATACTTGAATTATTTCTTTTTAGCCACTTGCCCTAGTTTTTCCTTTAACCTGATAGTTCTGAAATCTGGCTCTATTGGAGTTTTTATTTTGAGATATCTCCCCTTACAAGATCAGTGAATTTTTTCAACATCTATTTTGCCTTTGGATCTAGGATATTAGGAAAGTTTTCCTCACTAGTTACTTGAAAGATGCTGTCCAAGTCCTTTTGATTATGACTTTCATGTAGTCCACAGATTCTGACATTGTTTCTTCTACATATATTTCCTTGGTCAATTGTTTTTCCCATGATGTATTTTACATTTTCTTCCATTTTTCTTTCATTTAAAAAAAAACCTGGTTAGATTGATTCTTGATGTGTCATAGAATCATTGGCTTTCACTTGTCTAATTCTAACTTTTGACAAGTTGTTTTCCTCAATTACCTTTTCTACTTTTTTTTTTCCATTTGGCCAACTGTACTCCTTAAAGATTTGTGTGCTTCAGTGGATTTTTCTATCTCCTTTTCCATTTTGATAATTTTATTTTTGAATAATTTTCTTGAGCTATTCATTTTCATAATTTTCTTACATCACTGTAATTTATTTTCCCAATTTTTTTCTACCTCTCATATGATTTTTAAACTCCTTTTTGAGCTTTTACATGTAATATTTTCTGGGATTTAGACCACTTCCCAATTTTATTTTGGATTTTCCCCATAACTGTCTTGATATTGTTGGTCTTCTTCTGAGTTTGTGTCTTGCTCTTCCCTATCACCATAATAACTATCTATGGTCAAATTCTTTTTTTTCCTATTGTGATTTTTGCTCTTTTTTTTGGGGGGGAAGTGTTTCCTTTTTTTAAAATTTGAGTTCTGCTCCTTGGGAGAAAGAAGTACTATCTCAGGATTCTTGTGTCAATGGCCATAGGCCCTACATATTTACCTGATGCTGCAATGATTTTTTTTAGGCCTGTGGGAAATCCTCATTTCTTTTCCTGCACTGAGGGGCTGAGTTAAGGGTGACTAGTGCTCTTAAAGGCTATAGAGATCTGGCAACATACTGGTGCTGAAATGGGGTTTAGAGATGGGGTCTATATATGTCATATATCTGACATATGCTGAGGAATAGTATGGTGTTATATAGTGTTTCTGCAATTGTCCAGGGTTACATCGAAATGCTTGGTAATCTGGCAGCCTGGAGTTGTGCTGAATTATATGAAAGTCTGACCACTGGAGGATACCTGTTTGATCAGTGCTATACCAAAGCATATGGTGGTTCCCAGAGCTGGAATTCACCACTCCCTTGCCTGTAGTAAAATATATGTAATGTACTGGTGATGGTATTCACTCACTGTACCACACTAGGGCTCAGAATCTTTTGCTGAGGTGGGGCTTGCTGTTGACTTTCTGGAAAGCTTTTTCTCCTAGACTGCCCATACCTTATCTAAGTGAGATGAACCATTTCAATGGAGATTCCAAATTTCTGGGCTAAAATATTATTTTGTCCTATATTCTAGCTGGTTCTGCTGTTCTAGGATCTCTCTTGAGTAACATTTCAACATAATCTCACACACACACACACACACACACACACACACATATATATATATATATATATATATATATATATATATATATATATATATGGGCATCTCCTTAGTTTCCAGTTTTTTTGCCAACAGAAAAGAACTGCTATATATTTTTGTATATATAAGTCATTTTCCTTTAAAAAAATAACTTTTGGGATATAGAACTAGTAGTGCTACTGCTAGGTCAAAGGATATTTATTTTTAATGCTTTACACAAAATTCTGAATTGCTCTATGGAATAGTTGAATCAGGTCATAACACCACCAATAGTGTTTGAAAATCTCCTTTTCCCTACATGCTTTCCAACATTTGCCATCCCCCCTGCCTGATCTATTAGTCAATCTAATAGGCATGAGGTAGTATCTCAGAATTGTTTTAATTTGCATTTCTCCAATCGATAGTGAATCAGAGAATTAAAAAATATGGCTATAGGTAGCATCTCTTGGATCTAGTTTTCAGATTAATTATTTTTTCCCTATGAGTTATTTATATATATATTATATATATATAATATATATATATATATATATATATAAAATCTTTTGACTTAGTTTTGCTTCTTGATTTCTCATAAAGTCATTAGCTTCCATTTACTCAATTCCAATTTTTAGGTAATTATTTCCTTCAGTTAGTTTTCTACTTTTTTTCCCATTTGGCCAAATCTACTTTTTGAGGATTTTATTTTTCACTGAATTTCTGTGCTTCTTTTTTCCCCATGTGGCCAATTTTACTCTTTTATTATTTGGCTAGGCTGTTTTATTTTCTTCAGTACTTTTTTGTACATGTATCTCCTTTACCAAACTATTGACTTTTTCACTTTTTTTTCATTACTCTCATTTCTCTTACCAGGTTTTCCTCTGCCTCTATTATTTAATATTCAGAATCCTTTTTGAGCTTTTCTATGGCCTGAAAACAATTTTTTTTTTCTCAGAGGCTTTAAAAATGTAGGAGCTTTGACTTTGTTATCTTCTGTGAAGATAACAGATTTTGATTTTACTTGCCATTATAATAACGTTTTTATGATTAGCATTATTTTCTGGTGTTTGCTTATTTTGTGTAAACTCTGTGTAAAAGTAAGATTCTGCTGTGTGTGTGTGTGTGTGTGTTATAATTATGTAAAGGGGGTGGTGCTGTTATATTATCTCAAGCCTCAGGGTTTTAGGGAAGCTATTTTCAGATACCTTCTAGCAACCTGTAAGTCTTCAGATCTTCTAATATCATATGCTCCAAGAAGAGGCACTTACTATCTTCCTGGCCGATGTTCTGGTCTGTGTGTGACCACAGGAACTCCCTGGTATTGTAACCCTTCTCACACTGCACCATTAATACACTGTGTGCTAATGATCCTCTTTATTCTGGGACTGCCTTCCCAACTGAGAATCTGATCAGAGTATGGACAAAACAATAGATTCCCACCTCTAATGCCAGCAAAGAGACCCCTCAAATTTCCTATTGATCAGTTGTTTTACCCCCTTATTGTCTATTGGCTGAAAGCTCTGGAAGCAGCTGCTGCTGCTGCAGATTCAATGGTTCCCAAAGCCTGTTTCTGATTTGTGGGGAGGGGTGGGGGAGAAGATAGGCGTTTGATGGTGTAGCCTGTACTGGACAGTACTCCATTTTCACCCAGTTGAGAAAAACCTTTCTTGCTGAACTTTTAAGTTGTCTTTGGCCTAACAATTCTATCACTATTTCCTTTTATGGGTCTATCACTCCAGTTATAGTTTTATGGCCATATTTAAAGTTTCTCAGATGGATTTCAAGAAAGTTCACTGGATTTTCTCTACCATCTTAGCTCTATCTCCCTAACATTTATATATTCTTTAAGATAAACAAAGCACTTTATGTGTGTGTATGTGTATATATATATATATATATATATATATACATATATATGCATATATAAAATATAGTCTCATTTGAAGTTTATGAAAAATCTTTTTGTGGGGGAGAGTTTACTACAAATGCTGCTATCATCATTTGATGACTTAAGAAACTGATCATCATCCTCATAGTCATATAATTTGCTAGAGATGGAACCCAGGTCTTCCTTATTTACAATCTAAGACTCTGTATATCCTTTAGTCTTTAGGCTTCACTTCCTTCAGTCAATATAACCTACACATAACAATACAGATTATATTCATAAATTTCATTTTGACTTCATTAGTTCCCTTCGAAGAACCAAATCTTGAACTCTAATTGCCTTCTGAATTAAATGAAAAGTGCAAAAGAACTTGTAGACTCTTCTCAGTTGGATTTTTGTTTAGCTAAATGATTGACTACCCACATTTAACCAAGATTACACTTTCTAATACATTCAAATACATTTTGCATCATTTTTCAACATTATAAGTTTGCTTCTACCTTGGTCTTCCCATGTCTCATTTCTTCTAATCAATATAAACAGCCTATCAATTTTTCAATTATTTTAAAACAAAATTTAAAACAAACATGATGATTAGTGCTTGATATAGGATAGAAAAAGGGCTGAGATGCTTATTTGGCAAATAATATTAAGTCTTTTACTGTCTTTCCTTTTTTAAAAATAAAAAAAATGCTGATCACCTCTATCTCTAGCTCTGGCTCTGATTCTGAATAGCATTATCATCAGTCAGAGAAGAGAAAGAAGGAAGAAGAGAAAGGCAGATATAATGTGAAGTAAAAAAAAAAAAAAGAAGTCAGGAAGAAATGAGCCATAAAATAACTTTTGTATAAAAATACATATGAAATTAGTATAAAGTATTTACATGACATATATATATGATATAGATTATATATATATATGTATATATATAAATATATGTGTGTGCTATATGTTTATATATCTCTTACCCCTACCCTAGACTCATTCCCTAAACATTTTCCTGCTATTGTAGGTTGGTTCCCCTAAGGTCCCCTCAGAGTTCTAAGGTAACCTTATGGGTAACTTCTGCTACTAATATTAGAGCTCCTGAGCCCCCTATTACTGTAGTTTTCATTGACAAATCAACAAGCAAACTCAATTAGTTCTTAATAAAGGAATTTATTCAAAAAGACAAATTGAAAACAATAACTACATAGCTTTCTACCCATTATCCTGGGCACTATGCCTGTAGGAATTGTGTTTATGGATACAAACTTAAATTATCATATTAGTGGTAGTTGATAATTTGGAAGGCAGACATTCCTGAGAAGCAATATAACTTAAAATGCTAGGGATGATTACATTTTAAAATGTTTATTGAATTAAATTGATAAGTAGACAGCAGTAGATTCAAATGCCTTTAAGTAGAAACATATTAATTACATATGTGTAGATGTCTCAATTGTTTAAAATTCTACATCAACAATATATCCCATTGCTAGGGTACGGAAGAAGCAAGATAATGCAGTACTATGTATCTCTGTGTGTGCATGTGTATACTATAAACGCTACATATATATGTCTATATATAGTGCTTATATCAAATGTATGTGCAATATAATATGCATATGAAATATATACATTTGAATACATACATATACTCGTCCACACTGAATGTGTATATGTATTAAGATATCCTGAAGTTATAACTATCAAAATAATTGTATTGTAAATATATTTATCTATTAATTTATGAATTATAGTTGACATAAATTTCAGTATATTACATTGTAATTGTAAGTCACTGAAAGTAGGAGACATACCCAGGGCTTCTATTGATATAGTGTGTCATAACCTGAAATGCTGAATTTGAAGTAAGGAATTCTTAGGTTCAAATCTTCACTTTAACATGTACTAGCTATCAGTCATAAATAAGTGCTTTAGACTTTCTAATCTTCAATTTCCTTATCTGTAAATTGGGGAGTATAATAACTAGATTATTTAACTTAAAGTAGATGTAAGTCTAAGCAATATATACATCCATGCACACATGTAATATGAATATGCACATGCATATGTATCATACATACATATACCAATATATTTGTATTTCACATATTTGAAAGTACTATTTTAATGCAATGGTTATTATCTTCCATTCTTATCTCTCCCTCTCTTCAAATATGTTTTCATGTTCTTTATGCAATAGATATTTAAGAATTATTCTGATTTAAATGTTCTTAAATAGTATCAAATAAGACAGTGACTTCAATTCAGAAAAAAAATATTTTAAAATGCCTTCTCTAAAAAGGCAAATAATAAGTCTTAAGTGTAATAGAAAGATTTGTTTATTGATTATAGAACAGGGGTTTTGGAAATCATGATGCAATAATAGGAAATAATGAATAGGTCCATCAAAGGGATGGCATTGATTGGTGTGAGGGATTAAGAAGTGGTGCTCTTTTGAGAACATATACAGAAATAATTCAATTCGTGAGACCTGTTATACAACTACTATCCTGCATTCTTTATGATCTACAGCCACAGTGGTGATGTTATGGCTACAATTGTAAACTAGTTAAAATTCCTCTTTTTAATCACTTCAAACATGTTTCTCAAATTTCATTTGGAATTGAAATACTATTTACTTATTGTTCGGTCCAAAGGTGATTGTTTTTGGAAAATCTGAGCAAAAGTGATTTATCCATTTGTGAGTGAGTATCTCTAACATCCCAAAGTCAAAATTCATTTAATTGTTTAAAAACACAATCTTCTCTAGGGAAAGATGGTCTTACTGTATTCACATCAGTAAGTCTGAAGGAATTCTTTTGCTGATCCCAAAAACAACCGCAAAACTTTCACTAGGCAAAGAACTGCATACATCATTTTCACCAAGAAGATTAGAGTCGTCATTCTTCAAACATATTTTGGCTTCCAACAAGAGCAGAGGGCACGCATTATGCTCAAGCATACACATACAGGCACAAGCACACACTGAACGCAAGTCGAAGGATCACAGCGGAAACAGATACCATGGAAACTGAAATATAAACAAGGATTCCCTCTGTGGGAGTTCTGCTGGTATGTGTAATATAATTTAGGTAACTGTTTGCAGGTTGTAGTTGACAGTTGCCATGGAGACTGACAGCGGTGCAAGGGAAATCCTCATCAGTGACGTTGCCAACATCTGTTTACTTTGGGACCTTGCACACAAGGAGCTCTTTCACACCTTGTATGGGAGGGTGATGCAGGTGAATATTTTGATAAGCCAATGAAACCCAGGAGAAAGTGCAGTTCTAAAACACTCCTAATCATTACACCCCACTTTTCGGGAGATAGTGTTTCATTTGGTCATTGTTTGTTGGCCCAGATTTTTAGGGTTTCATTTGGTTATTGTTTGTTGGCACAGATTTTTTGGCCTAGATGAAATAAATACACATCAGGACATGAGCACACTCGTAATACCTTTCTTTGGCTCTTAGTAGAGAAATGTGTATTAGTATAAAGTTACTTCAGTAATTATCAAAATTGCTATTATCCAATTCCCACACTTTTCAGGTTTTGTAGCCCCTTTATATGTTGTTTAATTGAAGCACATTTGAAGTATAGAATAGTTAAGTTGGATGTAGCCTTTGGTATTCTATTCCAATTCCCTCACTCTGTAGGTGAAGGAATCAAAATAGAAAGAAGCAACTTTCTCCAAAGTAACATTCTAAGTAGCAGATCTAAAACTAAAGTTGAGCTCTTTGAACTCCCATTCCCTTGCTCTGTATACTATATCATTTCAAGTCTTTCTGCCAATCAAATTCATTATGATTCATTATATTGTGACCATTATATTTGTACCATTATATTTGCACTGAAGGCCATACAGAAAAATCATTAACAGTGACCTAAGAGAGAGTCCTGTGTAACCTTTGGGCAAAAAGTTTCAGTCTCAGTTTAATTTCTTAAGAGGATCACAGGGTGACAGGATCTCATAATGGTGTGTGAAATTAAGACTTATAAGAGACACTTTTTGGAAGTAAGACTTTAAAGATGAATTTGTTTCACCAAATAAAAATTGCTTATAACTAACACAATAAACACAATGGAATCGTATATTCTTTAAACATTCAGATAAGTGTTTTAAAGATGTCATCTTCAGAAATATTTACATACACAAGAAAATGTAGGATGGGGAAAGGATGGAGTTTGAGCCTGAATCCACCAAACAGTATGGCTGTATATAATATTGTGGCTGTTCATTCCTTATATGTTTTCTATAGAACATATTCATCTGCTTCTGGTTACACTGGATATAAAATCTAAGTTCTCTTTAACTCTTAAAAAGGATTCAAGCACCTTAGGAAGGGCATTTTTGAAGAATAAAGTCTCACAGATTGCTCATTGATCCTCCAAAGAGGCAGGAGTTGCTCTTATCCCTTGGTACATGATTGTGACATTGGTAAAAAGAGTTGTTATAAAGTTCTATTGAACAAGACTGGTACAAAAGTGAAAGATGCTCTACTGGAGTGCACAGTGTATGAGAATGAAAGCAAAGTGCATGGTAAATTTTTCTACAAGAACCTACTTAGGAAAGTTGAAAAGTCACACTGAAATTGATGTGCCTGGTACTTTCCTCTAGAATGTGCATTTAGGTATTCACTGAGACTGCACACAAAGTGTTGGAAATTAGTCAGCAAGTACTTTAAAGCTATCTATTCCAAAGACATGAAGACTGGAGCTAATTGGGAATTTTTTAAACTGGTTTCTTGATGATAGGAGGCACATAATATGAATCTAAAATGTTCTCCTCAAAAGCAGTGTCAGAGCTGACACAGACCTAACTTGTGGTCAGTTTGTCTTTATACCCTATTGAATGGGATGCCTGAAAGTTTTTTCCAACTTCATTTCCAAATTTTCCTCAATGTTTCTTAGTGATGTGTAGAATTCAAGGTTGGTGATGGGTATTCTGATCAAGAACACCATTGATATTTAACAAATATGAAGTATACATAAAAGCTGCAAGAACCTACTTCTGGGCCAAGTAATTAAGAAAGAAATGCAGAAACAAAATAACATCTGCCCTCAAGTTTCACTAGAATCAGAACCAGTTTTTTTTTTCAATTAGAATCCCTTGTAACTTCATAGTCATAGCCTATTTTGTATCCTGGTCTTTGATTTCCACTATTATAAAGCCAAGGATGCATCAGATCTTCTATCACATACTCCTCGTTATTTGTCATTATTTAACTTCTATAATGACTCAGTTACTCAGTCTTCTTTTCTTTCTATCAAAGCAACCAATAACCTATAAAATTATGCTCACAGAAATGCTAAAAGCTACTCAGTCTTACTAATTGGTTAAGGTTTATGAAGCATATGCTTAAAATAATACCATAAAGTAAGGATTGTAAACATTATTGTTGTTGTTTTAGTCATGTCTGCCCCCTTTGATGTTTTCTTGGCAAAAATACTGGAGTGATTTGCTATTTTATTCTCTAGCTCATTTTACAGATGAGGAAACTGAGGCAAACAGGATGAAGTAACATACTCAAGGTGACCAATCTGAACTCAGGTCTTTCTGACTCCAGATCTGGTATTCTAACCACTGCACTACTAAGCTGCCCTGAAAATATCATTATCATAACTTTATAGAAGAAGAAAATAAAATAAAGAGAAGATAATTTTCTTGTCTATGGTTACAGAGGGAGAGGTAATAAGTATTAAATCCAAGATTCAACATTAGCTTTTTTTGAATACAGATCTCACGTCTTTCCGTGGAATGGTGTTGCTTCTCCTCCACAAATCGCAGAAGACATCCTTTTAGTTTTTCTGCTTCATTTTAATATGCATAACTATTAATGCTAAGTTATGGAAAAACAAAGAATAAGTGATTTCCATAGCATGGGGAATTCCCCCTGCTAATGCAAAGCTTCTGTGATTTAACAGATAAATGAGAGGGAGTTGCCTGGGACAAGTTAAGTTTAAATGATTTGCTTAGGCTTACATAGTTAGTATCAGGAACGAGATTTTAAATCTCTTTCATACTGACTCCAAGCCTAGCATTCTATCCACTAGATATTTTTTCCTCTACCTCTATGCCTATAGATAATAATGTCAATATAAAACATTCAATGCAAAGTCCTATAATAATAATATAAATAGACACTATATAGCTGTGGAGGAAAGATTGGTTTTCTATTTTGAAACATTTTGACATAAATGCTGAACTGCTAACTTTGTATTTGAACATAGCTGGAACATTAGAGTCTAACAGGTCTTGCTGTTGAAAAATGTTAGTTATTAGCCTGAGTAGCCACTATCCTCTCGCTGGCATATTCTTGCCATTCAGTGTCCTGGTCCTGCTTGCTAACAAAGTGAGTGAAGATCCAAAACACAGGTGATCTTTCTACCATTGTCTGTGTCAGGATATGTTTCAGAAGTACTGAATATATTTTTTCTATATTTTTTATCTTGTGTTACTTACTACATTATTATAGTTATTTCTATATACACTGCAGGAAGTTCCCAAAGAGAGCAAACATCTCTCTCCTGGTACTTTGGGAGCACAACCCCTGATTTCAGAATAACTCCAGCAGTCTTCATCAAGAGAAACAACCCTAATGGAAAAGGGATTTGTCATGCCCAGATGCGTTAGACAGATAAAAATCCCCTGACCAACACCTTTCCTCAGAGTCTGGTAGAGGCAGCTCAGGACCTTGAACCCAAGACTCCAAGGAATAGACCCTTTATCCTCAAACATCACCTAACTCTTTTCAGTCATCATGGAAATTGAAAGAGCAACTCATTATCTCTCAACAATACCAAATACAAACCAATTGCTGCCAATAACCAGATAACCCCATAATAATGAGAATAGCAGCAATTTCCCCACTTTTAACATGATTTATTAATGGAAATGACACTAAAGAGAATACATTTACTTTAATACTGCTTCCTGTGAACTAAGAGGCTATTCCATTTACCCTGCTGCTAAAACTCCTCTCTCTGGAGTTTTTCCTTATTAGAATGTGAGCTTCTTAAAAGCAAGGACTGTCTATTTCGGGCAGCTAGGTGGTGTAGTGGACGTAGTCTAAGAGCTGGAGTCAGGAAGAATTGAGTTTATCTGGCCTTAGATCCTTCCTAGACGACTATAAATGGTAGATGTATCCCTGTTTATCTCAGTTTCCTCAACTGTAAAATGAACTGAAAAAACAAATGGCAACTCTAGTATCCTTATGAATAAAACCTTCAATAGAATTGTGAATATTGAATAAGACTAAAATAATTGAATGACCACAAAAATCTTTCTATTTAAATTCTTAGTGAAGTGTATATAATTCTGCCATTATATATTCAGGCTTTAAAGAGCTTCACAGTCTGGATCAACCATTTTCCCAGACAAATATCGCATTATTCTCCATATATATATATATATATATATATATATATATATATATATATATATATATATATATAATGTTACAGCCAAACTGACCTGTTTATTGTTCACTTTATACAGGATTCCAACTATTTCTTCCATGTCTTTTAACTAAAAGTCATGGAATGATTTTTTTCTTTATTATATCCTCTTGAAAATCTTTAGCTCTCTTCAATTGTCAGCTCAAGTATGAAGTCCAACAAGAGTACTCTCTCTATTCTTCCTCCCATACCTGCTCAAGTATGCAAACCAGTCTGGATTTCTTTCTTTCTTTTTTTTTACTTTGTAAATATTTTGCATTTATTTTTCTTTATATGCACTCTTAAATGACCAAATGGAAAATAAGTTCCTGAGAGAGAGATTATTTTATTTTATCTATTTTGTCCCAAGTACTGAATTATGGGTCTTACACATACTCAATGAATACTTGGTTCTTTAAATTAAATTCAACCATGACTTGCTAAACTGTTTTACTGAAATACTACATTGCAGAATTGAGCTTCTTCAAAAAGCATACAATATTTTGCAAAAAAAAATAATGTTATGCCTGTGGTAAGAGTGATGGATTACTGTAGATGACTAACAAGTATACTTAACTTATTGTATACCTGATGTGCTATAGATTTTTTGGAGAAAATTGTGACAAGTTCCATAGTTTTATTGGAGTGTACAAGTACTGGCTATAATTTATAATATCAACATTTTCAGTAGCCATGGAAAGAAAATATGGAGGCCTTGGGGAAATATTTAACTAGGTTTTGCCTTTCTCCTCTAAGTAAAACACAAACTTTGATATTATTAAATGGACTAAAGGTTTAAGTGAAATGAGAAGGATGAACAGTAAGCAAGAAAATTGTAAGTCTAAGGATTCTGGAAAATGAAGCTGAAAAGCAGATGGACTAAGGGAAGCAGAAATTTGATAGACAAAGAAGTTGAAGATAGTGTAGAAGAATAACTGAAGACTAGGGAACCACAAAGGGTCCCAGTTTCTATGTGCTATCATTCCCAAACCTAATATTCAAATGACTCCTTTTCTTTCCCCAATTCTAGGTCAAGATTTATTGGGGTCCTAGACACAGATACATGTACACAGACATACACAGACACATCCATACACGTGCATGAGCGCACACACACACACACACACACACACTAAAAGATAAGATCTTACATCTCTCAAACTTGGAATTGCAAGAAAAACATTCTAGGATTGGTGCTGCCCAGAGCATGCCCTTTTGCCTTAATAAAATAATGAATTCAAGAATTCTCAAATTTGCCATTATGTAGGAAATCCCCCCTTATTTATGCAGGGGGTACAGTTCAGAAACTCAAGATTCACAAACTCTACAAGAATAAAATCATATTTGTGTACTATGTGTTTCTGTTCCAAGGCAGCCATTAATGGATCTCCAGTGTGGAAGAGACTGTGTGAGTGAAAAAATTCCATACTTCATCCTTCCTCTGAAATAGGAAAAAGGAAAAAATGGTCAAAAGTATCTGTTTAACTTATCCCCTTTTATATATCCAGCAAAAATAGTGGCTTCTGAACAGCTAGATGACACAGTGGCTAGAGTACTGGGCCCAGAGTCAAGAAGACCTGAATTCAAATGCAGTCTCAAACATCTATTAACTGTGCTGATCAAATCATTTAATCTCTGAGTGTCTCAGTTTTCTCAGGTTTAAAATGGCAATCACAGTATAGTACCTACCTCACAGGGTTGTCGTTGAAGATCAAATAAGATAATATCTTTAAAGTCCTTTGCACAGTGGCTGCCATATAGTAGGCACTTAATAAATGATTTTCCCCCTCCTCCCTCTTCCTCCAATATAACACAGTTCCAATTTATTCCCAATTGATGAAATACAATCAAAGTCATAAGGACTTACTAAGCCCACATTTCAAAGATTTCCCTTATAAGCCTCCCTTGTCTACTGTAAATGAGAAGTCTTCTTTTATTAATCTTTTTCATGTATTTATCATAGTAAATGCTTTTCAATTATATAACTACGTGTTGTGTGTATGGATATTTAAAGATGTCATCATTTTTTAAAATAGATTTTAATTACTTGAATATTTCACAGATTGGTTGTTTTATCATTATAAAGAGTCAACTACCATAAATTATCCTTCCTCTATTCTTTTCACCATCATGAAAAGACTGATTTAGTGCAAGGTTTCCATGAGTATTTGTGAAGACAATATTCATCCCCTAGTTGTCTTCCATCTGGTGATGGCCTTCTCCAAACTTAACTTTGCTGCTCCTCAGATGATAGGCTTCATTCACTTCATCTCTTGAAGTTTTTTGCAATCATATTGTGTCCATCTCCTGGAAATTACTTTCTATTTATTTTTAAATAGTTTGTATATACTTGCCTTTTTCATATTGTCTACATTCCTAAGTTATTGAAGTCTAAAATCATGCCCACATGATAGGTCCCTCAGTCTAATTTCATCTGTTTTCTGCTCCACTGTATAGGAATTCTATTAAAGGGAAGAGTAGGAAAGAGAAGATCTAAATTGGGATGCTAGATTCCAGAGCTTTTTTTCTTCTCATTTTATCTCATGTTTTCTTATTCCAGAGACCTTGCCCTCCAAGATAGTAACATGTCCTTATCTTTTTACCCAGACTACCTATTACCCTGAAATTCAATTAGAAAGAAAAATTAGAATTATTAGCATTACTGTCAGCTTTCTTCCTCAAAATATAGACAGAGACAGACAAACAGACAGATTGATAGGCAGAAAGATAGATAGATGAATTCACTATCATCATCTCCAGTCTTGAGCTAAATAACAAATTAAAAATTCATAAGGATTCTATGTTATCGTGGGCTACTTTTCTATCCTCTGACCACAATATGGGCACTATTCTTCATTGGGTAATGTCATGTGTGAGGCAGTATGTAATAGTATTTAGGGTACTAGTCAGAGTAAGGAGATATAGGCCCCTCTCTCAGTTCTCCCTCATACCACTTTTAAGGTTTTGGAGCAAATTACTTCCCCCTTTTTAGCCCCAATTTCCAAATCCATAAAATGAGGGGTTTGACCATGTGATTTTTAACAGATCTTTATAGCTCTATACTTCTATGACTTAACTGACCACATGACTTTATTAAAACATAGCACAACACTCTATATCTACATATATTTAGGGGGGAGAGAGTGAAGGGGAGGGAATCACAGAATCAATTTCCCCCTTATTCTGTTCATGTCATTCTCATTGTTTTGAATATTCCCTGATCATGCCCAGTGTCAGATAGATTTGTGGGACAAGGGGAGAGCCTGCTGTGGGTTAAGCCAAGGCTTCCAATTCTGAAGTCCTTAAGATCATCTGTGGTTTTTATTTCTCATTTCCTCAGCACACCCGTCTTTCTACATTCAGTTGAAATGTTCTAACTCACAAGTCCTGACACCTAAGGGTATGTTTTCAAAAAATGTGCATGCCATATGCACACCTAACATAGTGCAGAGCACATGAACAGCTTGATGGGCTATAGCTCAGTGCAGGCCAACTTTTTTTTTAATTCCCTAACATCTTGCATACAAATTACATCCCCAAACACTTCACAGAGTTCAATAATCCCCAAATGCCTATAGCTTATTTCATTATGCTTTATTTAGTGCTTAAAAGGCAGAGGATTCCATATGATGCCAGGAACAGTTTAGCAGCATCAGGCTTTATTAGGCTGAAGAGTTTTCAAAGAAATAGATTTCTGCATTTCCTTTGTTATAGGGTTCACATGTTTTGCTAAGAGCAATCTTAGGAGTGTCTTGCTAATACTTTTCTTCACCTAGGAAGACTTTTACACATCACTTTGCTGATATTCATTTTTTTAAAAGACAGTTTGAAATGCAATAAGGCGTAGAGAAAAGAACAATACATGAAAAGGCAAAATACTTGGGTTTTAGTTTCCTCTATGTTATTTATTAGCTATGTGATTTGGAGAAAAGTGGTTCAGAGGATAGAGCAAGGGACCTGAAGTCATGAAGACCTGAGATCAAATTGATTTCTCTCTTGACTCAGTGTTCTCATCTGTGAAATGAGATAAAGAAAGAAATGGCAAACCATTATAGTATCTTTGCCAAGAAAACCCAAATGAAGTTATGAGATATGAGATACAACTGAAATAATATAATAACTGATTAATAACATTCTGAATAAATAATAACAATTTGAAAAAAATAATAACAACAATCTAGAGAGAGTAATCTAACTTCTCTGCGTCTTAGTTGCTTAATCTTAAAAATGGAGATTAAAATGTCCTACACAGCTAAGGTCAGAGTTTGGAGGAGATGATCTCTGAGGATTCTTTATGTTCTAAGACATTCTATGAATGATACCATTAATGACCACAGCTATACCTTATTGCTTCTCATCGGGAAAGGAGTCAAGGAATTGCAATCCATGTTTATTATCAGGATTTTGTTAACCTGCTGAGAGGGAACATAGTGTAGTGAATAGGAAGCAAGTCTCAGAATCTTAGAATCTGACTTGGTCAGTCTTATCATGTGATGGATGCTTTGTTAAATATGGAGGTGATAAGAAAAAAGAAGAAATTGCCCTCCTCCCCCCAGTTTTAAAGAACAGGCATTCTAATAAAAGAGTCAACATCTACATCAAAAGTTTTATAATCAAAAAATGTACAGAGTAGAAGAGTAGTCTAAAGGAGTAGGCACTAGCAGCTGAGAGAATATTTATATTCCAGGGACAAGTAGCCCAGCTTAATGATTCTGTGGAGTACATGGAAGGGAATAATTTCTGAGAAGCCTTAAAAAACAGGAAGGCATCTTTAATTGCCAAAGAGAGGATTTTTTATTTGACCATCAAATTAATAAGGAGCAACTGTAATTCACTGAATAGAGCAAAGGTCGACAAACTACAATGGAAGGTTAAACCCTGCCCATTGACTGTTTTTGCATAGTCTGTGAACACAGAAGAGCTTTTTTTTTATTTTACATTTTAAAATGCTGTGTCCTCCTGTACAAAAACAGGTTGTCAGCTGGATTTGCCCCCTAGGCTGCACTCTGCCAATCATTAGTAGAGGGATGACGTGGTTAGACCTAGACATTAGGAAAGTCATTTTGATGGATGTGGGGAGGATGGATTAAAATAGTGAAAGGCACATGAGGCAGGATGACCCACTAGGAGATGGATGGATGTTATTTTTTAAAGCTAACATACTATATATACATATATATATATATATATATATATATATATGTATGTATAACTTCAAGTTTTGCGAAGTTCTTTAAAAATATTATATCATTTGATTCTCATAGCAATCCTGAGAGATAATTGCTATTATTATCCTCATTTTATAGTTGAGGAAATGGAAGTAAATGGAGTTTAGGTGACTTGCATAGAGGCATAAAACCTTGCAAAGTGTCTGAGGCTGGATTTGAATTTAGAGTATTCCTGATTTCAGGCACAGAGCTATATCCATTTACCTACCTAGATACCTAAATACTAACCCTGATAAGGGTCTATGAATGTTTCAGATCCACATTATACTGATATCTAATCTTTTAGTGTTATCTAAATAACTTTTTCATATAAGTTTCAAAGAACTGAATGGACAGTTTCTGGACATCACAAACAGGAGATAAAATACCAGTCTTTATGTTGATGTCATGGCCCCACTGAGTTAGACTTTTTTTTTTTTTAAATACAGCTGTTTTTTTCTCCTAAGCTATTTCCAGAAGGGTCAGTTAATAATCAGTAATTAGAGTTAATTATACCCATACAAAGTCACTGAGTTTGGTAGATACCAGAATTAAAGTGGTCTAGCTTAACTTCTTCAAAATGAGAGGGTGAAGGAATAGCTGATATCACCTGACCTAAAATATTTTAGGTCAAAATCATCTCCATATCATATGACATTGAATTTTGAACTCTCAGTCAAGTATTATTACAATCACTGATGACTGTATAGGAAGATTCAACTTCTCCTTCCATCCCTCAAATATTAGCTCTTACTAAGGCAATTTTATTGCAATATTCATGTTATGTTCATTTAGGCCAGAACACAAAGCCACTTCTTAAAGTTCACATTTTCAACTTCTTTAAATCAAACCTTTAAAATTCATGACTTCTTTGCTAATTGATAATCCCTTTGCTATATCCAAGGATTTGATTATAAAATAAATAGGATCCAATGGTTTTCCAAGTTGGCTAAAGATTTGAGAAGTATCTGGAAATATTAATAATTCATTCATTTGGAGGTTCCAATTTCTATTCCTATGTTAAGACAACAGAAAACAAAGTACTTGAATCATATTATCTAAGCCAACAGAAGAAATGTATTTGATTTTGTGCTATGATTCAATGCTACACCCTTTATCCATAGAGAGACTGAGTATAGAAGCACTTATTTCTTTATTTTTGTAAATAATATTGAACTTAATTGTTCTCTCTGAAACTCAATGTGTTTTAGAAAATCTTGCTTGAGCTTAGTGCCTGAAAAAACAAAACAAAACACAACAAAACTATGTACCTCAATTTGTTTTCTTTGCTGCCTTACTTGCCAGAGAATCAAAATTAAATGTTTTGCCTAAGCATTATAAACTGCAAAATCAAGAGAACATCACTTCCCTTTGCTTTCTTTAATGACACTGATTTTATCCTGAAATATTTATATAGCACTTATTTTTATTATGTACGTTTCCTCTTACCCTTTTAGATGTAATTGTAAATGAGATTTTTTTTAAAAAAAGTACTGAATTGTCTACCTTTCCTTTCAAGTGCCCTCTCTTATGACTTCTCTCTATCTTTAAAAAAATACATAATTTGTAATTGCCTGATGGAAAAGCACAATCTTTGTTCAAAGACTTAGGATAGATAAGAAATCATATTAATGTTGCTAAATTTTAGGTG